>NW_027526295.1:234376603-234656933 GCF_048455015.1 Haemaphysalis longicornis
AGTGGCGTTATTTAAATACCTAGACGAGATCGGTGTCACTGAACTGATTGACATACTACGCAGATTGTGACGTTCATCGAACTGTTCCCGCAAACTCACGATGTGTGCTTTTTTTTTCCCACTTCTTTCATACTACGGAGATTGTGACGTTGATCGAACTGTTCCCACAAACTCCACGATGTGTGCTTTTTTTTCTTACTTCTTTTCTCCTCGTTCTTCCGCCCTGTTATCTATAGGGCATTTCTACCATCCCCTTCCATTCCCCCGCCGAGTAGCATGTCAGTGTAGAGATTCTGGCAAACCTCTCTCTCTCTCTCTCTCTCTCTCTCTCTCTCTCTCTCTCTCTCTCTCTCTCTCTCTCGCTCTTCTCTCTCTCTCTCTCTCTCTCTCTCTCTCTCTCTCTCTCTCTCTCTCTCTCTCTCTCTCTCTCTCTCTCTCTCAGATGTGCGCCTCTTTAAATCTCGTTGACGTTCAAATCCTTGAGGCTTCGCTCGTTAGCCGGCAGCCGCAGGTAATCTGCAATGTTTACCATACCAGGGTTGCTTGTTTTTGAGCGTGAGCTAAACAAAAGAGGACCAGAAGTTTGACCATTCGCGCGACGGAGATGTTAAACTCTAAGCGGCTGCACAATACCGCGCCGCCGCCACCACCGCGAAGGTGCGGCACGCATGCTTCGCATAACAAAGGCACGTTGAAGCAGTGTGGGGAAGCACTCGAAAGGGGGGGACTGTGTGGGCCGACCGTGCTTTTCAGCCTTGAAGCAGCTCGCCTCCAGCGTTTGTGCGCCGTCTACTTCTTCTCTCTCGCCCGTAGGCACACGTTTAATGCCGCGTTTCGCTAACTAGGCAAGGCGGCGAAAAAGTGCAGCTCGGAAACATCAAAGGAATGTAGTTGGCGTTTCGAGAAGCGGGCGCCAGGGGCTTCTCTTTTTTAAATGTTGCCGTGCACCTCCCGGTAAACAAGAAAGAGTGCTTACCCCGGAGGCAACTTAGGAAGCGGCGCTGTCACCCGGGAGTTGTACACCGTCGCACCTGCCGGTGTACGGCAAGGGGGAAGGAAGAAGCCAACTCGCTTTTGTTTCGTTTTCATCACCCTGGTCGGAACCTCCGGCCGCTGTCTCCTCGTCTCCCACCGGAAGCGCGGGAGGTCGCGTTGCGCGGGTGCTTGCAGAGCTGGTTTGGCGGACACGGTCTCAACGTCAGGCAGTGTCCCCGAAACGGCGAAGCAAAGCCCGGAGGGTTCGGAAGCTCGTGCCGCTTGCGGCTGACCCCATCGTTATAATGGTGGCGGAGGAGAAATTAATGTCTGCGAGGTGATATGGCCTGGCAGGGTGTAACGCGCGGTGTCAGTCGGGGATGGCGCTTCCCTACCACGCAACATGCACCCGGTGCACCACGCGACTAAACGAGAGGCCAGAGCCAGAGCAATTTATAGGCAATACGGAAACGAATCCGACACTGCCTACACGGACGCTGCCACATACCCGGGAATCAGCCCACGACCGCTGTTGTTGTCATGAAGAAACAACACCACACCAGTCTCACTATACCACACCACAACCCACTGCAAGCGGAGGAAGCGGCCATCGCCCTCGCCGTGAGTCAAGCTACAGCTACTGTCATCATCACCGACTCGCAGCAGGCCTGCCGAGATTTCACCAACGGAAGAATTCGCCGCACAACTCTCAAGAATATTGCACAATGCCCCAAAACCGTTCAATCAAGATCATCTGGGCCCCCGCTTATCTCGATGTTCCGGGCAACAAGACCGCCCATCTCGTGGTCGAGAGCTATCCGCGCTGTTCCCGGAAGGGAGCCTGAGCAAATGCACCCGATGGTCACATACCAAGAAATCACGCCCCACTACCGACTAGAGCGACAGCCTTACCACCCCAGCGCACAAACAACTCCCGAGAAAGCTGGAGCGACTCCTGCGTGCCCTTCAAACTAACGCCTTCCCCACCCCACCAGAAGTGACATTTTGGATCCTACCTTTTCCCCCCGCAGTGCCGCTTCTGCGAGGCTCCCGGGACACTGTATCACACTGTATATGAGGCTGCGACCAAGCCCCACTTCCCCGTCCCAATCCCTATCCCACCAGGCCATAAGCTTTAGGATAGAGCCTTGTCCAGCTCCACTTTCGAGCATCAGCGTCAGCTGGTCGAGAGGGGTGCGGACACAGACGAGCTGAAGGTGTCCTGGACTAAGGAAACCACCCCGAAGACTCCATTTTATTTCTTTTCTAAATAAAGGAAGCTTAATCTCTCTCTCTCTCTCTCTCCTCTCTCTCTCTCTCTCTCTCTCTCTCTCTCTCTCTCTCTCTCTCTCTCTCTCTCTCTCTCTCTCTCTCTCTCTCTCTCTCTCTCTCTCTCCGCTCTAGAATGATGGTGTCTGTGAAGATGCCTGTCACTGCTTGCCCTCCCGCTGGTATACTTTGCAGTTCGACGAGAACACGGGCGAAGACAGCGATCCCGGCGAACGACTTCGCACGTCTAAGTGCTCTGTGCTTGAGTGGCATGTTAGCGTAAGTTTAGGCTTGGAATGTCTTTTACAGCAGGAGGAAGCAGGCGTAAAGATGTCTTCGGTGGTTTTTAAAAATAAACTACATTTGTGAGTTCTGGAGAACGAAAACACGCCCAACTGAATCCAAAGCGGGAATTATGGTAACTGGGTCACAATTGTGTGAAAAAAACTACACTGCAAAAATATGTCAGAACACGGTGGAAAACAGCAACGAAATATACAAAAATACACGCTCGCACTCGCGAGAATAAACAGTGAGTCAATTCGGGAAAGGGTACACGTGCATACAAAGAAAGAAATTCTCTGCAGCGACTCCCCAGCAGTTTAAGGTAGCTTTTAATAAGCAGCATTCTTTGCCAAGTGCCCGCCCTCCCCCAGGCAGGACCATGTAACGCCTTGCATTTCCACAAAAATGCAGATACCGCGAAAGTTCCCCCTGTCAACGCTATAATAGGGTAAATGGAGATAATTGGTAGAACGAAATTCTAGGAATCTAAAAAATAAGAAAAAAAACAAAAAAAACGCAATATAACGAACCATGCAACGCCCCGAATTTCCACAATAATCCAGATTTGGCGAACGTTTCCCTTGTAATAGTTATAATAGCGTAAATGGCGATTATTGGTAGAACGAAATTTTCAGAAAATAAAAAATAAGAAAAACATCAAAAATTACGGAAAATGGTGAATCGTGCAACGCCCTGAATTTCCACAATAATGCAGATTTAGCGAACATTCCACCTCTACTCGTTATAATAGCGCAACTGGAGATAATTGGTAGAACGAAATTTCGAAAATAGTAAAAATAAGAAAGAGATGAAATAATTACGGAAAAGGGCGAACCGTGTGACGCCCTGCATATCCACAATAATGCAAATTTCGTGATCTTTCTACCTGTAATCGTTATAATATCGTAAACGGACATAATTCATCCAGCAAAATGTTGAAGAAATATTAAATAACAAACATATATGAAAAACATACGGAGAATAGCAAACCGTATTAATGCACTGTATTTCCACAATAATGCAGATTTTGTGGAAGTCCCACTTGTAATCGTTGTAAAAGCGTAATTGTAGATAACTGGTCGAAGAAATTTTGAAAAACTAAAAAAATAAAAAAATATATATCTCGAAATATTACGGGCATTGGTTAACCGTGGAACGCCCTGCATTTCCACAATAATGCAGATTTCGCGGAAGTTCCACATATAATCGTCAAAATAGCGTAAACGGAGATGACTGGTCCGACAGGAGTTAGAAAAACCAAAAGATAATTATCTGAATTTCTGCAGCATTTTTTCATGTACTGTAAGTCCAGCAGGAAGGAGAAGAGTTTTTCACTGCTTGTATATATTGCCCCAGTTGGATCAATATACATATACCAAGCCGCTGCTACAAATCCCTCAAAGGTCATGTGGTGTTAAAAAAGGGCCTGTCCAACCGTGTAGGCTCGCTTTCAGAGGCGGAAAGCCGCCGCCCGAAGCTTTCCTCCGCCGGGAGGGAAAAGGTTGTCGGAAACTACGCGCTGTGGAGACAAAGATCGTTTCACCGTCGCCACCATCCCCGTAATGATGTCCATGGAGAAATTGGTAGATGGCCACCCGTGCCGGCTTTTCGCAACTCCTTCCCCTGCCTGCCAACGATTTATTTTCTGGCGATGCTATTAGAAAGACTGGCTTCTCTTCTGTAGAAATCGTGCGCACGTGTGCCGCATTTGGTTACTTGTCCTGGCTTTTATATGGCCTACCAGAGTGAAGGATGATGAGACAGTTGGCAGGCTAATGCAGTGGATTTCCTACTGCTGTTTATAGGGGGTGTATTACTACGCTTTAGTTGTCATAAACTGTTGTATTATATTGAGCGCGATCTACAACACAACTTTGGTTGTTTCTAAGGAGGCGCTTAACGTCTTCACGTAAGTAATTATTACGTCGCCCATATATGGGCGAACCAGAACGCGCTCCCACAGGAAGCACAACGGAAGCTATTGCCAATTAAACTTGGTAAAAACCACTAGGACCCGTCTCGTATTTATGGTCTCCCATCTTGTTCCAGAAGGAGGAGATTCCGCTCACACTATAACCATTAACCATTAAACAATGTAAGCTCAAACAAACAAAAAAACAAAAACAGAAGACGTTTCCGTGACTGTACTGGCTGCCAGGGCTTTTGACATTCAAAAAGACAAGTGAAACCATAATATCCCTGCAAGAGCGACGCAGAGATGGCGTCCAGGAGTTGTAAACGTGGGGCTTCACCATGACAGGGTGTTTCTTTGCCATTCTTCATTTCTTTTGATTTATCTAAACGAACAAAAAGCGTGCTAGATATTTCGGGTGCAGGGGTCCATATGCGAAATAATCTAAGGTGAATCGACTGAAACATTAAGCGGGACAAACAATGAAAACTGGAGTGAAGCGGGGACTCTACCGTACTCACATACCGTCTATCCCCCGAGGATTTGCGTCTTGGAATCATGGTGGAGGTCACAAAAGAGTTTATTGCGGGTTTTGCCACAGCTGACAATCCGACAATAATTATTTCTGAACCGAGCAAATATATCCCTATCTGTTTTTTTTTTTTTTGGTCTCGCAGCTTGCTCACCATGAGGCAGCCACTCGCGACGTCACACGTGCTCTTACTTTGATCGAGAGAGAAGAATGACGTCGCGGGACAGCTAAGCTCACTGTATGATCTGCTTTCAGTGTTTAAACGGCGAGAACAATGCGTCTCCTCGGAAAGTTTGCTCACAACCAATGACACAGAATTCAAGGAAAATACCCGAAGACGTTCTTACGTATAAGGTAATCAAGTCGAGTAATCGTAGTCGAGTGTTTTCTCGAAATTTGGCCCTGAGAGCGAAGGTTATGGCCTAGAAACGGTACAGTTGCTGGAAAAGTTTTAAAATAAATTAAAGCTGGCACATCTTGCCTTAGTTTAACCTTTTAAAGCGTTTACGTTGTTTTTACAACAGGCCGCACTAAAGTATGCTACCTGAACAATTTTTTTTATTCTACTGCATAATGAACGACAAGATGCTTAATGCGCACCATTCACAGTTTCAGGCTCTGTGATGCATAAAGCACACGGATAAAGACTGGGGGATGGTGAGAGGCTATACGGAAACAGGGCAGAGTAGTTGTATTTGACGGATGTCACTCTGGTGTTGAATGTTCGCTCGGGCGGATTTAGCGTCAGCGCACCGCAGAAGCATGAAGTGTGCCTTCCAGAGCTCAATACCTTGCACTGTGTAGGTTGGAGTCCTCGGTCAAGTATATCTGCGAGAAAACGTGAACCTTGGTGTTCGCTTCAGGACAGCCATAGCAAGTTGACATGGCTTTCAGTGCCTCAAGTACCTCAGGGCAGGTGCTGAAGGTTCGCCTTGGTTTTACAAGAGCCACACAAGCCTTGAAGTTGGTGGCGTCCGCTCGAAAAGCTGGAACAGCGAAGGAGCGAGGGATTTCATTGTTTGCGCTTTACCCTGCAACATATTTTCGTTAGGCTGTGCATGGCATGCAGAAAAGAATAACTAAAGTTGACTCTTCAAAACAACTAGACCGGAAAGGAAGGGCGGAACAACACGAGCGGTCGTGTTGTGGCCTGTCTCTTAATGCTGTTCTGCGCAGTAAACCTTTGTCATGTGTAACCAAAAAGCCGAACTTGTTCTTAGTAAATACAAACATACGTCGTACAAAACGGTATCATGGCTAATTGATAATAACCAAATTGACAGTGCTGGCTTCGGGGTTCCGCATGACTATTTTTTAACCGTTAACCATGGCCCAAGTGGGAGGTGAGGCGTGTGTTTAAGCGTGGATGAGAGACCCGTTCAAGACGCCTTACCACGCATACACTCACTGCATACACTCACAGCTCGTGCTTTTGCGCTGACCAAACACGGTCACAAGCGCACCTACCGTCAGATGACAATAATTGATGGTGACTGAGGAACTAATGGGGCACTTTCCAGCCTTCACTGCCAAAGCTCCTTTGGGGGCTGGGCTATCCAAAAAACTAAGCTGGTACATTCGTGTTAGACAGCAATTACCGTGACTGTAACAGGGACGGCAAATTGACATCACGCAAGAAGTCACTAACGGTACGCCACGAAATGAGTCTCCACACCGGGAGTGCACGTGTTAAGCTCCTGCCCGCACGCGAACAATTTCTCGCTTTTCATTCGCCCGAGCGTTCCTCTCGCTCCCTCTCCGTTTTCCCAGCTTCTTGGTAGCAACGGCCTTGCCCTTGGATGCACCGCTTCCCCTGGATGAGAGCTCGCCAGGCGGCCTTCCCTTCGTTTACACCGTCGCAAAGAAACAGGCGGCACCGAAAACCACCCCAATAAAGTGTCATTATCTCCGGGTAGATGGTGGTTTTTTCTTCTGTGAAGGATGGCCAAAAAAGTCACCCAACCTCGATACATGGGGCGACAACTATGAAAAACCATATAAACGATTGCGAGCTACAACAAGCGAGGCTATATAGACCCACGGCCATCCGTGAATCCGCAGCGTAAGTGTTCGGCGCTATTTAACCGTCTCCCACAAAGCTAGAGCCTCCCGGACACGTTCTGTAAACAACGCTCCACGAGATTTATGGGGCGGTAGCAGCTCCGTGTTGTTGCAGGTAGATAGATTCGTTTAGTGCACGTGTTCATCACACACAACACACCTAGCAGAGCACGCGACGAAGCCTTCAAGCGAAAGGCGAAAAGTTGTGCTGCGTGTGTCCGGGAACAACCGAGGGTCAGGGAACTTACGTTCCACAAAAAAAGAGAGACAAAAATCTATGAGGAGAGAATTTTTCAGTACTTTGGAACAAGAGCAAGGAAAGACTGATCGGGGCAGTTTTTTCTGTTACCTTCAAAGTAAAGGGAAAGTTGGGGCACATAGTAAAGGAGGGACAACTTTCATAGCGTTAGCCAGTGTCACGAAATTTGGGCTGGAAGCACTCGCAGGTGTGCTGGCGTGCGTTTTGACAGCATACTAGCGGTAGTTATACTCGTCATTACCGGTTACGAACCTTGCTTTTAAAGATTTCACCATAGGAAATGCGCTTATGTTGCGGTGACAGCGGCAAAACAGATTTACCAGCGTAGAAAACGATTACAGCGCAGGTTTGTAATTGCAAACATAGTTTGCGATAAATGCAATACTAATGTGCCATAGTTATATAGGGGGACGCAGAAGCTGCACGGTTAGCTAACCCCGAATGACCGTGTCGCATTCGTGAATTCGTCTCAATTTTTGTTGCGCTGAAAAATTTCCATGGTGACACCTATTCTCGCCATTACTAGAGAGTGTAACTCTGTCGTAATCTATTTGTATTGAGCGTGCACCAAGTAAACGAGACGTGTAAAGTCGCGCATAAAAATTTCATTAGTTTATTTTCGCTTTTAAATGAAGTGCGAGAAAACACATGCAGCAAGTGGGCCGACGAACATTCATTAACATTTTGTGAACATTCAGCTTGTACGTAAACGTCATGATGCTTTTTTTTAAAGAAATGTTGGGACCGGGCGGGGGCACCCGATCCGAGCTCCGTGGCCTCCGACATACGAGTGGTAGCGTGTATGATGCGAGCGGCCAGCCGCTGTTGCAGCCGTGAAGAAGTCCAGAAGCCGTAGGCTAACGTAATTGTTTACTTCATAGCGAGAGGTGAGCCGAAGCCCAAGAACAATGCCCCGATGGGCGAGGTTACAATACAGGACTCGAGCAGAGCGACAACATCGATTCGCTACTCTAACAGGAATGGTTTACAACGCTTGGGCAGCTCTATTTATACCCAAAAGCGATAACGGTCAAACGACACAAGTGGGAACACGCACGAATGTCACAGACACACACAACACTCTTTCCAGAGTTCGTAAGCCGTTCATAGCCTCGGGCACGTTGAGTCTGAGAGAGGGGAAAGAGGAGGACTCCGTTGCGATCGACGGGGCCTCTGTGTCTTTGAAGAGCGTGGAGACGAGCCTCGCAGGCAGCCGCCGAAGTTTTGAAATGCGCAGAGAGCAAAGCGTCTGACGCGGCTTTGTCGCAACTTGTTGCCGACATGATTGCGCCTGTTTTCGAAGGCGCACGAGTGGCTTCGCCGCACAGCCGAGGAGTGATGCGGGGAAGTACTGCGGCGCTGGCCGATTCGTAACAGCTTCTCCGCCGGGGGTCCGAGATCCCGATGGATACGGGTCTGCAACCGTTGTCCGGAGGGATGCTGTCGAAGTGAAGTGTTCGGCAGACGCTCGACTCCAGGCCTGGGCTGTACGACACTGTGCTGGAGCTTCACCGGGCCGGTCACTGGACGAGTAGTGGCTCCCCAAGAACGTCTCTGGCTTGGTCAGACAAGCAACAGAACAACACAGGAAGACACAACCGCATCGCCGGCAAGTGCGAAGACAAATCCACACTGAAGCTGTACCAGGCTTTTAGTTGCGATAAAATACGCTAATAACTAACTACTCTAGTTATATTTTGGCCCAGCAGTACTTTAGACAAGTGACAAACTTGAAAGGTGACATTTCGCGTGATTGGAAATGTCCCACACACAAAAAAATGTAATCGTAAAGGGCGAAACCTGCGTCAGGAAAAACAATGAAATTGAGAAAGTCAGGCGTCTACAGGCCATTTCTTGCCTTAAGGACTCCGACTTAAGCCATCAGCATTGCTATTCAGTTTCCCCTTTTTGTACCGCACTTTAGGTGCACCCGTTCTCTGAACGCTGCTGCGACCGCGTGAAAGGACACCGGTCGTCTTGTTCGACAAAGGTCGAGCGTGTGGAGGAGCGAACGAGATTTTCCAACGTTCAAACGAGAGGCGCGCACTCCTTTTTGGGGGCGGCGTTCCCCTGGCGCGATGCGAGCTCACGGCTTTGCCCCTCCGCGTGCCCGCACTGAAACACGTGCCGCAAGTACGCGCAGAAGTTTTCCCTCTTTCCTCGTTGCTCACCTTTTTCCGTACGCGTCCGGCAAGCAAACGCCGGAACGCGTTTGCGTTCTCACCTCTAGGCTGGTAGGTTCCCGACTTCGGCTCAGCCACAGGCGACCCGGGAACCTCAACTAGCTCAGCCGATGTTGGCCTAACATCGGGAGCATCAGCTGGGAGTGACAAGGTAACTACGTGCTCATTAGACACCTGATAGCTTCGAACAGTCACTACCTCGTCGCCCCTCGCGCTTTCGGCGACAGCCTCAACATGCGAAGGCCGAAGTGTGTTGCCGTTCTCCTTTCTCACTGCCAGAACTACACTATAACCAGGCTGCCCTGTCTCGAAAGACGGCTCAGCCGCCCCAGACACCTGAATCTCTACGAGCTCGGCTGGCCGTTGCTCGAGGTCAGCTACCTGAGCTGGTGGCAGGACGGAATCGGCTTGCTCAGTGGCGAGATCGTCGTGACTCCCAACTGAACCGTGCAAACCGTTTGCTGCCTCGGCTGCAGGCTTTCTCACCACGTCGCTCGTTTCTGCACTACCGTCCGAAAGAACAACCTCTGTTTCAGCAGACTCGTGCGGCCTCTCGGTAACCTCATCGTTTACGCATTCCTGCGAAACGTCGCTATCTCGCGAAATGTTCACGTTCAAGTCGGTAGCCGTTTCCAAGGCCTCCCGCGAATCTGAACCGTCCGACCGTCCGAACCCTCCGCCGAGATCTCCAAAACAAACGCCGACACATTATCGCACTCAGTGGACCCGCACTGCCCTCTGCCGCCTCTGCCGACAGTCTGAGCTAATGCGCCGTCGTTATCTCTATCAGCAACCTTGCCGCGCTGCGGGGCAGCAACGGTCGCTTCCGACTCGCGCTTCCGAGCGTCTGCTACTTGCAGCGCTGGCACGGTGCTTTCCTCGAACACGAGGTCTTTTTCGAGCAACAATTCTAACTCGGGCTTCACTTCTTCCCGCTTGAGTTTAATCACATGCTCTATTTTCTTGTCCTCCCGTAGGAGTCTCTCTCCCTCGAGCTCCTTTCTTTCCTGTTCAAGGCGCTCGAACTCGAGGTCGTACCATCGCATCTTTTCCTTGTGCTGTCGCTCTTTTTTCTCGCGTTCCTGCTGTCGTTTCTGCCTCTCGTGCTCCTGTACTCGCTTTCTTTCCTCGCGTTCCTCACGCTGGCGCACAGCCTCTGCCTCTGCAGCCTGTTTAGCGGTCTCCCTGCCATTGATTGTCTCAATTCACTCAGACAGATCCTCATCGTCAGCCCCGACAGTGAGTATAGCCTGTATCAGCTCTGGCTTTCTCAGCGCGTCCGTAACATCCAAGCGCAACTCTTTTGCAAGCTCCAAAAACTGCGGTTTTTTCAACGCCTTCAAATTCATGGCCGGTCTAGAGTACTGCTTTCCCACTGCTCCAAAAATGTTTTGCGCGAATAACCCACGCGGCAAAAACACACGCCCTACCAGCTATCCTCAGAAGCCTGGTAAAACTCAGTGAAGACATGTCCCACACTCACCATTGACCGCCGTGAATTCTGCGAAGTCCGAAGCCGCCTTGACGTCCATTGTGTTAGGTCTCGCACCGCTGGCTTCAGGTGTTACGAAGTTGCAATCCCACCGCTGCCAACCAGTTGTTGGGACCGGGCGGGGGCACCCGATCCGAGCTCCGTGGCCTCCGACATACGAGTGGTAGCGTGTATGATGCGAGCGGCCAGCCGCTGTTGCAGCCGTGAAGAAGTCCAGAAGCCGTAGGCTAACGTAACTGTTTACTTCATAGCGACAGGTGAGCCGAAGCCCAAGAACAATGCCCCGACGGGCGAGGTTACAATACAGGACTCGAGCAGAGCGACAACATCGATTCGCTACTCTAACAGGAATGGTTTACAACGCTTGGGCAGCTCTATTTATACCCAAAAGCGATAACGGTCAAACGCAACAAGCGGGAACACGCACGAACGTCACAGACACACACAACACTCTTTCCAGAGTTCGTAAGCCGTTCATAGCCTCGGGTACGTTGAGTCCGAGAGAGGGGAGAGAGGAGGACTCCGTTGTGATCGACGGGGCCTCTGTGTCCTTGAAGAGCGTGGAGACGAGCCTCGCAGGCAGCAACCGAAGTTTTGAAATGCGCAGAGAGCAAAGCGTCTGACGCGGCTTTGTCGCAACTTGTTGCCGACATGATTGCGCCTGTTTACGAAAGCGCACGAGTGGCTTCGCCGCAGAGCCGAGGAGTGATGCGGGGAAGTACTGCGGCGCTGGCCGATTCGTAACAGGACCCACTTTTTTTAAATCTCCAAACAACGCAAGTAAAGCAGCATATTGAGGACGAAAGCGAAGCCTCACATCCGTACAACAGAAATATACCCTAGGAAAAAGAAAAGAAAATGACGATATGGCGCTGATGCGTACTTGCGTTGATGTTCAAACATTAACATTCACAAACTAGGCGAAATTAACGGGAAGCGGACTGCCTGGGAGGTGATTTTAAAAGGTAAAAACACAGCCTCGACGAGGCGGCGGGGGAAACTTGGGAACATACGAATCGCTGATTAACAAGCAGATTTTATTGTTGGTAACTATTCCCATACATTGAGCCTTGAGGGAATAAAATCGTGTTGGTAGCGTTTCATCTGTTAATGCTTTTGGAAGAAATAAAGCCATTTTTAGAGCTTCTTCATGCATTCTTGTCGCCCTTGTTTATCACCTCGTTTTACCTTTTAATAATGGTTCCTTAAGTATAATATTAATGTTATTTTTCCGGTGAGTAACTCCCCTCGACGACATCGCAGGATGCGTAAACTAGTCATGTGAATGCCATTTAACTAATGAACTACATATCGTTTAAAAACAGCGCAGAAGACGGAACTAAGGAAGTAACAGACTACACAAGCGCTGACGAAAAACTGTGCGCATTTGTTCGTCAGCGCTTGTGTCCTCTGTTACTTTCCTTAGTCCCGTCTTCCGCGCTGTTTTTAAACGATATGACGCACCAACAAGCCCTTCAGTTCACCCTTTTGTAATGAACTACAATTAATTCGTTAGCTTTTAAATCACTGGAACTAGTTAACACGTGGAGTCTGCGAAGAGGAAAACCAGCAAAATTTACCTCACGCCCGCTGTTTGAATTACCAGATATTATTTTCCCCTTAGAAAAAAAAAGCGCCAACTTCATGGGGATGATATCGACGTGCAAACTGGAATTGTAGCTTTGATAAAAAAAAAATTTTGGGGGTTCTTGTTGTTGATGATGAAAGTGATAATTGTGACTAGGATGATGATGATGACTGCTTTGAGTAGAATACAAGTTCACGTGACTACTTTAATTTCGGCTGAAACCTGGGTTCAGAGCATTTAAAAATGGGCCACTTTGGTTTATCCAATATCGCCGGTGTTTTAGTGTAAACACGAGACTCAATGTAAGTAATAAAACAATGAAATAAATTAGGTTACATAAATGTTACCAAATAGTGCATATTTTCTTGCTTCTAGAACCCTCGTGACAGTATCCCAATGAAAAAAAATATCCCAAACCAGTGTACCTCTCAATTTGGTTACAAACATGATTTAAACCACAAAAATAAGACAGGACTAGCCACCATCCTATGGCGTGTAGGTTTCAAAACAATAAGGAGAACTCTCACACAATTTAATCGTGGCATTTGGAGACAGCACAAACTATGACTAAAAATTATGTGCCGGCGTTTATCCCGCTCTAAAATGATCGGTGCATGCTGTATGGCATAAACGTGTGCGGCAATTCCTTCTCCACGACTTTGACGATAAAAGTGAATTTTTACCAAAAAATTGATGTAGCCTCCGATGTTGTATCGAAGGATTTGAAGACCATGCGGGTCTACACACCGGTATCATTAGGCTGTTTAGAATTTCTTTTTCTGGATCCGCGTGTACGCCAGTTGTTATACTCAACTGCTATCGTCTATTTGGTAGTCTTTATTTATTTCGCTTTTGACGATCGTATGGGAACAAAACTCCCACACTGTTATGTACTATCCGTCCAGGAGCCTTTTCGCACAGATTTATCAGCCAACACTTTCGTCAGATTTTCCTAACAGACAACCCAACGTCACGATTTCAAGTGTAACGACGTTTTCAAGCCTAAAGACCCGGAGCTTGCTATACAATGAATTTGACGGTGCTTATACTGTGCAATGCTTCTCCTGCAGTTTCCTGAAATTATGTTTAAGGTTATACTTTGATATCTGTCGACCTTAACAGGCGCCCTCAGATTGACGTACAATGAGTTTGATGTAGCTTGGCTCGTCGTTAGAATCAACGGTAAGGATACCTACCGTTAGGCCTAACAAGATTCGTGGCGGACACTCTCGGCGGGACTTAGCGTTTCCAGCGAGTGTGAAATCTCACGCAATTGATGTCACAACATACCACTTCAAAGCAAACAGTGAGAACATAGGGCAAAGTACTTTGCATGGAGACCACAGCGGCAAGGCAGTGGAAGGGGTAAGCGAATAAGTCTACTTAGGCGAAGTAGTGAACCCGGATCCGAACCGTGAGTCAGAGATAAATAGAAGGATAAGAATGGTGTAGAGTATATGCGGTAGGCATTCTCAGATAATGCATGGCTGTCTACCATTGTTCCTGAAGAAGAAAGCGTATGACAGCTGCATCTTACCGGTACTCACCTACGGGACAGATACTCGGAGGCTCACTAAGAGGGTTCAACTTAAATTGAGGACGACTCAGCGACCAATTGGACGGAAGATGATAGGTGTAACATTAAGGCACAAGATCAGGGAACAAACGCGTGTTAAGGACATATTAGTAGAAACTAAGACGGAGGCATGGGCGTGGGTAGGGCATGTAATGCGAAGGCAAGATAACCATTGGTCATTAAGGGTAACAGTGGATCCCTAGAGAAGGCAAGCGTAGCAGGGGGTGGCAGAAGCTTAAGTGGGCAGATGAGATAAAAAAGTTTGCCGGGATCAATTGGTCGCAGCTAGCACAGGACCGGGATAATTGGAGATCTATGGCAGAGGCCTTTGCTCTGCAGAGGGAGTAGATAGGCTGATGATAAGGATGATGATGATGACCTTGCGTGGGTCAGACAAGACGATGACACACGAGCGGTTGTCGTCAGTAACTTTAATGTTCACATTGTAAAACACGGTAAGCAGAAGCGGCTTGCCTTCATCGGGGGCAACTTTGGACTCGCATGCTACAACAAACCCAATCAACAAACCATACGCTGCAGGTTGTGTTAGTATTTGGTCTTGGGCAACGATGCAGCCGAAGTAGTCGCAGACAATCACTGTGTACCACAGCAACCAGAGCGCGATGTTCCCTACCATTAGTCTTAATCGATAAAGCATTGCACAACACCATCGGCACTTGTACTGATTTTCGAAAGCTTCGCTGTACATCCACTTTCTCAGAGTCTGGATGGCAACTCAGTTTCTGGAGGTGTGCAAACATTGTACTCGAAAGCCTACAATAGTGCACAACAAAAGCGAAGTGAAGCGCCTGTGGCGTCAGCTTGACGCTCAATGTTTTCAGCGATGTTTATATACGAGAGGCTACCACGGTTTCGCGTTATGATGCTTCACTGCAGGACCTTGCTGTATGATAGAATGCCAAGATCAGTAAGCCTAGAAGATGGCTCCGGCTGTAAACCAATACAAAATTATATATCATTTTCTGACTCAAGCATTTACTGACACTAGCATTTTCGCTCGATGCAATGCGTTTTTATAACTCTAACTGTTCGTTAGTTATCTTTCAGTTAGAAATTTTATGTGCTCAATATACAGTTAGTAATTCGGTGTTCACGGGTTCGATTTGACCCAAGATGTTGTAACGGTGATTCCTTAAACATTGTCCTGTGTATGTTTCATGTTCCATAAAAGCAAAATTGCACATTTTAATGCTCACGGGACGTAAACAAAGGGACGTAAACTCCGAACTTAGCCCGTAACACACTTGTTTCTCGCTTACATTAGGGCGAGTTTCTTTCTCCAGATCATTATATTTCGCTGTCAAACGGGAACCCAGCACATAAACTTGGTCATTAGGGTGCCTCTGTCCTTTCAAGTCAAAATTATCTGCACGGTCATTCCCCGCCTCCCCTATTCACCGTAGCCAGTATAACCTCTCTCGTGCTTTGTGACGCGCACTTACGCTGCCATAGAAACAGCTCCTCGCTGCCGGCCCTTTAATATGCGCATATTTTTAAAAGAAAAAAAAATATACAGGCCCGTGGGCTCGTATTGTATTTCAAGTATCTGCCTTTGTTCGTTCGCTTCGTCAACATCCGAGCGGATAGTGAACGTAGCGGGGCTTGTATCGTTTGGGACCGAAAGTTGAGATCATCCGGCGAGGCGGACGTCGCTTACTCATCGTCTTTATCCCCGCCGGAAACATGAGTACCTGAGCATTCCTGTGTGTAAAGCGCTTTCAATATCCTGTCATCAAATATTGGAGAAGAAAGTCATCTAGGCCGTTTTTTTTTATTTTAACAGGAATAATATGAGGATATACGTCTCACATTACATCGTAAATATTCTAACGAGGTGCAAGCGCTGACAAGTATGATCCAACTAGCTCAGATTCTGCCTATTCTAGTAAATATTCTGATCGGAAACACAACGCATTTCTAGAAAAGAAGGTATTGTCGTGTTATTGTAGCAAGAGTAAGTCGAAAAAAAGGAATTCGAAGGCCATTGTTGCCGCATCTGAACGGCGACATGGTGCTTGGTGTGTCTGTGTTTTCTTGTTTCTCATGTTGCAGCATCCTGAGTTGCTTCATGTTGCTGCAAAGTTCCCGTCATGCGTGTCCCGATGTTTTGGGTTGTTTGAAAAAAGCATAATTTGCCGCCCCGTGGAACGAAGCACGCGCCGCGGCCCGTAAGGATGCCAGCGACGAAGACGCCAATTTCACGCGTGTACGAAGTCGCCATGCCAACTAAATGCGCAATGGGTTGAGTTGTCACTGAGTCACCACTGCCGATACTCTGTGCTCTTCGGATACGCTGCTTCTTGAATGTCTGAGCGGCTCTGTGCACCCCGTGAACTGCTCTGGAGCCTGCGTGACATTGGTAGTGGTAATGTCCTCTTTGGAATAGCACGTCGCCGCATTTCGAAGCTGTAGTTAAGCCGCCAGATCTGAAAAAAAAAAAAAGCCGCTGTCTCCCGTAAATACACTCGGTTCTACAATAAACTGGCTTTACATTCGCGTTGAACCTACACTTCTAGCTTGTCGAATCCCTTGTCGAATAACTTCGGGTAACTTCAGGATTCACGGTAGAATCAGCGGTGTAAAATCGCGCCAAGGACGCAAGCGCCGTTTGAGAGTCTCTAGGACTTCCCTGCACGCCTGGACGAGAACGAAGAAGAGAGTTCATGAAATGTGTCAGTATTATGGGCATCTCTTATCTTCCTGGCAACAAAGCCTAATTGGTTTTGAGGCTTATTTAACTGGGAGATATTGTCTACTTTTTCGATACGATGCGTCTAGCCTTGACCGGGGAGATCCGTTACATGTCGTCCCTAAGGAAGAAAAAGTGCATAGCACGGACCCAATGCACCATCTAGTTGCATATTATGAATGTCTGTGCTTTTATTTTTTTGAACCACTGCTAAAGCCACCGAGCAGGTCGTCTCCATAAAATAGGGGAAACGCGACAAGGCTCAGGTGTAAGAGAGCACAATTTTTTAAGTGCACAGCAGTTTAGGGACTCGCCTTGTCGTCGCCGTTCGCTCGTTGGACCCAAATAGAGCCACACTGCGTAACCCAGAGGCTTCGAAAGCCGATGGTTTTATGTGGTCATTAGCGTTCGAAACTCTTGAACCACTGGCGCTTGTCGTACATCTCTCCTAGGAAAAACACACGTAATTAACCGGCAGCGCTTGCGTTCATTTAGTTAGGAAAGCTCGTTCGGTTGTTTTTTACGATAGTAAGCGAAAAAAATTGGCAGTGCAACGCCAGCACTTGTGGGAAGAAAAGCAAGCACAAAAAGAACAGAACTTCCGCTGGCGCAGTTTCAGGCAGGGGGGGCGGGACACTACAAAGGCGGGAGATTTGTATTGCATTTGTTGATTGCAGTGAGGGGATAACCGCGCTACAGCCCATTATGGCGAATCACTGCTCTGCCCTTCCGACAGCTTTAACATTGAGTACAACGGCTTTTATTTTTTCGCTTTTTGCGATTTTCTTTAAAATGGCTGTCGAATGTGTTCGTCGCTGCAAATGAAATAAAGCCGACCAATAGCCACGACATCGTTAGAATTCGAACGCTCAAGCAACGCAGAGATTTTTAAAGATCTCACAGGTTTAACACTTGTAAACCTAGTTATCTTGAGCGAAAACTAATGCTATGTACGCAGTGTTTCATGAAAGTTGCCTTTCTTGAGATTGCGCAGCCTGTCATCCAGTTATATCTACGGGATGATTGAATTCGTCCTTTCGCTTGCGCTGGAGGGCACGAACAGACAGCTCCGCCAGCTTGCGTGGAAGGGGGAAGCAAGCACCGGCAAAGCAGCCACCAAAGCAGTCCTTTTGTGCGCGTGCTTCTAGTGTTCTTTAGTTTCCTTCTGGTAAATTCAGTCTGTACAGTATTTTCTTATATCAGTCGTTAACGTCTTGCCTAGTCACGTGGTTCTCTTGCACTGAACCACACGCACAGACGGCCCTGCAGCCGCTGGGTGATAACGAAGACACAGGTGAAGGAACTCTTTCACTTTCGCCCAGTTCCGCGGTACCACAGCAGTGAAGCTCCAAGCAAGCGAAGCGATAAGGAAGGTGCAGACTGCACAGAAAGGAAGACGCAGCCTGCTCGCCGGAGGCTGAACGTCATTACGACGCGATGAATGACCTTGAAAGATGTAGCGTCCTATAGATTTCACTCTGACTGACAAAAAAATATTTACTTAGCATTTTCATTCTACATTTTGTGAACACTTTTGTTGAGTATTCATTCGTAGTACTGGAGTCTCATTCCTCACTTCTGAGGTATGAATAGCTCTTTGCTCTGATAGGTTTTTGAAGTGGGCACACTCAATCGCCGTGTTCAACTGCACTTGCCGTTATCCGCCCATTTGACAAAGCGAGAGTATGCTGATTTTCTTGGGATTCTGTCGCCTTAGAAGATGAAAATAAAACTACCGATTCTGGTGTGAAGGCTCCTATTTTATTCAGTGAGTGCCCCGCTTTGCCAAAAAGGCGCTGTACAAGGGGGGTTACAAATTGGAATAAACCGATTCTTCATTCTCACACTGATTCACTGAGTGTTTAAACATTTATTTCTAGACGCAAACGGAAGCAAAAAGTTCCTTCCGATGAAAGTTGCTTCCTAGAATAAGCACACGATGCCCCGCGGTCAACGCTACGACATACAATGGCATCGGTGCGCCAAGGGATTTCCTCCGGGGGTAAGTGTGCGTGTCGAAACTATTCGCCCGGGCACTTTGTTCCGAAACGCCACAGTCGCTCCGCTTTCCACCACGTCACCCGCGGCGGCATTTATTCCAACGGGCGCTCCACTCGGCTCGTCTCAATGCCGTTTGTTTCACAGGGGCTTTCACTGCCGGCCCCCCACGCGAGCGGGCGCGAGTAATAGCTGCTTGGTGTGTACGAGCCGGTGCTTGCACGGCCCTGCCCTTCAGCCCACCGGTGACCCGATTCCGCCGCTGGCAATGGTGGGGTGGTGTGGTCACCTGCTTTCGACGTTGAGGCCGTCACGCGACGTAGTCAATGCCACACAGGAGGCGGGGGACGTCTATTCTTTAACTTTGGTCATGCATGCATCTCTCACCCATTCTCAGGCACCTTTCCTATCGGCCAGCAAAAAGCATCTTCTGCTTAGCACTGCAATGCTGTACTTTGCAGTCGGATTATAGGGGCCATGAAGACAAAATACAAGTTTGCTTCATTACAAAGGCGGCTTTGTGTCGATAACGATGGAACAAATTTTATTGCGAACTTCAAGCAAATAATCGGCATGATGAAGAAAACATATGAAGTGGTCGCCACTGCTTGATATGTTGAACATGTCCTCAGGTAATTCGCAGCAAAGTCTCTATGACATCATAGAATCTTGCTCGTGTGATTGCTGGCCGCTGACCTAATCTACCGCCAGGAAACATGACCGGGAGATTGTAGGGGAGCCTCTAGTTCCGGTTAATCGTATCACTTGAATGCTAACGTGCAGTTACCGCATTGAGAGCTACGTTTTTAGTGGGGGATTATATTGCGTCACTCCTGCTTATATTGCGCCACTGCAGCGCAAAATCTGAAAGTTTTTCAGTATTCTTTGTTTTTTTTTTTTTTTTTGTTTTGTTAAAATAATCCTTTTGCGGCTGCAATGGAGGTAAGTGAGTTACGAACGGCTAGTTGTTTCATATTCAGCAAGGTTGGATTTTGTCTCGATGTAGCCTTTAAACGCAGGAACGTATATTTAACTTCCCAAGCTGCCTGCAGCGGGCCTGGAGCGGAGCTATAGGCAACTTACCCTCCGAGGCCACAACGCCTATTGCCGCTTTTTTTCAGCGGCCTCTATATAATAATACGGGGAGTGAGAACGCGCTCGGTGGGAGATCGCCGTGTAGAATGCACACTGCTGCACGCGGTTTGCGAAATGAGGTGAGCACCGCTGGTCTTATCCCGACAATCAATGAAAACTATACCTGGTTGAGATACTGGCCATTTCTCGCCCTACCCCACGGTAGTTGAATCCTTGAACAGCACGCGTTTCTCTTGGTTCCTTGGAAATTCTGAAATTTGTTTCGGTAATTCTACTTAATTTAATGTATGCACTTGTTCACGTTGAACTACGTGTGTTTGCTCAGTTGCTCACTTTTTAGAGCGTTGGAGGTCGTAGAGAACGTATCGGGTGTACATCTTGTCCGCGCTTTTATAGCGATCTTTGGTCGCGTGACCCATGGCGAGGCGTTAACGATAATAACACTGCGCACCCTTAAAGGGGCTCTGCAACATTTTCGATAAACGCTTTCACTCTTTCCTTCACATCTGGAAGCACTTCGAAAGCTGCAGTTATCGCCAGTACGGAGCGGCACTGCGTGATTTGCTTGGCGCAGCATATGCGCCTTCCGTTTGTGCTTTCTTTTGCGGCTTTCTTTTTAAAGTGACTATCGAATGCGTTCGTTGCTGCAACTGAAGGAAAGCCGGCCAATAACGTAATTGCAGCAATCGAAGAAAGCCAAGAACGAGAAAGAGAAAAAAAATTCAGCAAGTTCCTAAGTTTTCTGATGGGCATAGAACTAATTTTTCGTTTGGGACTTTGCGGCCCCTTAATCTATATCTGTAAGCATGAACAATTTCCAAAAAAGTAGAAAAAAGTGTTGCAGGGTCTCTTTAATGATGATAAGTGCACTGCGTCTGACGTATGCTTAAGAAAACAGAACCGACTTGCTCACAAAACATATTGCAAGAATCTTATGCCACGCATACTTCAACAAAAATTTCCCTGACTGATAAACCTAAGTTTATACGTCATATACGGTGACGTTGTTGACCTATAGGTCAACAACCGTTACCGCCCTACCGCCCTATACGCCATATATGCCCTATAAGTCCTATAGGTCCTATGCCCTACGTCCCATAAGACTTATGAATCCTATAGGTCAACCGTCACCGTTTGTAGGTCAAAAACCATCGCATAGCCGTATACGGCTGGTCGAAAGTGATGATTATTGAAGGACGATACTGCGTACGATACGCCTGAAACTTTTCGGCAAAGCAAAAGATCCCGCGTAGGGGAATGGGCCACCAATAAATATGTTGGTATGTACACTATGACCTTCCAGATAAGGCTAGTAAAGGGTTGATCAATCCCCTTCGTTGGCGCAAGCCACGTATGAGTGGGCGTGGGCCTGCAGCAGCCATGGAGTATCCTTTCTTATGCATTGCAGTTTACACGAGAAATCAAAGAAACTTCGCGAATTTTTCTTTCGCCTTCTGCACATTGAAATATAATGTACAAATATAAAAACCTATTCAAACCATCAGTGCAATGTGTCCGATGTTGTTCACAGTTGCTGAACACGCTGTTACAATATGTTTACTTCGCAAGAAAAAAAAAAACAGCAATCGCGGCTGAGCGGTAATGATTCCCCCTGATTGCGCAAAGTAACGGGTGTTTGATGCTCAAAACTGTCGAAGTTACAGGAACATTTCATGCTTCAGCTCTGTTCTGTGTACTCCGCGGCGTGTTCCGCATGACACCGGTGGCAAACCCACACCGCTCCGGAATTGATACATGGCCACAGACCCCCAAACCCTCCGCAGCGATGGTAGAAGAGCCCCTATAATAAACCGCTCGCAGCTGCTGCTGCTGCAAAATTTCCAGCGAAAAAAAAAATTGGCGAAGTTTGCACTAAGTAGCGCAAGGCTTGAACCACAGCGAAGCTCGAGGAGTTCTTTCTATGAGCACTGAAAGACACACCACCACGCATGACATTAGGTTTGAAATTGTTTATTTACATGTTCTGTCGACGATTTCACTGTGGTAGTGGTAGCCGTCTTTATATCCATCTCTATCGTCGTCTTCGTCGTGCATTACTGGCGGGCCCTGATCGTTTTGTCCACAGGCTTGTCCACAGGATCGTTTTGTCACGTGTGCAGTAAACAGCGGTAGTAAATATTATCCCGGTTTTTTTTTTGATGACGCCGCACACATTACGGCGAGCAGCAATAGCGCCGTAGTTAAAACAAATTAGCAGTGGCTTACTTCGGCTATGCCAGGATATACGTAGCGTGAGCTAGGGTCACCTGGTTGTTCTTGGCTTTCCTGGTTGTGTAGGATTAGCTTGATTATCATGCTTACTGCTGCTTCATTGACACACACAGGGTATACGCATTATGTGACACATGTATATTTATCAAGCGGCTCCGGCGCAGCGTCACCAATCGCCCCAGAGCTAAGCTGGTTCCACAGGCGCACGCCTTTGTTGCTGCGACGTACGAGCCATCGGTTGCACACCCGGCCACCCCTCACTTGATCATCAAGTGGACCGGGCCACCACGTGCGGAACGGAGGTCGGTGAAGACGCTGGGGGCGTGGGGGGCGTGAGAGACGCCGGGCAGCGAGCAATGTTCTGTACACCATATGACGTCACTTCTCCTCGCGCATGCGCAGCAGGGCCCTCCAGGAGCCACGCGAAACCGCTCAACGTCGGCCAGTGTAGCTCACGCTACAAAACTACTCGCATAAAAGAGCGCTCCGGGACTGCGGCCCTTCGGGGTGAAACCAGTGCGCAAAGCTAGACAGATCATCGCGCCTTAATGCTCCGGTTGTTTCCCGTTGCGTGTCACCCCCTGGCGCCGCTGCGTTCTATGACTGGCGCACAACGCGCGCTCCCGATGCGGCAGATCAGGCTCTCTGGCGCCACACCGAACCCAGGCAGGGCCAAGCGAAGAGGGAAAACAGACGAAGGCGCGCCTCGTTGTGACAGGAACGAAAAACCAATTGGCGGACGGAGCACCGGCATCTTGCGCGCACCCGGTCAAGAGCGCTCTCTTATATATAGAGCTCTTAAGCTGCAGGGCAGGGGGTCCGCCAGAAGTCAATGCCGGCAAAAGCAAAGAACGATGACCAGGAACTGCGGGAAAACCAATAACGAAGTGAAGAGGCGTCCCCCCCCCCCCCCCCCCCCCCCCGACCGAGCACAGCCATCTGGCCACGAAATGACGCCTCCACGTATGGGCTGCGTTCTGTGATCGGTCGTGAGCCGCCCTAAGTCGTTCGGAAGAAAACGTAGCAAGGGGAACCAAGAAATCCCACAGTCATGTCTATTGGCAGTGGCGTTTTGTACTCTCCAGGACAACATCATGGGTGATGAAAAAGAGGCTGGTACGTTTTCGTTTTTATCTCGCCCAAATTTAGAAAAAAATTGACTTTAGTATTGAACCTCGCTTATTTAGAAAAACAGTATTTCGAGTAAAAAATGTACTTGAGTTTTATTCTTAATTTTAGGCATACAACCCTATTTTTTTTTTGCACTTCGCTAATAAGTCAGCCCTGAACCGATTCACGAACCGGTTCAAGCTTCGAAACCGGTTCGCGAACCGGTTCGGCGCATGATGTAGTCAAACCGGAAGTGAACCGGAACGAAATGAATTTGCCGAACCCGAACCGTAATCGAACCGGTATTTTTTCCGGTTCGATACACTGATTTTGAGGGAAATGTAAATGGAAGCACGGGTACACCTTCCAAAGTTTACCTGGGTGCTCCGGACAAGCTTGTCGAGTTCAAGCAGGTTGGCGGGAAAATTTTGAAGTTGGCATAAAAGTGTTTGAATTCCCGGCAAGAAATTAATTCATTTCGTCCAAAGTTCTGGTAGATATGATTTGAAAGAAATTGATCATACTGGAGTCGATATTTGATTTCAGTATGCATTTTGAAGAAAACAAAACATGGAAAGAAAAGCAATCCGAACGTTTGTGATAGGAGTGACTTTTTTGTTGTAAAATGGAAATACGCTGCTTGTAAGCATTTATTTTTTATAATTTACTACCGCAAGTTTATTGCACAATTTAAAGATTGAACGCCTTGTTAGACAGAGACCGCGACTAGTCGAGTGTCCTAGGAATTTACCCCGGCAGGACGCCTTGCTTGCTGCTCCAGATGGGTGATAATATGATGAAAATGACGAGGAGGATACGAATAAACTCTCTCTCCCACTATCACACGGTCAACTACAGGCACGTACACACTAGTTCCAACGCCTAATTTAGCTCAAGGATCTTACGAAATTGTGGCTGAACATGATGTTGAGCCAAAAACGTTTATTTATATAAATAGGGAGTCCACACGCAAATTCGGAGATACGTAGAGGGATAATCTAAATGAAAGAAAATTGACCCGTGTGCACAAAACTGGCTCGAGAGTACTGACGCCCCGTAGAATTTTCAAGTAGCGGAAATATAGGTTGTCCGATTTACAAAGTGAAATGATTCGTGTAAACCTCGTTGAAGGAAATGCGGCGGATTCCATCTTAGTTGGGCTTCAAAAGAACATACTTCCTCAAAACTGGTTCCATGGCGGGTTAGTGGGGTGCATACAATTTTGTGGTAGTGGCGCAACGCAAAGGGGACGAAGCTAGACAGAAAGGATAGCAGATACAATATAATGCATTGAAAGAGAGAGAGAAGAAAAAATAACTTTCCCGTTCCTTCTCAAAAAAAGTTGAGAGAAGCTCGGCAGCTTTCTTGCATCAGAACTGCGTCCAAACTGCGTCAACACCTTCGCGGAATGTAAAATGTATCATTTTTGGACAGCACACCCTCGATCCCACTAAGAATTTTTGTAGCGTAAGCTACACTGACCGAGGTTGGGCAGTTTCGCGTGTGCCGTGAAGGGCCCTTCTGCGCAAGCGCGAGGGACATTGGCTTGGCTTGGCTTGGCTTGGATTAGATTAGATTTGGATTGGATTGGATTAAGGTGGATTAGTGTTGGATTGTGTTGCGTCATAGCTGCGGCAGACGCACTGGCGCCGGCGCGTGCCCAGGTGTGCACCTCAACTGCGCAGTAGCCAACTCTGACGCTGCGCCGGAGCCGCTTGATAGCGGTTTCGCATGGCTAGTGAAGAGCCGTGCTGACCATACGCGAGGAGCAGTGACTGAACAGGACTGGACTGGACTGGACTGGACTGGACTGCACTGGACTGGACTGGACTGGACTGGACTGGACTGGACTGGGCCGGACTGGACTGGACTGGACTGGGCCTGACTGGATTGCTGAACCTTAGCTCACGCTACGTATATCCTGGTATAGCAGAGCTAAGCCACGACTAATTTTATCGCTGTAAAACTTATCCCAGAGCAATAACCTGCTGCTGAGGTCGTAGGTGCACTGCATCGAAACATTCGCTAGAAGTGCGTCCAATCTTCACCGAGAGCGCGTCCAATCGATCGTAAAAACTTAAGCCCCACATTGCCAACAAAGAATGAATCCATGCGACGACGTTCTCACGCACTAATTAAACGCATCTACGAACGATGTAAATGCATTCTTCCAACACGTTATTTATGAGATAAATGTATACGCCATCGGTCCCACCACGGAAGTTTTCACTTTAAAACTGATCTAAGAGCAAAACCTTGATGCTGAGTTTATAGCAGAACTGCACGAGAGAGGCATGAGATTTCGTGGCGTCCGCATAATTTCGTTAGTGGGTAAGAAAAACGGAACGTGCAGATTTTTCTTGCATGGTCAGTCAACTGTTTATATTAGAAGCTGCAATAGTTGCTCCAGCGCTTGTGTGTTGTAGCAGCAATGGGCGGTAAAAGCATATAATTACGGGTGATCCCAACAAGGCCACCTGCTGATTGGCGTAAAACGAAATAATACAAGTTCATACCCAACCTATGTCGTGCATCACAACAAAGGTCGGAAGCAACTTCAGTAAGATGCTTTCGAGCTAACTTACACTGTAAACCAGATATCCTGTAAGTGATACGCGTGCGCTGTGCTATAGCAGCCTCCTTATGTGTGTGGAAAGTAAGGCAATACTTGCCTTTGTCTTATATAGTAGGCGCAACAATTTTTCCAGCGACTATTTCACCTTTCCACACAGAGAAGACAGAGGCTACGATCAGGGTTGTTTACGGAAAGGAGCCACAAAAATACAAAAAAGAACTGAAGCAAAAAAAAAAGGGGAAAGCGATGAAGAGAAGCGTTCCGGAAACCAGGCCAGAGCAGTAATCTCCAAGACAGATAACACGCGGCCCCGACAATAGCATTGACGAGCCGTGCACCGCTAGCTAAGTTGTCTTCGGACAGCAGTACAGCGCGTTAAAGGAAGAGGCGAGCGAGGAGTGATAGTCGGAGCCCTTCCATATGGCCTTCCGTTCTCCCGGCAAGGCCACTTTCCTGCCAGGCGACCTCGTCTTGCGCCTCGACGTTCGCCACCGGCCATCAGTCGAGCCCGACTTTGCCGACCATTGTAGGTCCCGGCCGGTCTCCCTTATCACGTTAGAGGGGAGAAAGACGCGCCAGTCTCGTATCAACCATCTATCGCACGGGAACATGCCTGATGAATAAAAAAAAGTCCCGGGCGAAGAAGCAGACCTTGCAGGACCCCCGTGCACAAAGACACGCGTGCCTATAAAGAAACAGGCGGTGCCGTGCCGTTGGCTTACATTGCTGAGTGCTGGAGCAGACGGTGTCCAGAAGCGCAGCAGTCGATCCCGGGTCGAGAAAAAAGAAGACGATATATCTGGGTCACAGGGCAAATTGAATTAAGGGAGGCAAGGCGAACAGTAGAATAAATTTATCTCGGCGTTCTTATAGGAAAACAAATGGGAAATATATCGAATTAGTGCTCAAAGACAAATGACAAAATGTACACGCGCACAGCTAAATCGTAGAGATATGAAATAGGTTTAGAATCGCAAAACCATTGCCGGATGAAAATTTTGTTCAACGCGCGGTCAAAGGCGCTAGGCTTGGCAGCACAGGGGAAATTGAAATTTGTCGGAATGGCAATCGTAGTAGCAGAAAATGGCAGTAAACAGAGAAGCTAAGGTATGTGTGACCCGGCTGGTATGTTCCTCGCAGCTGAAAGAGTTTTGCACAAAGAAAAGTCCTAATCCGCAATACAGACCAAGACCCTATACTACAAGCATGCCAGCAGACTAAAGAACGCCGTAGGAAAAATAGTGACATCATATCAGAAGCCAAACTAAATATATGATGAAATTTTACTCAGAAAGGGTGCTAGCCGTCTAAACAATACTTATTAAATTATAACCGCAAAAAAACACACAACGGTTGAATACTAACCCCCTTTACCTTCATTGGCGGTTACGTACACGGTTTAAATAAATTAATTAAATTAGGTTGCATGCAACTGTTTACAGGTGAAGGTGAAACATTGTTAACTGAGAAGCGCACTAAAACGGGATATTCATGGTGGCAAAGAGTTTAACTCCAACGTCAAAGAAGCTGGCTCCTCAACGTAAAAAATGTAGACCCTTCCATCAGGCGAACGGGAAACACCCGAGCTCAACTGCATCCGTTCTCGACTGCTGCGAGCATGCGGAGGCAATTCCTGGTGCCACTATCTTCTCACTTTTTGTTTTTCTGCGCACAAATAGAAAAGCCCACAATGGCTACGTCGAATTGGTTTTTATTGTTGACGTGTATAGACCTCGTAAACAACAAACACTTCGCGTAAACTAAAAATTAAATGTAACAAAAAAGTGTTAAAGGGACGAAATCCCCTACCATACCACTAAATACAATTTGGAGAGAGCCACACTAGTATATCACTCTTACGTTTTTCGCAGTGATTATCTCCGAAGTAAACAAAAGTCGCTGGGCTAATCGGTTGATTTTTTTTCGGAAAGACGCAGAAAACTGCTACTAACTAACATCGAAAAAAAGAAAACATCACATATACCCATATATTACATACCCACGACATAACCCTGCCAATGCCTGAAATGTCCCCCCATACCACCTGCCACTTTTTATCAGATTTCCCCGATCTTCCTGATAACACCCCTTCCTGGTCCCCGCGCAGGATACGGCCTGTGGCTTTACGTGCCAATCAATCAATCAATCAATCAATCAATCAATCAATCAATCAATCAATCAATCAATCAATCAATCAATCAATCAATCAATCAATTAATCAATCAATCAATCAATCAATCAATCAATCAATCAATCAATCAATCAATCAATCAATCAATGATTATTTGGCGTCAACAGTACTAGGAAGATGTCACCTACCTTACCTCTGCTTGTGTTCTTTCGGCTCCAACAACCGTTATTCAACACGACGTGTAGCCGTAATGCATAAAAGAAGCATCAGAAGCAGGCGGTGAGTTATTAGAGAAGACAAATTTTTTCGCTTATTCTCTGTATAGATAGAAAACTTTTAAAGATACAAAAGCCGATAAATTATGATAACTGTAAGAGGTATAAGGCAGTACAAATATATTGTACGAAACACGCAAAATGGGAAAAACGAAAAACAAAAACGCGTGTGCACAACAAACGTTGCTTTATAGAGTACTTCAGCAAAAATTATTTGCACATTTTTATGAACAATAAAATCTTACAATTTTTGTCGGGAAATGTTTTGCATTTTTGAGCTCGCCTTTTATTCAAGCCTGACTGAGCAATCACTTTAGGACAGGCTAGACAAACCGTATTTATTTTTTCAGGTTTTCTTTTGTACCGACTTTAGGAAAAGCCACTTCTTCCTGGAACAAAATTTGTACCTTCCAGTTGGCTTCGTTAGAATTTCCCGCGGTGTTCAAGACATTTCAAATTTCGCTTGCACTAAAATTGCCTCTTTCACTATTTGGGATTAGACCCCGTAAGCTGTAAGAGCGGGAAGGGGCTCGCCACTCATATATTCGCAAAATCAATCAATCAATCAATCAATCAATCAATCAATCAATCAATCAATCAATCAATCAATCAATCAATCAATCAGTCAGTCAGTCAGTGAGTCAGTCAGTCAGTCAGTCAGTTAGTCAGTCAGTCAGTCAGTCCACCTCAATGCCATTGCAGGTATTCTCTTAAAGAGCGATTGCCTCGCAATTTTTTCCTAACTGTTCGTGCATTATCACCATAGCCAATAGGGTGTTGTATTATTGTAAGGAGCTGCAGACAACGCGAGAGACAAGTCCGAGGAGGCGTCGGCGCCACACGCAGACGAAGATCACACAGGCTTGCCTGCCTCCAGCGGGTCACGTAAAGCGCCTGGGCCCCGTCACTCGACACCTCGTGCGATCGCCGCAGACGCTCTTCGGGGCGGCCACCGCAATTCGGGGAGACCCGTTCGAGGGACGTCTGTTTCCCCGAGGACGCTGGCGCACGAGAGTCATGTCTGGGCTGCGAACTGCTAGGTTGGTTTGTGTGTGTGTGTGTTGTGCGCGCAGTGAGTGAACGCTGTGAAATGAAGACGACTCTCCCACGCCGCCCGCTCCGAAAAGAACTCTTGCGTGGCGGTGGATGACTGCAGCCAACCTCCCCATTCTTTTCTATATGTACACTTCTTTTCCTTCTCTCTCGATTCTGCCAATAAAGTCAGTCTGGAAACGGAACCCAACGAGGAAGCATCTTCTGTTTTTAGGCTCCTGCGCGCGTGGCTTCGCCACCCCGTAACGATACGTGCAGAAGAGCGGTAACTTGTTTTCGTATAGATTATGCTGCTAAGCAAGTTATCTGCAAGCTAAGAATAGAGAAGAAAAACTACAACAATATTTTCTGGTGCCGAAACCCGGGAGGAGGGACTTCAAAAAAGATGGACGTCAGGCGCCTCAAACGCAAGCGGACCGTGGTGCGATCGTCGACTACAAAGCTGATCAACGACATCACCGACAAGAGGGACTCCGCATCAATCGGTGAGCTGGAATCCAATTTGGACCTTCATTCTCTTAAAGAAAGATCTCTTAAAGAACTGGATGAAGAAATCCATACAGTCATTGAAGTGGAAGAGCTAGAAGAGGATGTAACAAGCTCTGAATCCTACGCTGAGAAAATCATCGTAGCCAAAAGCGAAGTCAGAAGATGGATCAAAGATATGAAGTCCGCCAATGAAAAGGCAGCAGCTACTGCAGCAACGCGGCAGACAGATCCCAGGCAGCAGGCAGGAACGAGCATGACTCCGGTTCCCCCCGTGCAAGTCGTGAGGCTTCCAAAGTTGGAAATTTCTAAATTTGGAGGAGAACTGAGAAAGTGGCAAGGATTTTGGAGCCAATTCAACTCTACTATCCACAGCAACCCCACTTTGCCAAAAATTGACAAGTTTAAATATCTGAACAGCTACATGACAGCAAAGGCAGCGGCGGCCATCGCAGGGCTTGACCTATCAGAGGCAAATTATGACGTAGCCCTTGCCATCCTTCAAGAAAGATTCGGCCGAAAGGAAATGATAATCGAGGAGCACATGTCGCGCTTGCTTCATGTGAAGCCGGTTCAGGATGTACGAAACCTCGACAAACTGCGTGGCCTCGTCGACGAAGTGCAGACGGAAGTCAGGAGTTTAGCCGCATTGGGAGTGAGTGCTAGCACATACGGCGTGCTATTGCTGACCGTACTCAAGAAGGCTGTGCCAGCTGATCTTTGCCTCGAATATTACCGAAGGCACGATGAAACAAAAGAGGGCAGCCAGGTAGAAACATTCTTGCTTTTCCTAAGAAAAGAGGTAGAAACGCGCGAAAAGATACAAGCAGCTGACTCCAGACACCGCGAGCCTACCGCTGCTCCCAACCGATACAAGAGTGGCTTCAAAGGATCGCATGCGCCTTCTGCTGCTTTGCTGAACGCCGTAACGGACAGAGACAGCATAGGATGCGTGTTCTGCCACTCTTCCAACCACGACGCTGGGAGCTGTGATTCTCGGATGTCGGTTTCGGAAAAGCGGGAACTTCTAAAGCGCGACAACCGTTGCTTTCGCTGCACAAGAAAAGGACACAGGTCTAAAGAATGCCGAACAGCCAGATGGTTGAAGTGCGCAAGTTGCGGAGGGAAACATGTCACCACGTTGTGTGATCCCAACATGTCGGGCGCTGACAACACGGCCAAAGAGAATGCTACCGTAACAACAGTGACAGAGCCAAAGACAGTGTTGCAGTCGTCACTGGATGCTCGTAATCACGGGTCACAGGTGTTTCTTCAGACAGCAAAGGCTTGGGCTGAGGGCCAACAAAAGCGTACACTGGTGAGACTTCTCCTTGATGGAGGTAGCCAACGTACATTCATACGAAGCGACCTGTCCAAGAATCTGCAGTTGAAGGTCCTAGGCGAAGAGGAGCTGAACATTTTTACGTTCGGAGGCGCGGAAGCTGCGAGGCATACCAAGTCACGTCGAGTTGAGCTCTGGCTCCGAAGCCAGCATGACAGAACAGAGGTGCGGGTTGAAGCTCTCGAGGTGCCCTGCATATGTGCAGATCTCATGCCTGCTCCGTCGGACGCAGACGTTTTGCGAATGCTAGAGGAAGGAATGAAAGTCGCAGACGTTTCACACGGTGATCACAGTGACGAGGGGATCGGTCTCTTGATTGGGGCTGATTTCTAATGGGCAGTGGTCACGGGATCGGTCAGGCGACTGGCTCCTAAGCTCATGGCAGTGGACACTGCTTTTGGGTGGACTCTGCAAGGCGAGGTTGGCACGACCCGATCTACGGCAATTTGTTCCACTGCGACAAGTGTGATGAGAGCGAGTGTGAGTGAAGAAACAGACAAAGAGATAGCTTCACAACTCCGGCCTTTTTGGGAGCTTGAGCACCTTGGTATCAACGAAACCGAACGAGTTTGTCCCGAAGATGCCGTTCTTCAGCATCATAAAGAAACGGTCCGGTTTGAAGACGGTCGCTACAAGGTATCGTTCCCGTGGAAGCCAACAGCAACGGAATTGAGCGACAACCAAGTATGTGCTGTCAGGCGTCTAAAGTCTCTAACAACACGCCTAAGCAAGAGCGAGCACCTAATGCAAGAATATGATACTTCCATCCGTGACTACATTAAGAAGGGCTTCGCGGAGGAGGTGAAAGAAAACAAAGGCAGTACAAGTCCGCTGTACTATATGCCACACCAAGCTGTTGTACGTCATGACAGCCAAACAACTAAGCTAAGGGTTGTTTTCGATGCCTCGTCAAGCTCCAACAATCGCCCCTCTCTGAACGACGTTTTGGAGAGTGGGCCAAATTTGAATCCTGAGCTCATTGACGTACTGACCAGATTCCGCACCCATAACATCGCTATTGTTGCGGACATCGAGAAGGCTTTCTTGCAGATATCTTTGGCCAAGACGGATAGGAGCGCGGTGCGTTTCCTGTGGTACGAAAGAACGCCAAAGATCGGGGAAGAACTTCCTCCAGTCGTGACCTTCCAAATGACGAGAGTGCCCTTTGGCGTAACTTCAAGCCCATTTCTTTTGGCAGCGACGTTGCACCATCACCTAAGAAACCTGCCTGAGCAGTACGACGGAACGGCGGTTATCCTACGCAGTCACCTTTACGTTGATGACCTCGTGACTGGAGTGGACAGCCGAGAACAAGCAACGAAGCTGTGCCAGGAGGCAACTACTATCATGGGACAAGCAGGAATGAAACTGCACAAGTGGATGTCCAACGATACCGAGCTGCTAAACTCATTGGAACAGGGTACTGTTCAGCACCAATACAACGACTTCGGACATGCTGCGGCCGCAAAGGTGTTGGGAGTGGGCTGGAACCCCCAAAGCGACGTGTTCGAATACAGGTTGACCGCCCTCATCGATTTTCTCTCCGCCAGAGTGGACAATAAGAGATTTGTGCTCCAAGTGTCAGCGAGAATTTTCGATCCATTTGGATTTCTGTCCCCCACCACAGTGAATGTTAAGATGATGTTTCAAAAACTGTGGGAGCTGGGAGTTAAATGGGATGAACCTTTGCCAAGTAGTTTGCAAACCGAGTGGGATCAGTGGTGCAGCGAGCTTCCGCTCATTCAACAGATTACAGTGCCCCGCATGATCGCCGCGGATTTCGGGGACGATCAAACAAAGAAAGTGCTGCACGTTTTCTGTGATGCAAGCCCCAAGGCCTACGGCGCCGTTGCATACATCGTAACTACATCAGCGGCGGGAGAGGTAGGCGTCAGCTTGATAATGGCCAGAACCCGAGTGGCACCTCTGAAACGACTCTCTTTGCCCCGACTCGAGTTAATGGGCGCCCTAATAGGCGCGCGGCTGTGCCAATGCCTCGCAAAGACGCTGCGATTGGAGCACGCTCGGGTACGACTCTGGACGGACTCTACAGTGGCTATGTACTGGATCAAGGGTTCCGCCAGCCGATGGAAACCATTCGTGGCTAACCGAGTTACAGAGTTGCAAACACTGACCACCCCTGAAGATTGGGGGCATTGCCCTGGAGCGGACAACCCTGCGGATCTCTTAACACGCGGCATTCTGCCCTCGGCATTGGTGCAGAGCGCACTATGGTGGAGAGGGACCCAGTGGCTACTGAATGATGAGTCAGGCTGGCCGATGCTGGGTAATCAAGCGTCACAACAAGCGGATTCCTACAAAGAGGAAATGAGAGTGGCTGCAATGCCAGTGATGTCTCCATCGCAAGACCCGATCCTGAATCTCAAGGATCATAGTTCGTTCAACAGGATACTTAGAGTGACTGCTTGGATCCTCCGTTTTGTGGACAACTGCCGGAAGAAAGATGAAAAAAGGAAGGGGTCACTCACAGCTGAAGAAATAATCACCTCTGAAAGGTACTGGTTGGCGACCATCCAAAAAGAAGCCTTTGGCGACGACATCTCGAACCTGCTCACTCAAAGACCGCTTTCGAAGAAATCTCCTGTGTCCCTATTTAACCCGTACATCGATGAAGACAGGCTCATGAGGGTAGGGGGGAGATTACACTTCCGCCAGAACAGCGAAAGTACGAAGCATCCAATAGTGCTCCCCGGCGACCACCCGTTCACTTCCCTGCTCATACGGAGAGAACACCTACGGCTGTTGCACTCCGGCGTGCGGGACACCCTCGCTCAATTGAGAGAGTCATACTGGATCCTCAGGGGGCGGCAGGTCGTGAAGAAAGTTGTAAATCAGTGCCTGAAGTGTAGGAAACAAAGTTGTCCCCCGGCGTCCGAGCAAGTGGCACCGCTTCCTGCCGATAGAGTAACACAGGGGAACCCGTTTGACGTCGTTGGAGTCGACTTCGCTGGCCCGCTGATGTGTCGGGAGAGCGGCGGGACGAAGAAATGTTACATCGCCCTCTTCACATGTGCCGTAACGCGTGCAGTGCACCTCGAGCTTGTCAGTGATCTTTCGGCTGCCGCCTTTCTATTGGCCTTTAAGCGCTTCGTGGCACGTCGAGGAATGTGCACTACGGTCTACTCTGACAATGCGCTCACATTTAAAAGATCATCAAGAGACCTCAAGTTGATGTTCGATTCACTACAGTCGGAAGAAACTCTATCTTACTTCGCTGACCACAGAATTAGGTGGAAATACATAGTTGAAAGGGCCGCTTGGTGGGGTGGATTTTGGGAGCGCCTGGTGAGATCGGTGAAAGTGTCGCTCCGCAAGGTGCTGGGTCGGAGCAGCCTAAACTTTGAAGAGTTGACAACAATTCTCAACGAGGTGGAGGCAGTCATCAACTCGCGTCCATTGACGTTCGTTTATTCCGAAGCTGATGAGCCTGAACCGCTGTCTCCGGGTCACTTCCTCGTGGGGCGAAAACTCACTGCTCTGCCACCGCATCGTCTTCCGGCCGCAACATCTCCAGGTGGCCAGCAACTTGTTCGGCGCTGGAGATACCGCAGCACCATCGCGGACAACTTCTGGCGAAGGTGGCGCAAAGAGTACCTGTTGGAGCTGAGATCGGCACACCTGAGCAAGCCTACCGTGTCAAGTGGCCTACAAGCTGGTGACTTGGTGCTCTTAAAGGAAGATCACCTCAAAAGGCATCTATGGAAAACCGGTCGAATCACGGAAACCTTCAAGGGAAGAGATGGCCTCGTGCGATCTTGCAAGCTCAGGCTACCCGGGGGAGCAGAGGTCAGACGGCCCGTACAGTGGCTGTATCCCTTGGAACTTTAAGAAAAAAGAAAAACCATGAGCGCAAGAAAACGCTCATCCGGGGGAGATTGTTGTATTATTGTAAGGCGCTGCAGACAACGCGAGAGACAAGTCCGAGGAGGCGTCGGCGCCACACGCAGACGAAGATCACACAGGCTTGCCTGCCTCCAGCGGGTCACGTAAAGCGCCTGGGCCCCGTCACTCGACACTTCGTGCGATCGCCGCAGACGCTCTTCGGGGCGGCCACCGGAATTCGGGGAGACCCGTTCGAGGGACGTCTGTTTCCCCGAGGACGCTGGCGCACGAGAGTCATGTCTGGGCTGCGAACTGCTAGGTTGGTTTGTGTGTGTGTGTGTTGTGCGCGCAGTGAGTGAACGCTGTGAAATGAAGACGACTCTCCCACGCCGCCCGCTCCGAAAAGAACTCTTGCGTGGCGGTGGATGCCTGCAGCCACCCTCCCCATTCTTTTCTATATGTACACTTCTTTTCCTTCTCTCTCGATTCTGCCAATAAAGTCAGTCTGGAAACGGAACCCAACGAGGAAGCATCTTCTGTTTTTAGGCTCCTGCGCGCGTGGCTTCGCCACCCCGTAACGATACGTGCAGAAGAGCGGTAACTTGTTTTCGTATAGATTATGCTGCTAAGCAAGTTATCTGCAAGCTAAGAAGAGAGAAGAAAAACTACAACATAGGGTGTTCAGAATGGTAAGCGATAAGTCATTACCCCTCACGGGTTTCCACTTTTTTCGGCCCCAGAAAATCTGATTTTCCTGCACTATCGCATTGAAAGCGTCCCGAGCTAACGATGGCCACATGACTTGCGCAGTCACAGGAACAACAGCTGCCGTTTGTTTAGCCCCCCCTCCCGTACGAGCTTCCCGGAGGACGATGGACAACAGCGGCATCTTGGGTAAGCCGTGGCCCCAAAGCAATGTCTTTTCGCCACAAAAAGCGCTTCGGCAGATGAATTCAGCACCATCGACAGCGGGAAGTCCAATCAACCAGCGGAACTCTTGTTAGTCAAGGCGCCGGCGGATGGTGACCCCTGCCTCGCTCAATTGCTGCAGGCTTAGGGGTGCAGCAGGTTGAATGACTCGTACCTGTCGTCCTCGAAGCCCTGTTTCTGCTCTCACGTAGCCAGAAAGGGGAACACGGAGGGGAAAAATACTGAACGACAAAACATGGAATACAGAAACACAGAGAAAGAAGAGAATAATAAATTCCCCGGGAACAAAGCGGAAAGGAGGAGCCCGGTTGAGCGCGCGCGAGGTGTGACAGGTTCTTCCAATAAGGCACGCGTCACAAGGCTTTCCCGGTCGACCTCGACGGCCCTGGCGGAGACGGCTGAAGGGCTCGGAGCATAGAGTTTCATACTAATATATACTAGAGGGAAATCTGGCGCCACTGTCTAGGGGAGCCGCGCTTCAGCGAGCGTGCCGTCATGTACCGGGCAGGCACGTTTTACTTGTCCTTGGCGTGGCTCACGAACAGGCTGAAAAGTTGGCTTTGGCTTCAAAAATGCAACAATATTACTGCAGAAGATTAATAAAATTTGTTCTGTTATTATAAAATTAAAGCTCCAGAAAGATTTATTTGTCAGGGATTATTTAGAAGCTTCTTGGAAGATGAACAAAAAAACAATGTTACCCTTTTGGCTTCAAGACGAAAAAGAAGCCATGTGGCTAACCAAGCCAAGGAGGCGAGGAACGTCGTTAGCTGCAATGGCGCCACCCACGGCGGCCCGCGAATGCAGCGCCAGATTTCCCTCTAGTATATATTAGTATGAAACTCTATGGCTCGGAGGACCCTCTAGCAAATTGGGGAACCGCTCCCGCCGTTCGGGAGCATCCAGGCGTCGACGCTGCAGCCTCTCACCTGATCCGGTCCTTCTAAGCACGGCGCATAACAAGCTCGCATCGCCCCTTGATGATAACTTAAACATATGCGATCCAGAAAAAACTTGATTCGTTCGCTTCTCTTCCCAGTTCACCCTGTTTTGAGGCCGACGCCGAAGACTTCGTTATCTTCCTCCAAAAGTGGATGGTGTGCTCACGTCCGCTTCAGAAGGAAAGAATAAAGGGTGCCCGTACAAGAGTTGCATTCTGCCGCCGGCTGTGAAGCGCTGTGGCGGTATTAATGAATTGTGCAATTGATTTTTCCCGCTATGCACCGAATGAGCGCTTATGGAAAGTATGGTTGCAACATGGAGCTGTCAGTTCGAAGCAGGAAAGATACGTGCAGAACAAAACTTTAAGACACTGAGAGCCACGGGGAACTTTTTAAGCTGTTGTAAAGTGAAATATGGGCTCTTCACAGTGCCCATTAGTACAGTCTTATAGAAATCTGAGGTTCAAAGTGCAATGACATGTGGGAAACAACCGAATTTACTTCTCCATAGTATATCCGGCATCGCACGAATTGGTGCTCATAAAGGTCTGCGCCATGATGCGAATTCATGCAGGAACAAATTACCTTCGTCAGGCCTCGGCGCGTTGCAAGAAAAGAGGATGCAATGCACGTTCTGTGGTGAATGGGAGAGAGGCGACACTTTATTGGCAACGTTGTAAAAATGCGTGTTCCCATTACGTGACTCCAACTGCCAACACACTGTTCAAATTAAACATTCACGTTTCCGAAACTCGTTCCCTTGCCATGGGCGAGCTGAACACCACGCTCTAACTTGCTTCCTTAGCAAAGTGACCCTTTATGGCATCGGGCACCCGTTGATGGAATGCGGTTGAGTGGAGAGAAGTGGACCGAGATTCTTTGGAACACGCTTAAAGTACCTGCTTCACCAGACGGTTGTCCGAGACACACACTGATGTTTCGTTTAAACGGATGTCTTTTTGCTTTTCCCTTTCGTAAGGAATGCACCATCTTCGGCCGAAAATTAAGCTTGCTGCCTCAGGAGCGGACAACACACAGTCCTAATCAATTCCCCGCGCGAGCAGGTGCAGGGAAGCGCAATACCCGCCAGAATTGTCAAAGTAAAATGCTAAGGCCATAACATGTTCCATAGCTTCCTTCTCCGGAATTCACTGTTAATTCAAAATTCAATATATAATTGTTTTATGGAGGTTCTCGAATTTGTATTAGTAGCCATTCAACACGGCTACTCACTCGACGCATTCTTAGTGTGGGTTAGCGGTTACGGACGAGATTGTGGGTTTTATTACCGGCTACCGAACCTCCATATCTGATGTATGTAAACTCAAACCTGAGTGTCTACGATATTTTGGGGGAAAGGGGTCACACGAGGTTCAGTTTAATGGGTAGCCCTTCCACTACGGAGCGCCTACCCTATCAGACGTAGCTACGACGTCGTTAACACCCGAATACAACAATCCCGAAAGCACCGCTTTTCCCATTGTAGTCCCCATTGACATCTAAAGAGAGTTTAGAGACGCTGTTTTGTGGTTCTCAGAATGACAACTGTTTCACGGATCTAGGAGGTCAACTGATAGTGATTGTAGTGATAAATCATGTCGCGGCAATATTGCGACTGAAGTGGCATATTCGGATGTCTCACGGGACGCTAAAAAATTCGACGCAACCAGGGTTTTCCCAAATAGTTGAAATTTTACGAGAATGCTGGCAAGACAAATATTTTGATAAAAAAATAATAAGTGAGGTGTATATTGTAGCGCTGCATGAATAGCTGACAGAATTGAGAAACACGATCAAAGTGAATTCCTAATAACATTTGTATGCGGCCATTAGCGTATGCGGGGAACACTCATCTCAAGAGACGAAAGCTTGTCTCCGTGCCGGCGGATATCAAGGTTGGCCCATGTCAACGAGCGTTTTCTTCCACAATGAGGGACGGTTTGACGAAATCGCTTTCTACGGGCGTATATTGGTTGACTCTTTCCACAAATGTTCCATCGGGACTCTCTGTCTCAATTACTTTTTTTTTCGGAAAGAACAGGGCAAACAAGCTTTGAACCAGCTCTCGTATACGAGGGCAGCACGAGTCGTGTGATCTTAGCGTTGAGAGAAAAATATGCGAAACTACCTAATCGAGTGTCTTTTTTTTTGCATGTGTGGCGCGGGGAGGGAGGTTGGAGCACTCTAATAACCAGAATAAGATCGTACGACGCGAATTGTACTACGTCCCCAGCGGCGACGCTGCCAACTTCTTAGCCGAGGGTAAATATTTGCGCAGCCTAAAACTACACGTGCTGCCCGCTTCGCAGATGTCAGGGGGTTCCTTTGTAGAAGACATCAGTTTCCTTTCGATCGTTTACATTTCATTACGTCCGACCACGGAGCAAGATATCTTTCTCCGTGCGTCCGACAACGGCGTAGAGGGGAAGCGCAGACAGGAATCTCACTCTTTTCTCTTTTGTCTGTGCGCGCCAGAAGTATTTCGGTTTCGTTTCTACTAGCGCGGTCGCTTTGTAGGGCCGTTTGGAGGCATCCATCTAAATGCAAAATAAAAAAAAATCTTGAAAATCCCATCGCAGAGGCAAATGTTTTAAGGTAAAGCGATAGCTGGTGTTTTTATAGTGTCCGCAAGTTCTATAAATTCCATTTCCTACCAGAGGGTTCATTTGCTTGATTCGTTTTGCAAGGCAGGGCGTTCCTGTTTGTGCCATTGGAAGCTAAAGAAAGCAACCGAGACTAGTGTACGACAAGAATAATGCAAATCATTTTAATAAGCCAGCAAGCAAACCAGGTAGACATTCATATCGACTTCCCGCTAACAAGTGGGACATATTTTTGAGGCAATCGGCCGACTAAGCATTGCAGAGGACAATGATAATATTGGAATGTGTTTGAATTAATTAATTTATTTAGAAAGAAAATGACCTTTGCCTCTCGTAGGGCGTGGGGGTGGAGACGTGTGATAAATAGCCCTACGGTACTCAGGCTTTTTGAACTGATCAGTAGGCCTTATGATCGTTCAGCATTTGCCGTACCCGCACATCGCAGATGTGAACTATCGCATGAATAATGTTTGCTCAGCAATCCAAGCGACAGGTTCGCGGCCTTACGAACGCTTCGCGGATTTTTCTGCAGCGTGAATAACTATCTGCATGTATCCGAAATTTTTTTAATGCAATGGTATAAAAAAGGATCCTTGCGTTTATGGAGAAACCAAGAAGCTGTGTTCCGAAGCTATTTGCACAGGTAAAAGAGTAATGAAATCTCCGGAGAGCTCAGTCGAAGCGATACGTTTTCCGTCCACATTGAAAAGCGAAGGACCTTTCGTTTAAACACTGTAAATGCTGCAAAAATTAAGTGCGTTTAAGATTACCTTTTTATGTCCCTTACAAGGAACCTGATGATCCCCGCAGAAGTAGGCTGCCCCAGTTTGCAGGATTATTGCGTACACTGATAACGTGTTTCTAGTGTGTCCGCGACGAGTATTCTCGGCCTACATATTTGCATCAAGCGAGTAAAAATATCCGTTTCTTAATTTCTTCCGGCTTCCCTATCTTTTCACGCTAGTTATTGCGATCCCACGATTGCGGTACTCAGGCGCCTTGGCCAGCATACAGTGTTCCCGCAACATAGGGACCTATGGCTGCACGCCGCGTTTGTGCGGCGGCGAATGAGGCAATGTAGCAGACGCTTATTCTACGGGGTGGTAAAATATTGCTCTAACAGGATGCCCAAAGCGCCACAATGCAGGTCCAATATGACTCGAAGTGACGCGATGGGGGTACAAGAAGAAAAAATAACGAAGTCTCATGATGCCATCTGATGCTCTTACATAAAGTTCTGTGCGGGTTCGACGCCATTCAGTACGGATCCTTTGACATTTTTCGTTCGTCAGTTTAACCTTCGAGGCATTTCCATTTTTTATCTTTGCCTTGTGGAGACTGATTTAGAAGATAACTGTTTTTTTGTCTCTGTAGTCTCCTAAAACATAGCGATCACACATTTCTGGCTACCAAAGTCCTTCTGGCGGAACATCCTTCCTTTTGCGCTTACCCTGAAGCGGTGCCTTCACTCCGGAAATTGTCCTTTATTAATGTCCGCCCTTCGTAGACATCGTCTAGATATCTTGGAGGGTACATGTCGCACATCGGCCCACGTAGCATGCGCAGCAAGGCTCGTTCTACTGTAATTATTTTTCTTATTTAACGCTGGCAGAACGCAATTAATCCCGTCGTACTCTAAATTGGTGCGTGTTTTTGAGAGCTTCATTAACCTCCAAACCTACTAGTCTGTTCCTCACTAAAACACCTTGGCTCCTAGCAGAAGAAGAGAGAGAGCAAGCTTTAATGAATGCTGAAAATGTTAGCATCACAAACGGCGAGGCTTTCGACATCAGATGGGGGTGAAAATAGTGAGGCGACAAAAGAAAAGGGCTGGTTTTTTGTACGTGTTTCGCGATCGAGCCCATTGCTACATCTGTCGACGATGTAGTTAGTATATCTTTTGTTATATTCTGATCTTTTCTCAGGATTTGTCGTGCAAACCAGGTGCTTCCTTTATTATTCAAAAAATTCTGGACGGTCTCTCTCTCCCGCATCCCCGCCTATGTTTGAGTGGAGCGAGCTCCAGCCACTCCTGTTAATTCCTCCTGCGGCTTCGCTTCTCCGCACGCCAGTTACGAGAGCTGCGACAAAGCTCTCTTTCAGGGAACCGCTCCGTGGTAGGTGGCGACCCCTAAGCGCTCCAGCGGGATTAATCAACAGGCTAATTAAGCGCCGCCGGTCCGCTCCAGCCAGATTGTCGGGAAAGAAGAGACAAGGTTTTGACCCACCGCACACGGCTACGAGAGGCGTCAATAGTCATTTGCTATGATTGTGTCGATAAGGCGAACAAAAACAAAGAGATTTGAAACAAGCAAAAACAATGAGAACATTGAATGAAACACTGCGAGTAGAACAAAGGAACTGCATCCCGTTCTCTTTTCCCTAATTGGTCGTCCCAGTGCGCATGTTGATTGCTTCGCACGCCGGGTGCATTGTGGGGCTACCAGCCTTAATGGTCTTGAGGAAAACTGTGCGTCGGCTCGAGTGGAACAATCCTTCGCTGCTCCAAAGGACGCATCTGCCCAGCTCATTAGGTCTTTGAGCACATCCGCTAGACAAACTCCATTCAGGGCTCTCCATCGGCGCTTTTGTTTTCTCTGGAGCCCGTCACATCTGAAAAGATGGACGCAAAAAGGCCTTTTGAAGACGACTGGCGGATGTTGACTGGTGACAGAGAGGACGCTTTACGGACGGTTCAAGTGCGAGGAACCAAGGCGCTGACTAGCGGGGGACAAAACTGCGTGTCCACACAACGGGATTACCTATAGGTACAAATAAACAAAGCATGCGTGTATGCAAATGCAAATGTGTATGCAAATGTGAATGCCATATGCTAATGCAAAATAATGTTCCTACACAAGTCGCGCTTTTATTTGCGCCAATTAACTTGCTCAGGTCCGCATTACGTCTTGGTTGCGCGTAATTCAGGGTGTGGTAGGGCCTACTGCCATGTCGTGGCAGCAAATGAAACAAACATCATGAATGCGAATTCTCCCCCGAGAGGACGCAGGATTTACAAAAGCCTTCGACACGACATCCGCTCTAGCGTACTGTTAAAATTCTAAGCAAACGAACTGACCTTGAAAAGAACGCTTCGTAAGGGAAGTGTCTGCAGCAAAATCGGTGGTGCACTTTAGCAGCTTGATTGACATATTGACAAGTCACTTTTGATACGCCCAAGAAAACGCTTCCTGGTTGGTTTTTGTCTTTTCTTCGTCGCCATGCACCAACTAGCCCGCACTCTGTTACAATCTCTGCCTCTTTAAAGAAGGACCAAGGGATGTCACCGAAATCCGTTTCATGTATCCGGCCGGTAACCCAAATAGAATTCATTACGTGATTTTCGCAGTAAAAAGCGTAACCTGTATTGTACGACCAGCATTGGTTTATCCCAACGAACTTCATCTCCCGTCAAGGCATCCTTGGTCCAAGCGAACAAGGACGCATGGGCAAATAGGAGGCCGCCAAATGGGGCACCGACCATATAGTTACCTTAAAGGGACACTGCAACACTTTTTTTAACTTTTCTTGAAATCTGAAATGCTTACAGGACGCAGTCGCCGAACACATCCAGTACTTAGATTAGGTTTCGCAAAGTACCTGAGCCAAAAATTAATGCTTTATGCACATCAGATAACTTGGACACTCGCTCAAAAATTTTTTCTCTCTTTCCCGGTCTAGACGTTATTTGATGGCTCGAATTACGTCACTAAGGCCATGTAGCGGCTGTTGACCGTTTTCCTTCAGTTGCGGCAATGAACGCCTTTTGATAGCAACTTTAAAAAAAAGCCACAAAAACAAGGCAGAAATGGAAGGCGTACCTGCTGCGACAAGCAAATCACGCATTGCCGCTCCTTGCTGGTAATAACTATACTTATCGCAGTGGTTCCAGACGCGAAGGAAAGAGTGAAAACGCTTATCGAAAGTCTTGCTGGGTCCCTTTATTAGACGAAGAGGGTGACGTAGCCCTTGACAAAAGCGGATGGGCCATGGGGGCTGCAGGACTGCACTGCGTCGGCCACGTCCCTAACCCGAGTCAACGCGGGCTGCTGCAGGGAAGTTCTCTCTCTTGTTTTAAAAAAATGACTGGGTGTAGTTTTAAGTTTTTAACCACCCGAATGCGTCAGATTTTAATCATCCGAATCGGTTTTCATCGGTTTTGCTTAACTCAGTTTTAACCACCCGAATGTACTCATTGGCTTCGCTCCAGGAGGCAGCACGACGAGACCGCGCCTTTTTTTTCGTTTTATTTTTGTGGCGTTTCTTACGGCTGGAGCTGACAACGTGAGAAGGCGGAGTAATCTTCTTTATGTTTTGTTTTTGTTCTGCCTTTATCTAGCCATATTCGGAACATTTTTTACCCTGCGTCTTTAAATTTGTTCTGGTAATAACCAATGTACCGTGATTGCATTTTTGATCAATAATACGACATTAATTTTCGATGACCTAATTCTGAACTGCGTCAAATGCTCCCAAGATTCACTTTTCGCTGAACGATAATGACATGTATGTCTGTGCTACCAGTGCCAATAGTTTGGAAAGGTATTGCCGGTATATATACAGCTCGTGTTCACGCTGTTCGTTATGGCTGACAGGCATTTTTTGCAACTGCTGAACATGGCTTCAACGAAAAGCCGACGCCGAAAGGGCGATGCACAAAAATCTTTCGGGGTTGGCCAAGATATGCTTCTTATAGAAGTACCAGGGCTGAGGGGAATTAGCAGAGCTTTACGGGAAACTGCCCCTTTCTTGATCACGACACACATCTATTTGGGTGCTTTCTGAGCAGACGTTTGGACGCTGTGAGCTTATGCAACTTACGTACATTTCAAGCACACAGAGACGATGGACGACCCCTTCGTTCCCTTTTCAAGAGGTGATTTACTCGCTCCTCAAGAAGGCGTGACACGCCCATTTCTTCGCGAAAGCGTCTTCAAACGGGAAGGAGGGCATGCAAAAGAGTTTTATCGAAACGAGTAAAGTGCTGCGTAAAAAAAAGGGCGAAGCGTCGATCTTGGAAACCCCGCACCTGCGTCTGACTAGGTCGTGCTTGAGCTGGCAGGCATGGCGAAAACGCCGCGCCCTGATCTTATTAAGCGACTTCCGCAAAACAAGAAAAGCCGGTTAAGTCGACCTTTTAAATCAATTTTCATCACTGTCAGTCCAACCCTGAAGGGCAGAGACCTCTTCCCAGCCGCTTTCAGACATCGATAAAAACAAAATAAATAAAAACAGTAAAATTAGAATATGCGTTCGCGCACTCAGAACTCGCCCTGGAAAAGACGGGGCCGACGTGGAAAGCGTTGGGTTTCAACGCTCGAATGTATGAACAAAACGATTCATCTCTGCGAGCGACGCAAGAAGCGTTTTAGATCGATCAGCGAGATCCCGTCCTTCACGCAAAAGGAAGAAAAAAACCTATTCATGTTTTTAACTTCGCAACCGTTATTCCCAGGAGGGCAGCTCGTTTTGAAGCGAGAGCCAAACAAGCATTGAAGTTATTAAATGACGCGGCGCAGTGCGGTTTGTTCGCTAGAGGTGCATCGAGGGGAGCGAACTGGGAAGCAGGGGACGAAGCGAGCAGCTTTGCTACGTTTCTTCTTTGAGTTCGCAATTTTCAATTATTGTGGGCACTACAGTTTTTCTTTCCCTTTTTTCTCCCTGTTATCGCCTCTTACCGGTTTTTCGGCAGTTTAGCGCCCAGGCCAAATCATCAGCCACGTTTTGCGTTCCTTCAGGGCAGTCATTATCAGCGTCCTACGCAGCGCAACTTCGTACTCCGTTCTCCAGTTTTGTCTCATCAGCTGTCCTGACTGCGCGGCAAGGTACACAAAAGAGCCAACTCCATTAGCGAAATTACAGCCCCCGCCCCCTCCCGCCATACCGCAGACTTTTATCAAATTTTCACTTTCCCCACCGGCAGCTACTGGGATGCTATTTAATCTCAATCAAGTGCAGTAAATCACGTTTACCATATTACCGGTTCGAACAACAGTACTTCCCTCCTCCCCATTCTAAACTCTCAATAGAAGAAGAATCATTACTTCGCCGACTTCAGAGCAATACCTTCCCTCACCCAGTCTACCTCCATCGCATGTTTCCAACGCAATTTCCGGCCCCATGCAAGTTCTGCTTACAATCGGGCACTCTTCCCCACATCATATTAGAGTGCAAGCACAACCCCAACCTCTTCCCTCTTCCATCCCCCCTTTCCACCCCTGAGCTGTGGGAGAACCTGGTGACCAGCAGAGATCTGGACGTCCAGACACTTTTGGCCTCCAGAGCGAACGCTGCCGGCTCATCACATGGCTTCCTGGAATAAGGAACCACTCCCACTTCACCGGCTCAATAAAATGTTTTTCACTCACTTACCTGTTCAATGTCGCACACCTACCCTACACCCGCGGTGTGTCTATTGACGGCTCATGCGCCAGAGGTTATTCCGCTTTCGAAGATAGCGACAAGTCGCACGAGAGTTCTTAGACAAATTCACTCCGGCGCATGTATTGAATCAGCCCTACAGCTCCGCAAGCACGCTCATCTTGAAAGCGGCACTTCCATAACTTCTTTCGAGAGCCTAAAGAATGAAAATGAAGCTACATTGACTAGCCGAACTTTATAAAGTTTGTAAGAGCCATTGCAGTCGGTAATGGACCACTGATATAAAGAAGCTGCTGATGTAAAAACACTAAAACGCTGCGCAGGAGTATGCTGACCTGTTTTTGCAATATTATTGGATGATTGTACGTACCGGTCTCTGCTATCCTCTCGAAAAATGGGGAACCAATTGGAATATTTAAGGCAAACTTCAAATCAAATCAAATCAAATCAAATTTACTGACGATCGTTTTTATGACTTTTCTTGTCGCATACACACACCATGCTTGTTGGCGGCAAATTTTAAAAGTAAACCAAATCAAATATTATCAACCTTACGGTAGCACTGAACCAAAGGTGGCTGAACATTTTGCGAAATAAACTCTGGGCAAAAACTTCCACTTGGGCGCCACGAGTTGAACGTTTCTCATAAAATACTATACTAAGGCGCAAAAGATATGTTTAACGTGGCTATTTTGCCTAATACAAATTAGGTTGGTGGGAACACCTTTCTTGACCAATTAATTATGTGTCTGGAAGGCTGAGACATTCACTCCCTCCTCTATATTATACCTTCCTGGTGGACCAAATGATAGGGCAGGAAGGATGATCCACTAGCGAGAACCGCGTTTATTCATAGTGGAGACAAATTGTACGGCTGGGGAGCGTGTCCTTGGTCAAGGAACAACCTCATCACCGTGTCGCGTTAAGTGATACAGACTCTCACGAACGCTGAGGTGTCGAGTAATTCCGCGTGCGCAAGACCTGCAGCATTTTCGTACAGCCGCAGCTCAATGCAGTTTAAGTTAAACCAGCATCCTTCTAATCATGAACCCTGAAACTGATCTGACATAAAAACAGGTGACATAAAAATCCCTATAGAGTTCCCACACAAGCCATGTCGCTTTGTATTGAGCGTAAATTTGCGTTTTTTTTTTTTTTTCAACTCAGTCAAGTTAAACGACACGGGAGAAGGACATTGCGAAAGCGACTCGAAAGCCATTGTCGTTGGCGCCGCTGCCCCGATGAGGACAAAATACAGGTTTGTTTTATTCGACAGATTACGTGTTTTATAGTGCCCGCTGCGCTTGTCCGGCAGCAAACGATGCCGTATTCACTGAGAAATTAATCAATTTAGGCTAAAATTTTTATTCTTCCGCCAAATCGTACGTTTTAGAGACGTCAGCAATGAAGTCGTAAGCGCTGCGGGATTCGGCTGCAGCGCTGCTTGCCGTCAGTCTTCCCAGGTGGCGCTACCATACTCATGCACGGACCGTTGTCTGCCGTCGCTTTGTTTTTTGACCGTATTTGCACCGGCCTGTTTTTGTTACTGTATGAAGTAATCCTTTTATGAAACATGGAACATCCTCGACAAACAGAGTCACGTAAGACATAGTCGCTTACGCCAATCAGCCAGTGCGTATAAGGGAATGCGAAAGCGGCGGGCTGCTGTGCAGCTAAAACAAGCTTATAGCGCGCAGTACCAACAACAGTACGCAGAGGTACTTCTAGGTTTACGTGTGCTTTCGTTACTTCCACTGCTTATCCCACCATTCTTGCTGCTATAAAAAGAATTTGCCCTGAATTTAAGCGCAAATAGCTGGTTCTGCAGCTTATAAGCTCTGCCTATTTTGCGTTTGCTTTCGCCGCCCTCCGCCAATCGGAGAGCTGGTTAGTATGGCATCATAGGTTCTGTTGCGGGAAATAGGCTAGTGGGTCGCATGGCCATTCCGTTTTTTCCTAAATATATACCTGAATTGAGCGAAGTGTGTGTGAGCAGTGGTGTCAGTATGATTCCAACGAGGCAATCTTTCGAATGAACCAAACTTGATTTTTGTCTTCATGGCTCCTTCAAAATAAAAACGCCCAAGCACATTTTAATATTTTGGTTTTGCAGAAATGCACCAGCTTCAAAGATTTCTAGCGCACCCACATTCCTTCCCGGACCTGACCGTATAACCACCCCTCTCCTCCCGGGAGGCTCCCTCTTCGCCCCTCCTGACGAGATGACTTCCAGCTAAAAGGTGACAAAGCCTCGGTTACTCTCCTCAGCGGCCCCCTCCTACCCCGTCGCACGCATTCCCCTTTCGCCCACTTCCTCTTCGCATTGCTCCTTTCTTTCCTCTCGGCTGGGCGACATGAAAGAGACACAGCGGCTGACAAATGCACGCCTGACCTCTTAGCTATGGATCCTTCCTCCCCGCCTTCCGTCCACGCGCCGTGATACGCAGCCTGACGAGGCTGAGAAACAAGCAAAAGGCGAGGACAAAACACAAAGAAAAGAATACACAAGCAAGGCAGAAGCTGCGGCAACAACGCCTTGCTTGCCTTTCGCTCCTGGCATCTTCGGGCGCTCGTTTCCGCCCTTTGCTTGGGTGAGAACGTGTCTTTGATTTCTTCCTTTTCTACCTCTTCCCTCGTCTCCGTCGCCAGCCTCCTTATTCTGCACATTACGCGATCGATCAGCCTAAGCAGTGCTCGGCAAACTGGGGCCCGCGTGAGCAGCAGCTCTTCTGCAGGCATCGCTGCCGAACATGCGCTCACAATCTGGCTCTGGTGACGGCACATCCGAACTGCGGGAAGCTGGGATCCGGAAAGGTTCATTCGTGAGTGGCCTCGCATTCAGGGGACACCACCAGACATTGGCGATTCCCGAAGCAGCTGGCTTTATATTGGACCAATCGGCCATAGCTGACCACCCTCGTCCTTTCGCAGCGCGGTATATTACTCGCTGCGAGAGAGACGGAGAGCAAACGAGTTTTGATGGGGGTATTTATCTTTGATTTAATCTGGAGACGAAAGAAAGGATGAGGCGAGAGGGTGTAATAATAACGGTAAGGCAAGCATGACATGAACGCCATTTCGCGCGCTCGAGTATCAAGCTGAGTTAGCTATCGAGAAATGTTAATTTGCGAGCGCAAAACTTATCGTGGATGAAACGAGGAATCTGCGTGATCAAAGCGAGTTACAAAACTGATTCTGCCTTTGCAAGAGTGTGAATAATGGCATGCTATCTCATATTACAAACTGAACAGAAAGTGCCGTTGGGTCCAGGAACGCGTCGAGGGAAAGGAGGACATTTCAACTTTTATATAAGCGAACACTCGTCGCCGATTCATGCTGACATTCGTGTGCACGCGTGTTGCGAAACAACACTGTTTGATTCCCCTTCATAGGAATCGGTAAAACACGAAAGTGAAATATGCAACGAAATTTGTAGCTGAGCATGATTTGCCGGTCGGAGGCTGTCTTGTGGGTGTGCTTGGCGAGTGACGTCCTGCTGGCGAATCGCTTTGGCAAATGTGTACTAGCGTCATTTCCGTTAAGGATATGACGTCAGGGAAATCTTGGTGTATCCCGGCATAAAACACGTTGGTGTTAAAATATAAAACCCGAAAACGAACAACCCTAGGTATAACGCACTGTTTAGTATTGAAGGTTGCTTCCCCGCAAGAAGACCCGGTGTGCGGGGGTGCACCCTTTACAGGCCGCTTTATTCGTTGCACTGGCGTCATTTCCGCGACGGATGTGACGTTAGTGAAATCTTTATGTATACCGGAATAAAACACTTTCGTGTTAAAGCAATGAATGGGTGATGACTAAGCACAAAACAAAATACCCGAAAAAGGCAGCGACAATGAACTGCAAAGAAGGAACACTGCCTTCCCTGTACATAGACTTTGCTGCATAATTGAAGCCGTGATAATGAAAACGCCAGTATTACAGCTTCGAATAAATGAAGCTGGGTTGCACTAGACTAAAGAGGAAGTTTACAAGATATTGTGTTTGTCTACGCGTGACAATACAAATAAAATTTGTGCTGAATTTCCCCAACCACCGCCGTAATCAAGAGATCCGTAGAAACCGAGAGAAAGTATTCCGATACGCTGACGCGAAGTGGGTGGTGAAGTGGACGAGGAATTTAGCAATAAAGGAAGAGAAGGCAGAAACAGCCCATCCCTTACCCTGTATTTTATCGTTCCCACCACCACTGCATTGAGGCATCGTAGGGAGCAACAGATATGGAACAATGAAGTCGGAGAAGCGAGCAGGATAAGAATAGAATATCGGCCAACCGGGCACAGTTCGGTTTTCTAATGTTAACAGGGTAAGGAAGCTCGGCAAGACGAAAAGAAAATCAAAGCAAGAGAAATAAAAAAAAACATACCACGAACGGGACTCACGATGCTGTAACCCCTAACGGCGGTCGCTTGGTGCAGTGTACTTCAGAAAATTGAAAACCAAATCAAACAGACGGTAAAATATTTCCGGTATGACATCCATGAATCCACAAATAAGATTTTGGTTATTGCCAAAATGCAACCTTTGAGCACTGACCCATGCAACCCCTAAACGATGGGTCTAGGTCGCAGTGCTCTACTATTGGTGGATGTAGAGCACCTGCTCAAGGTTAGAGCAGGGCATGATCACGATACTGGTTTACATTTATTATCCAGACCATGCCCATGCTTTCAATTACGACCGCAATAGAAGAGCATCACTCACGCACGTGATTCGGCGGATTACAGGGTCTTCAGGTACTTTACCAGCACTTCGAAAGAAAGAGCGATTGCAAGCACTTTATCTGTTCTTTAATTCTCTCGGATGCTTTTTCACAATTTTCTTGCTCTTGAAACATAATGTATTTTCTATCTGCCAGTTTAGTTCTTGTCATGTCACCTTCATGTATTCGCCTGTATTATGCTATGAAAGATACTAAGGCACGTAGTGTTTTTTTTTATCGTATTTCCTTCTTTTTCCTGCCAAGGCATTAGAGACGGGAACTGCTGCCACCGAATACTTCTCGAAGGCTAAAAATTTGTTGAATGGGTCTTCTTTCTCGGAAACGTCTTCACCTTTTAGAAACAAGCAAAAGGATCATTTTTCTTTCTCGGTGCTCAACACACCATCGTACTCGCTTTTGCGCCAAAGCTTCGTTTTCGACTTGGAACCGTGGTGAGTAGCATTCTCCAGAAACAGTTCGCCGATTTTGAAATACTTTTTTCTAGCTCAGCTAGAAGGTATCTAAGAAAACATATCTAACGGACGCAGAGGTCCCTTATTGCTTCTTTGAAGCAGAAGTTAAAACAAAATGGTTTCCCTTGAAAGTTCGAGACAGAGGCTGGAGTGTTCGGTACGGCTGACCTGCTTTCCGAAATGTGCTTGTGCACAGCCGGGAGGAAGGTCATCCGAGCGACCGCGCGAAGGCTACGTGTCTCGCGTAGTGTCAGAGGCTGCGCCGAAAGCGTAAACAGCGCGCATCAGGCTCGCGGATTTTTCGGATAGTTGGGCTGCTTGAGTAGATGCGCGATTCGCATGTGGCCACACAAAAGACACCTAGCTTGCACAATAAACAAGTTTCGTCCTTACACCAGCAAGAGGCGCACACCTACGCATTTTGCAATGCGACAAATGACGGCTCCTCTCATAAATCTGTTCGATCGCACGCATGAGGGCCCTAAACCGACGTAGAGCGCTTTTTTGGCCTTGGGGTGCCAGATAGAAACAAATGAATCCTCCGTATCCCAATATTAAAAGCCCTTGGTAACCCCTTCTTGCCTTGTAATCACGCCCAGGATTTGGGCCATGATTCACGAGACCGACTGCGTTCTCCTTTCATGGTGTACGTCGGCGAAAGCGACCCACCGGGACCTTCGTTTTCCGGTTCAGAATCTGAGTGAGCACGGAAGCCGTCAGACACCGCCGCCACGAAAAGCTGGACTGCTAGCTTCCGAAAGATTTAAGACCATTTCAGCCCTGAAATGTTTCTTTCGAGCAAGAAATGTTTTTCGGCGTGTTTTCGTGGAGTAGAAACGGAAAAATTGAGCTAGTAGTGCAAGTATTTATCAATCTACATGCTTGAAAATTAATTAGGTCATAGGCAATTAAAATTTTCTTTCGAGTGGAAAAAAGTTTTTTGTTTTCACGAGCCTACGGAAAGATAAACCTGGTATTGCAACTCTTTACAGATTTGTGGACGTTTTTACAAACCGGGATTTCAGCTTCCATACCTGCCCCGTCGTCTGTGTGCACTGGAGCTCTTTCTTTTTCAGAGCGTCCACTCGAAAGCGCCACAGTGGTGTCTATCATAAGCGGAGACCTTGAAGAACTGTTTCCCAGGTCACTAGCAGTTTTTGTTTTAGATGCGACTGCATCTCATTCACTCGCCTTGTCCGTGCACCGTCGTCGGCGTTGTTGTCGTCTGCCCCTCCCCCATTCTCCTCGCTCTCCTCCTTACACCCTCCTCCTCCTTACACCCAACTCTCCTCCTTACACCCACAGCTCCGCGATACTACACTATAAAAAAAAGAAATAGTTAGCGGCGCCCGGTTTCGATCCCACGACTCTCTGGCCGCAACGGCAGGTACGCGGTGCTCTTCCCACTACGCTACAAATCGTTTTTTTTTCTTTATTACATGGGAAAATACGCTCAGACGTTGCAGTACGAGGAATACAAGCAAACAAAAGAATACCCTGAAGTTATGAGAAGCAAATATACATCAAAATTCAGGCAAACACACACAAGCGTTCAAAAGAGGGAACCAGTCAGGTGGTTGGTCAAGCGAACTATACACACTATGTACAAATGCTACAGTTTCTCGGAAATAAGACTTAGTTGATCTTGGTGGCTCAACATGCCTATCACATAAGCGGCATCGCCACAGACTGTACAAACCAATCAACACGAACATGTCATAAGGTGGCTCACCAGGATAGTCGAATGGCAAAAATCGGATAGAGAAAGGCGTAATATCCATGTCTTTTTTGAGCGTTCGCTGTATAATGTCCCAGAAAAAGACAGCATCACTGCAGTCTACAAAGCAGTGATCAATTGTCTCTGGTCGAGTACAGAGCCGACAGTCTGTCGACCAAGCTATAAACAGACCCCGATCTTTCATCCAAGTTTTAACAGGGAGCGTGCCAGTGTGTAATTTAAAGAAAAATGTTTTAACACCTGGCGGAACACACATTTTACACACTCTATTGAGGACATCCTGGTACGGACACTGTAGGTACAGAACACGATATAAAGTTGTGGGAAAAAGGCCAGAAACCAGGGCATCAGAAATAGACTCGCGCGTAGCAGTAAATATGTACTCAAGGCTAAACCGAGCCTGTAAGAAGCGAATTGTGTCAACCACTTCTTTGAGGAAACCTCGCGGGCTTCGGGCTGCGTCCAAAGACAGCGAAGACACCACAATATCAGGGAGAAAATCTGCAAGACGTATTTGCAGTACAGCTTTCAAAAAATGATGTTGAACATCTCGAAAGTAGAATAAACGAGAAAGAAGCTGCCAAAGAAACAGATGAACAAGCCCAAGTCCCCCTCGCACGACCGGAAGAAAAAGGTTATCTCGACGCATTGGCTCACTACGCGAACACGAAATGAAGGTTGCAAAAATCCGGTGAAAAGCCTGTATCCTGAGTCGTGAGCAATGTAACACCTGTAGGACATAAAGAAGTCGGGTCACAAGGAACGTGTTACACGCCCGAGCACGAGAAAAGATGGACAACTGCCGTCCCCGCCAGTCATTCACTTGGCGCTGTAGCTTCACCGCCTGCTCCGACCAATGCGAGTCAGTATTGCGAAACTGCGAGAGGGGTACTCCTAAATAAGTTAGGTCTCTATTCCAATTGATTCCGGCGAAACAATCGGGTGTGGTTCCCCATTCTCCTAACCAAAATCCGCAGCTTTTCTCGAAATTCAGGGCCGCACCTGAAACCTCGCAAAATTCTTGTGTAATGGCAAGAGCATTCTCCACGCTGGCCTTGTCAGTACAAAATAAAGCGACATCATCGGCATATGCTAAAATTTTCACTTCGAAGGACGATAGCGTGAACCCTCTAACATTAATGTCCTCTATTATGCGCATGCATAATGGTTCCAGATATAAGCAAAACAGGAGTGGTGATAATGGGCACCCTTGACGAACCGATGAAAGAAGGTGGATTGGTTGGGTTAGTCGATTGTTGACTATCACTCTTGTCGAGCCATTAGCATAACATATTTGAATACCTTCGGTAAGCCAAGATCCTGCGTTCACATGCTGTAGAGCACGAAACAGAAATTCTAGGACAGGAGCAAGTGCTACGAACGCGCCTTATGTCCTTGACTCATTCAAACTACGTCAAGAAGCTACTGATACAACGAAGGCACGCGAAGCTGAACGTCAACGGAAACGACGAACTGAAAACTTTAGAGGGGGATGCTGAATTTCCCGTGGGAAAGCTGTGGCGGGAAGCGCCACGCGCCTTGCAGCTCAACCAGCCCCGTCCGCAGCGCCTCTGATGCTGATTCTGGCAGGATGCCCCTAGGGATTGGCCAACAAAAGAATCCATCACGAGATAGGTTCGCGTTCAACCACCGTCGTCATCTTCCCGTAGGGGAACCGCCGAAGAAGAAGAACGAGAAGACACAGCTGCGAAGAGGAAGGCGTGTACATTGCTCTCAGGCGGTGCACCAATGTCAACAACCTTTACCTCACCAAAGAACATGATGGACGAGTTTCGGCGCCTCGAGAACCACCGCCTACTCACCGTAACACAACAGCACTTGCGTGCCTTTGCCACCGATGTGGACCCGGACGCGGAATTCCCTCTGGCGCTAGTAAAAACCAGATCACTCAACATAACGGCAACACAATGGAACCACACGGAACCGCCACGATGCTTCGCATCCTCATCAGGGTTCCCCACGGGAAGATGGTGTATTTTTTTTTTTTTTTTTTGCTGAAGCCACTGCGCGAGCCGGGGACTCGGCGGTCGCCGCGAAGACTGCGCTCACGAGCACGTTTTTGCCCATAGAGATGAAACGTTCTAGCGCGAGGCATTGGAAAACGAGTGTCCTAGTGTTTGAGTATCGTGACCACATGAAAATACGACGACTAACGATGACGACGATGACGACGGCGGCATGGGGCGCCGACAGCCCGAGCCCCTAAGGTGCTTCGCCCCAAAAACACAGAATTATGTGAAGCCTATCCCCGTGAACACATTCATGGTGGAGGAAAATGCTCATCAGAGTGCAGCATCTAATATGAACGAACAACGTCTATAGATTAAAAAAATTGCCCCCAATTGACGCTGTGACGGAAATTGGGTGGCGAAGCTAAACGAATGCAAAGCACAAGACAAGAATGACCGGAGCGCCACCGCACCGAGTGCAAGAAACAAAATAGGATTGGTGATAATTTGTGATTTGGCATTCCTCTGCATTAATTAGCTTAATAAAACTTGCGAGGACATTTTGTCTCAGGATAGCTTCTATGAATTACGAAGCCATTTTCTGTAACGCATACTCCTTCGGTAGAAATCCACGTATTGACAGCGGGTGAAAATTCCGAATTGCTCACAACTCTAGGGTGAAGTGACTAATTAAAGGCCGAGTCAGTATGCACTAGGGCCGTCGTGCAGCCTGCAGCGTGAGCCCTCTACCGGGGCCGCGCGAGCAGGCTTCCGGCCCCAGCACTTGTATTTATATTATGTCCACATTTTGTTAGGAATCCGGCTATTACAGTCATATGCAATTGTTTAAACGCAGGTTTGTGTGCCCTCGCTTCTTTAAATCGCATAATAAATTTTAGATTCCTCGGACGTTAGGAAACTTGCACGTTTTTTATACATTCCTGTGATCTGCAGCCATTCCACCCTTCATGCCTCCCTAAAATATCAAAGGCTATGTTACCCTTCACGTTTCCAAAACATGCGTCAGTGACCGGCTAAAGGTCGAAACGACCTAGTTAACCCGTTTTTACGATGCGCGCTGCATAACACAACGTAAAAAAGCGCGGCTGTTTGCTTCAGCGCAGAACATGTACGCTGTCATGCAAAGGTGAAAGACTAACAATTACAAAACAGCAACGTAATCAGTTTCGTCCCCACCGCGAAGGGGGCAGAAAAGTCCTTTCAATAATAAGATCAATAGGAATTCAGAAAGGAGAAAAAAAGGGGAGGGGTATTGATCCCAGAGTGCCTGTTTGCATCACCGCAGATGAGATGCTTTATATTGCGAGTGCATTCCTAATGCGAAAGGGCCTGTTATCATGTTGGTCAAAACTCCGGTGTCAATGGTCCTCAAAATGGCCGCCGAACGGCACATAAAATGGCTAACTGCTTAAAGGACAAAAAACGGGTCAAATAATGCTTGGCATTTGCCCCGTATTTGCGATTAGAAGTTATGGTTTGAACCCATGCGTAGAATGCGTGGCGGTGAATCGAATGCACACACGCATTGCGTGGCTACTTATCATCCCACGTCGAAGTATTGGGACGGGAAAGCCCCAAGGAGGGCTTGGCGCACCCAAGCACACATCATTGCTCCGCGTGCTGCCCCCTACATTATGCTAACGTGACATCTTAGTGAGCGCCTGAAGCCGTATTCGTTTCTGTAGCCGCGTTCTTAACTTGCGAAATAATTAGGAGGATCATCAAGCAAAATAAATTTACAGGCGGTTTGGTTGCGACAACAACGGTATATCGAGTGAGCGCCTCATACGTTCCCGCTTATTAAGCGTTTTACAATACTGCACCCCGTGTACATGGTGCATTGTGGGTATCTGGAACAGTTTGGTAAGCTTCAGAGTGCGGGGCAAATTTCTCGTGGTCGGCGCGCCAAGTGATCGATTGACTGATTTTTTATTTCTTCTGGCATATAAAGCGTAGTCCGTTACACCACTGCGTTGCACCATGAGGACATTTTGCAGAGCGAGAGAACAACAGCAGCAACTGCCTCGAAACATCGGTCGGTGGCCTGCTTCCAGAAATAGGAAAAAATAAAGCGCAGCTGGTAGAACACGTATTGCTGCCACCTGAATCAAACAAAATCAGCCTAATTCACCATCGGCCATGCCACGCCCGCAAAGAAAAAAAGAAGACTATGTACAGCATTGGGTTCTTAGTCGACCAACCCGGTTGGATTCAAGGAACAATGTACTTCGATACGAACAAAAGGTGCACGTACAGCCCAGGGGCTCGATGAAGGCGTCGGTGGTTCCTCGGTCTCCTTAAGTAAACTGAGCGGTAAAGGTGAAATTCTTTTGAAGCACGGAAAATCTGAATTAATGCGGAGCTAATACAAAGAGATTTACTTTGGTTATATATTTCGTGTCGACGCAACATGCTATAAAAGGTGGAGTTTCGGGAAACTAGAGGCCATACTATATATTCCGTACACAGCAGTCAGCACAGAGCTCTTAATTAATAGACATCGCCGGTGAAAAGAAGCCGAGGTGAGTTTTAGCTCCACAAAAGAATTCCCCAAGCTCTGCGCTGTAGCGCCAGGTATACGAGAAACAGGCTCAATAGGAAGCCTCTCCTTGTACGTCTTGAAAGGGTGCGGGCAGCGTGCGACACTTGCGGCGTGCAGGCACCGGCCGTGGGGATACGAGGCTTAGGAAGCGGATTACTACTCCCATCCTCCTTTCTCACGTCTATCTACGAACGCAGAGAACAAAGGGTTATTGTGGCGGGTTTTCGGGATAATGCCACAACTTCGCGCGGCAACCTCACTGCCGCTGCGCAACGTCCCCAGGTCCAATATCCTACCGGCGTAAAAGAACGTAGGAATGGTCTAACAAACGGCTGTTTTGTAATTGATTTAAACTCTGAATCACGACACGTTTAACAGGATGAAATACGGCCGATCAACAAGGTTTACACAATAAAGTCCGTACTTTGCCCATTCATGGTATTAGGCACGTGGGAATAAAGGAGATCCCGCCTCAAAAGCTTGGCCTGAAATAAACTTGCCCCTGCTTTAATGCGCATTGTCCTCCCTACTTAGCAAATCCTTCAGGGCGTAAAAAAAGCATATAAATGCGCGCAAAATGGCTGTTCTTTAAATAAACCAACTCTGCGTTGCAAACGATGAGTTTAAGATGCTGCTACGCGCTCGAACCACACGGTTGAAGTATAAACATCCGCACCACGCACATTTCTCGTATTACTCAGAGAGAAATAAATGCTATGTCGGCTTTTATGTCGGGAGTACTTGTGGCCGACTATACATCTTCGGTGTATAATGGTAACTCCTCCGTTGTGTATTGTCCGTTCGAGTTTCGCCCATTTGCTCGTTCACCGTTCCAAGGGCGACGCACTCCGGCGCATCGATCGACGGGAGCGTAAGCTGCGGCCTCTGGCCAGCCCAAAGTGAGTGACGAACGATCCGTCAGAGGTGGTTTATGAGCTCCAAGGAAGACGACGTGGTCGGCTTTTATCCCGCAGCCGAGAGACTCATGGTAACTGCTCCTGTCCCACGGGTCCCCAGCGCGATATCTGTCTTGGCGGCTTAGTGCTGCCGATCTGCTACACCACCCGACTCGCCTATAAGTAAAATAGGTAAGAACCAGCATTGGAATACATGGGATGCAAGGCAGCACGTCCATTACACGACCCTTGGGTAATTGATTGGTGTTATTTCGTCGTGGCACACGTCAAAAATCTGAAAATCTTGTTTTTGTTTTGTGAGGGAAAGCGTACTTAGGGTGTAGTGGTAACGAGAGCCACATGAATACGGTTGAAACAGCCGTTTATTGGAAAGTGGTGAGGATGTTGTCGTGCGTGGTGAGGGGCCTTGGAGATTAGCAGGAGCTAGCCCTGGCTGGCCGCGTCAGTCACTGATTTTTATGTTGCAGCCGTAGGCACTGTAACGTATGCGTGGCAGCCAAACTTTGTCAACAGAAAATCGCTTCCTGTGTTCTGAGCCCACTGACCACACATGGAATTGATGGTTGGCACAGGACATGTCAAACCGAATGCAAGACATTTATTTTCTACTTTAAGTGGCGCGGGGCATCTAGCGGTTAGTGATTTTGTTGGTGAAATCTATGATAATAATAGTAGGGCCCGGAATAAAACACAGTGTGATAGCTTACTTATTTCACCTTTTTTTTTTTTTTTCAAAGATGCGGACTCTTCAAAGCTGGTACTCTTGACTGCGTATGCGTGTGTTTGAAGTGTATAAGGGTTTCCTAGAGATGCCCAATAAGACGTGCAAGAGTCGGAAATATACATAACTAATATTCGTCCCGTTAAAATACTAGGCCAGTTTTGCTCCGGCTTGGACAGACAGAAACTGTATACACTCGCAGTTGTGGGCAGTAACCTACTGCCTGAACAATGGCCTTCTGTATACGTGCTTCTTCTTATGCCCTGCGGGGGGTTCCAAACGAAAGTGCTATTACACACAGTGTTCGACAAAGTTACATGCGACGGGGTAACCTACAACACTCTCCTCTATTTACTGCGAGTATGCGTTATCCTACTCAAGCCCTGAATATATGAGTGCGTGGGGCGACATGTAGCGCCAGCAACAGATGAAACGAAAACACGAGCAGACTCTCAAGCACGCAAGTTTTGGAACTTTAATTCCGCGAAAGAAAATGAATGATGGCATGATTCGACCATAACAATGAATCACTACCGTCTTAGTTTTCCAGTCAACCCGAAAGACTAAATCATCCATATCCTGCGCGAATATTTGTAAGGAGATGCCGGTTTGCGCATACCCCAGTTGCAATTTATTTGTTGGTGACTGCAGCGGCGCTAATCATTCAGCATCTATTATGACAAAGGCGTCTATTGTGCCTTTGACGCTTATTTTTTCACCGAATGATGCGAAAGCAAATCTAGAACATGGGGAGAGAAGCATTTAAGGATGTGGAAGATGAAGACACTGGCTGTGCAAATGACGCCAGGCTATATATTTATCCCACCGCGGAAATCTTCGCGTTCGTAGTGACGGTTTGTGGCGCGAGCAAGCGGCTAACTGCCTTGTTAGCTCACTGCCCGGAATTACCATACAGCCATTGTCACGCAGCGTCTTCGTGCGAAGACCGAACAGTAATCACGTTAATTGAGGCCTACGCGTCCGCAGCGCTTGAATCCGGGCGCTCGTGAGCCCGGATTCACGCGAAGCAGGGACGGTGCATCGTCGTGCGGTGCTCACGCTTGACCCGCGCAGAATGCTAGCAGTGAATGCTAAACAAGGTCGCTCCAACAAACCGTAACCACAGTGCCCGGCGATGGAGGGAGAAAAGGCCGAGACGGTGCGCACGCTTCAATGGGCTTTCATGCACGGGGTACAGCGGGTGCGTAGTAACGCTGCAGATTGCTTGGTATGCGGCGCCTAGCGAAGGCATAAACGCGGCCTGCTTTGCTCGCCAGTGATCGACGGCCCCTCATAAGGTGGGGCTTTACTACGACACCGCAATTCAGAAACGCCTGAATACGAAGTTCGCTGAAGTCACTGGCTTTGCAAATGTACACTCGGAGCAGAAACAGCCTCAGGGCGTTTTTGACGGTTTACTTTATGCTCATAGGTGACGGCCCAGCCTGGCTCAAAGGAGGTCATAATAAGCATAAAGTTTCTTACTCGAAGCCATCCGACGGTAAAAAATGGCTAACAAAATCAGGCCTATTTGAGTTTATACGGTACATTTAAATTCAGGACTATTGAGGTCATTGGTGTCTGAGGTAGCTGACTTATAGAGCACAATAAAGGATGAGCGGGAGGGGGAAAGAGAAAGCACGCACACAAAGAGACGAAGAAACAGGGTCCCCTTGGCGTCGTGTGAAGTCAAGAAGGTAGCTGCTGGTTGGCCTTAATATGCGTGTAGCTTCTTATCTCGTAACCTTAGTCAGGTAACCTGTATATATGCTACAGCTATTCGCAACTCAAACTGACTTGCTCACGCGGGAAGATACGCTGCTGTCAACATGCGAGCCCCCACTTAATAAGGCGACCATACTTCAGTGGAATGCCTGTGGGATACACCCACGATTATCTGACCTCCGGCAATTTGTCAGCAAGCACCGTTTCCCTGTAATCGCCATATCGGGATCACACCTGCGATCAGCAGGTTAGAATTTCTAAGCTATTCGCACCTATAGAATCCACAACCGACGCAAACCGAAGCAGGGGCGTACTAGCAATTCGCAATGACCTCACATTTGTAGTCCACAGTGTACCTCCGGACTCTTCAAGCGAGTACGTCGCGGCTACGGTGCAACACAATGCCGTAAACTTCACAGTCATCAATCGGCTACATACCTCCTCGAGCGCGCTTTGACACCAAGCGTTTGCATTTTTTTCTGGCCAACACGCCACCACCTCATATTCTGGCGGGTGACTTCAATGGAAACCACCCAGCTTGGGGCAGCAGAACCACATTATCTCAGTGAAACCGCCTTCTAAACGTCGCTACCAACACTGGACTGCACATCTTAAATAGGGCAGCGCCACATTTGTCCGTTGAAAAACATCGAGTGCCTTGGATGGTATGATATCTATCTCCCAGCTGACAACTGCTTTCTGGTTCACTGACGTAGAAAGCTTTGGCAGTGACCATTTTCCCACATGTACAGTCATCAAGGGAATCTGGGGAGGTCCACCACAAATCAGGGTGCACGTTCAAATTGAGAGAAGTTCAGACATTTTCCGGAGGACAGCAGTGCCACTCTTAAAACGCACGAGCAGTTTGCTGACGCTGTTTCGAACGCGAGGGCTGCATCCAAAAGACGCTCTTTGCCCCCCAAGGAGGCATCAGCAATAGACATCGAGTGCGAGCGACTTCGTGCACTTCGCAGGAGAGCGGAGCGGCAAGCACGAAAAACGACGTCTCCCGATGATATTCGAGCAGCTAGAAGGGCGCAGAAACATGACCAAAAACAGATTCGCAAACTCGTTAAACAGCGCTGGAGTCAGATCTGCTCTCGAATGGGTCCACGGAAACCATTCACGCGTTTACGGGAACCGTTTCGCACCTTGAGAACTCCATCAAGCCCACTTCCCCCGTTCTCAGCCGTGGCTCTCCAGAAGACCGTCACGGAAGTGAGCGTTGCAGAGAAATTCTGCACTAAAATCACCACTCCGCCCGGCGTGGTAATCTCCGACTTATCCGCGTTCTGCTACACTCCACCAGGAACGCGACGCTGGTGGATGAACCCTTCACCATAGAAGAGCTTACCATGGCGTTTGTTGGAACTCTCAACTTGTCCTCCCCTCCAGCGCTGATGGAACCACGTATTTGGCTTTGCGCCACTTGGGCCCCAAGGCTCACCAGCAGTTACTCTCCCTCTACAACCAATGCTGGCAGATGGGGCATCTTGAGGCCTGCTGGAAGATTGCCCCGATCGTGGCGATTCTCAAACCATGCCAACCGGCAACGGATATAAACTCACCGCCCAATTGCACTACTAAGCTGTATTGGCAAGGCAATGGAGAAGATGGTGATGGAACGTCTTGTTTGTGACCTGGAGAATTGAGTCATTCATCCTTTGCAAATGTCTGGGTTCAGGAGAGGACGTAGCAACGTAGACAACATCATTTCCTTAGTGTCAGATATCACCCGACAAAAAGCAGCTGGAAACAACACTATAACTGTCTTCGTCGATATCAAGGCAGCATCCGATAGCTTCACATCCAAAGCCATCCAAAGAGAGAGGACATGTATAGGGCTTCTAGGACGCATGTTCCAATGGCTATGTGACTACTTGCAAGAACGGTACGTCTACATGGTCACAAGGAATGGCGAAACGGCCAAACATCCCTTCACGCAAGGTGTTCCTCAGGTTGGCGTCTTGAGCCCCACGCCTATTAGCATGTGAGTCATACGCCTCCCTACAGTACTGCCCGGAGATGTCAACATTTCACTCTACGCAGACGACATCTGTATCTGGGCTTCAGGCCGAAACCGTGGAAACATTCTCGTGGCACTCCAGAAGGTAATTCTGAAGAGCAGAAAATATCTCAGATGCTATGGTCTGACATTTTCTCCTGACAAGTGTGTTGCGACAGTATTCGCGTGGCGTGATGTTTTGCGTTAGACAGTCACAGTAGAAGGTACTCCAATACGTTATGTCAAGTCGCATAAGTTTCTTGGTGTCACGTTTGACCGCTCAGTGTCATGGGGTCCACATATTCGGCGACTGAAAGAGCGGCTTCTTTCTTATGGCTATGATTTTTCTTTTCACTGGGTGGTGATATACGTAGCACTGTTAATAAAATTGAGCTAAATTTAAATTTCACGACCACCAGATCGTATTGTTGTGTAGTCTCTTTTCCTCTTTTATCGTTGGTGTGGGTGTTGGCAGAATGATATCTTCGGTTTTGCGGGCGCTTCCTTATTCAGCTAGCGAGGTACGTCTGTTTTCATCGGACACGTCTGTCCTGTGCAAAAATTGGAAACCGCGGCGGGGCATGTGCCTTTTACGGAAATGAAAATAAGCCACCCGCGACATTTGCACAGCACGCAAGTGCTCGACGTGATGAGCCCTTCGGAACGATTTTTTTTTTTCAAAATACCTAGCACGGAATAAAACGAGATGTCACTAAACTTCTCCTGAACCTTAGTTCTTCAGACTCCTTCTGCTCTCAGTTAATCGAAAGAAGCGACAGAGCGTATCAGAGGCACGTTTAATCTACTAACAGCTTTATATAATAATTTTTTATTTAGCTATTCATTCTTGCGGTAACTTGAGTAGCTTTTTCCTTTTTCCGCCTAATTTTACGATCAAACCCCGTTATGTCTCGAAACATAAAAAAGGGCTGTAAAAAAAGGTGAGGCAAATTTATCTTAAGGACAAGAAGGAACATCGAAGCAGAGAAGTCTATGCTTCAGGTTTTTATTTTTAATTCATAACTCTTAGTGATTTACAAGTGAAACTTGGTGCCAATATTGTTTCATCCTATCCGAAAAACACCTGGCTGTTGCAGCCGTTTTCGCAGTGGTTTAAATGAAAACCTGTAAAGGCAGCTGTAGTGCCTTTGGAAACAGTGGCGGAGGAATCTCATTTGCATTTCGCATTTACACTGGATCGCTAATTTTCTGTGGCACCTACTGAGACAGTACTCCCCACGATTATTGAGCCACGTTAGCGGTCTAACACTGTTTACGGCATGGTCTAACACGGCCACTGTAAAATGGGAAATTCCCAACATGACTGTCTCAACCTCACTTTTCCCGAAGCCCTCCTGTTTACTATGAACGGGAATTCCCAAACATTTACAGCTCCACTGTAATCAAATCATAAGCAGATAATCGAGCTCAACAAAGTTGAAGAGTCACGTTAGCGCAGTAATTACTTTAAGTGCCGGGCACTTTAGGGACCCGCGATACCACCCTTCCAGTGTTGGTGGGCGCCACGCACTCAGGCTGATACCGAAACTAGTCAAGAGAGGGCAGCACAGGCTCTCGGAATAGGCCGTGCGAACAAAGAGCCAGTCTTTCCCGCCGTGGACGCCGAACAATTGGCATGGTTCGAGCGGCAGCGGGCTCTCACTCGCGAAAGACAGCGACGCCGGAGAGCATATTCGTTTGTGCGACAACGTGACGCAGAAGCCAAGCGTCGGCGAAGAGAGGAAAATTCCCAGCTCCGCGAGGCAGCAGTAAAGCTAAGCAACAGCGAAAGAAATCGAATCCTGCGGGAAACAGCTGCAGAAAAAACAAGCTAACCCTAGTTTGGTTAAAGGTCACAGGCAAGCTGAACGCAAAGAAGAGAAAAGAAAAAAAGCAAATAAAGAGAAGAAAATGCACGAAAAGGAAACCTATACAAAAAAAAACAATACAGAGAAAAAGAAAAAAAACAAAAAAATACGAGCAAAACACAAATACAGAAAATAAACACAAGGGAAACACTGGTGAATACAGCTCCGCCCTTCCGACAGCTGTCGCGTTGAGTGGAAATGCATTCATTTTTTTCTAACGCGTGTGAATTAGAATGCTTGTTACAAGGCCTTCGAGAGTAAGTTGGCTTTGAGGCAGGGTACATTTGTTGACGAATGGTGGTAAAGGTCGCGGCGAAAGTGCCACTCACAGCCTTTCTCTAAAATCAGCCTAGTTTTACCAACGGAGCTATGTGTCCAACGCTAATATCTAAGCACAGACATTTTTGTGGGTGGCCTTCTTGACAGAAAATCTCAGGCTTATCGAGCAATAGCCCCACTCCTTTTTTCCAGTTATAACACTACTACGGAGAGTCCGGTGATTTACAAACCCAATCTGCTTGCATTCTGCAGGCACCACCGCTGTACTGGGATCCAAATAAAACTGTTGACGGTCCTTTAACGGGCACATAATTGTGACAGAACATGCGAGCTTTTCAGTCTCCTTCCCGAAAAAACATTGAAGTACATAAAAAAACCCTGAAACCGTTATAAAAACTGAGGCACCTAGTTAACAGCAAAATTTGGTTCACCCGTATACATCTGCTGATTTTCATTGGAAATGCACTGAGCTGCGACACTTTCGTGTAGAAAAAATGACCCCTCCGCAGCTGAGCCATCCTTTTTTTCTATCGCTCGTTAAGGCCACCTACATGCCACCCATCTCCTGTACTGAATGTTTCACTTATCGATGTCTGTTTTGACTCGCTCCTTGCGCCTGCTTGCTCATCCTAGAGGGTAAGGGAGTGAGAAAATGTTTAAAGCTCACAGCGAGTGCTCGAACCAAAATTATAAGTTCTGTGTTGCATTTGATTTGTTAATTAACTGAAAAAAAGGTAAAAGAGTAAACAAAAAACAAGCATGGACAAAGGGGGCTCAAACTTGTGAGGTTATGCCATGTTATGCCAGTAAATAATTCTCACCCAGGCGCGAGGGTCCACATGCCAGAAGCATACTGAACGAAGGTTCCGACATGAAAAGTTGCTTCACGAAGAGAGCTGCAGAAGAACCCGCATGGTGGTGCACGGCGGACTAGGTGACGTTTTAAAACCGACCGAATTAAACTCCAGAAGCCTGCTTTAAATAATGCCACCACAAAAAGCAAAAAAAAAAAAAAAAAAGATCGCGGCTTGATTACCACGTGCAGAGAACGATGGCATCCCGGGCTGCATGCCCCGTCTCCATTCATTGTGTTTTCACCTCCCTCTGCTCAAACACAGCACTGAAATGCACCCAACTATTAAAAAAATTTTGTCCAGCATATTTCGTTCGTGGAGCACAAGAAATATATGAGAACAGACGGCGATACGCAGGGTTAAAGACAACACGAATTTAAAATGAACAACAGCATGTCCGAGAAAAAGCAAAAACACTAACACTGAAACCTCGTTGTAAAGTAACGGGAGATAACGAAATAATCGATATAATGAAGTAAATGAAATTCTCCATGAAATATTCATAGAGAACCATGCATTTTAAAGCTTGTTGTAACGAAGTAAAATTGACCTGTCAAAGGATATAACGAGCTATATTAGTCTCCCCAAAGGATATAACGAGCTATATTAGCCTCCCCTTCAAAATAACCCGAACACGGTTCGTGAAGTGTACCGCACAGTTATTTTTGTATTTGTCTTCTATTCTATTTCCATCGCTTGCATCGTCGCGTAGTGGTACAGTGGACCGCGAGGCGATTTCCTTCTTTTTATGCTTCTAGTTGTGTACCTAACTTGGCATATATTACCGTAAACTAGTATGATTGATATAACGAAACAATGAATACAATGAAATAATGACGCTTCCCCTTCAGCTTCTTTATAACGATGTTTGAGTGTATATATAGTCGCCCATGAGATGCCACGGAGCGCCGGCCAACAAGGAGCCTCAATTGCGGCCTTGGGGCGAAAAAAAAACTCCTACCCATTATTGTTGGTACAATTCTCACAATGCGGAAGCATGTGTTTTACCATCGTTCCTTTTTCTGTTTCATTTTTAATATTTAAAAATAAGCGCGTACGCGCATTCCTGTGTGTGTGTCTGTGTGCGTGTGTACGTGTGTGTGCGTGTTTGTGCTTGTGCGTACGTGCGGCGGTCGCCTAAGGGGTGGGAATGAATTCGCGTTTCCGACTGCTACTTCGGAAGGAATACGTACGCACATAAGAGGCTACGCACACCTCAGCCGCCGCTTTACATGTAAGCAAGAGATGTTTCATAAGTTACCTGGACATTACTAGAAAATATGCCAACTAACTCCCTCCGAAATCGTAAGCTTATAAATCACAGGAAACACAGAGGAAAACAGCTGCAGCCTCCCCTCAAGCCTTCCTAGACGCTGTCGCAAAGGTGGCCGGCGAGGAAAAAACATTTCAACGAATCCAAATGCCAGGGTTTGATAACAACTTAACTAAAACCTCGGCCGAGATTACCTTCAGCGATGGGGAAGGACGCAACTAAAACTGAGGTGACTGAGGGGACGCAACTAAAACACCAGTCGAAAGTGTTCTCGCAATTTGGGCCCAACCTGCGCCGTGAACTCAGTGAACCCGCAGCAAGTGTGGGCTCAACCGGTAAAAGCACTCGCACGGAGCCGACACCACGCAGGTAAAAAGGCCCGAGGGAAGGTTCCCTTCGACGTGACTTTCTCCTAAAAATAATCCGTACTACGCAAACACTCCTCTAGGGCTTATTCTTATGCATGCCACTTAAGAGAAAAACCTTATGCTGTAACGCCGGCCGGCTGATTAATAAATACAGAGGGCCTTGGGGCCTTGTCCTGTGCTGGGAGTTAAACGAGCAGGGCACTCGAAGACGTGGAAAATAGAGGGGCGGTGGATAGACGGGCCATTGCCGATGTTCGACATCAATCAAGGAGTGGATCGACCAATGTGTAGAGGGCCGGGTGGGCGGGCAAGCAGAATGAGGCTGCCGCGCTCCCAGACCAAACTTTCCACCCGGCTGATACAGCGGTGGAAGCGAAAGCGGCCCGCCAAAGCGAAAAGTCGGAAATCGGCGGAAGAGCTAGACGAGGGGGCGATGGCCAGCGATAAAGCTTCGCCGCCGCATTCGGGGCACGTCGCGATTGTAGCAGTGCACCGCTTGCGTCCACGTGGGGACGACGCTGGGCGGCGTGCGATCGCATTCGAGGCACGCCCATGCTTCAATCCCAAACTCGACAGAAACTTGAAAGATTTACGCGGCCCTTTCTCTTTTTTTGCACGCAGCCAGTGGGAAGACGCCTGCTTTACTTTGTACCCGCATTTCCACCTTCAGTCCGCCAAGGTTGAAATCTGTCTGGAAGCCACGGGAGTTAAATAAAATAAGGTAAAATAAAATAAAAAAAAGCGCGATTATGGCGAAACGGGCGATTCTGGCGGAAGTAGCATCCACAACATTCAGCCCGTAATGGCAGCCAGCGAGACGGTAAATAAACGCGCCACTACAGTGGGAAAAGAGAGAGCTGCCTCGGTTTATCAACCTTAGAATTCCAGTGGGCCGCAGGAGCAGCAGGGCTGTGAGGAGAATGGCGAGGCGGTGGGGAGGCTGGATGGTGCCAGCGCTGATCGGTGAAATGGCTAGATTCGATTTCACGTTCGCGTGGTACCACTCTGGGAGAACTAAGATGATGTTAACGGGCAGCCTGTTCCACCGTCGCCTTCCACGCCCGCACAAGTATTGTGCACGCACGCGTATCGTTACGAGTGGCTTCTCGCCGTTTTCGTTGTTGATGTAGGTTGGATTTATTATTAATAATAATAATAATAATAACGGTGGGTTATTAAATTATTATTATTATTATTATCATCGTCATCATCATCGTCACCACCATCACCATCATCAGTCTGCTCAGGTACACTGCAGTACGAAGACCTCTCACATTGACCTCCAACTTACTGCTCCTGTCTTGCGCTGCTCTAGTCCACACTTTACCCCCGAATTTCACTATTTCATCCTTCCAACAGGTTAATAGCCTTTTCCCTTCTTCTAGACCCATCTCTTCGTATCCACTCTGTTACAGTAATTGTCCGCCTGCTGTCCGTTCGCCTCACTGCATGGCCAGCCCAAGTTCATTTCTTTTTTAAATGCGAATGCATTTATTAGCCGGGGGTTGTCTTGCTCCGTTGGCCGGCGTGCGCCTGCATTCCTCCAGCGCGAGCGCACGTGAGCGCGCGCCTCGTAGTTCTGCCTTCGTCGTCGTCGTCGTCGTAAATGCGAATGCATTTCTTAGTCGGGGGTTGCCGTGCTCCGTCGGCGTGCGCCCGCAGGTGTTATCTCTCCGCGCTCCTCCTCGCCCCTAGCAACAGCTGTGGCGCGCCTAGCAACCGGAGCAGGTGGTAGCTCGGGCGGGAGTAGCGGAGGGCAAGGGGAGAGGAGGAGCGCGCTCGGGCGTGTGAGGGCGCTCGCATCGCGGAGCTCGGCGGGAGAGAGCTCCCGCGCGGGGCGGGCGTGTTGCGCGGGTCTCTCTCTCCTCTCCGCGTACTCTCTCTTCGCTCGCTGCGCTCGGAAAATGTACATAAATGCAGTGCAGCGCACGCCTCTCTCCGTTACTGCTTGCCGCAGCGCACTCATCGGTGCACCCGATGCATTCGCATTTGCGCACGATCCCCTTCGGGGAGGTGGGGGGAGTTTTTTTAGATGCGGCGGCATGTCATTCACTCGCCTTGTCCCTCCATACGGCGTTGTCGTTGTTCGTCCACACCCCTCCCCCATTCTCCTCGCCGCGCGAGCTCGCGAGGGGCATTGGATTGGCTTAACTTGGCTTGGCTTGGCTTGGCTTGGATTTTGATTGGATTGGATTAAAGTGGATTGTGTTGGATTGTGTTGCGTGATAGCCGCGCCACGTTGCGTATAGCCGCGGCAGGGGGTTCACGGCACGTTTCACGCGATGGGAGAATCAACCTAACGGAAACAACAACGGAACCCCCTATGCGTCGCATCTACACAGGGGTTCCAGCGAGGGGAGGTGGGAGGAATTTTTTATTTGAACGATCATATTGTTACAAGAAGACGATGAAGAGGACAATGCAGCGTGGCTTTGTCATGCCAGCCTCTGACGACGAAGAAGCTATTTGGGGGCAAGCAGCTTCGTCGCCATGTAAATAAGCTGCAAATACATCGTTCGACTGTCTAATCGTTCATGTCGTCTGTCCTTCCACCACGTAACAATATCTTCTACTCTATTTGTTCTCTGATCCAGGTAGTTCGTTTACTGTCCCTGAGTGTTGCTCCTAAATAGTTGAATAACTCGAAAACTCCTAGGTGCACACATAAGTACAACTTGCTGAGACCGCACGAGCAAGGACTACCGAGATATGTAATCGGATTTTATGGAGAAAATGCGGATTTTGGAATCACTTTTGCAGTGTAAAAACTTCCTTTCATATGATAGCACAGGGTTCCCTATCCTGCGCATATCCCTGCCAAAAGGCTACTGTTGTTCCAATAAACAGTTTTTCGGTCTATAATTGTGTTGAAATGGCGAGGAAGTACGCTAATATACTTTCAGCGACTTTTTTCGGCCAGCTGAGCTTCAAATTAGCCATTTATCGTAGCTATACACTTGAGCACAGCAGTGGTTCACTTTTCCAACGGCAAGACATCGGTGGAACTCTCATCAGTAAGCTAGCGCCCCAGTCTATTCCTTCAGAACCGCGCTTTAAAGGAGCCATGAAGAGAAAATGCAAGTTGGTTTTATTCGAAAGATTTCGTGTTTTATAGTGCCCCCCAAACGTGTTTTATAGTGTTTTATAGTGCCCCGGATACAAACGGTGCTTTATTCACTGAGAAATTAAACAATTTAGGTTAAAATTTTGATTTTGTACAGCCCCCCCACCCAGCCTCTCACGGCCATAGAACAGCTACTTCATACAGTGGCCCGACTCACCGGAAACAATCAGTGCATACTCCTCGGGGACTTTAACGCGCCGCATGTTACGTGGGGATATCCTCACGCATCCAAGAAAGGAACGGCCCTCCTTCATGCTACGCAAAATTACCATTTTATCCTGCAAAATGACCTCACCGAGGCTACCCGGCTCGGAAACAGCGTAACGCGAGATTCCATCCCCGATCTCACGTTTACACGACATGTCCAACAAATAGACTGGGAACGGAAGCCGTACACTTTGGGAAGCGACCACTTCATAATTGCACTATGTGTCTCCAATCATGCGTCCCGCCACCGCACCGGAGTGGCACTACTAACCGATTGGGAGGCCCTCCGGAAAGCCCCCCTTCCCTCCATACAACCTACGGAAGACATTGAAGAATGGAGTCAACAACTGGCCGACCTACAACAGACTTACACGAAGAACATCATACTCACACAGGATCTACCAGCAGCCGATACCCACCTTGACCACCTGTGGGAAGCCCGCCGTGGCTTACTGAATCGATGGCGTCGCAACAAGCACAACCGCTCACTCAAACGGCGCATCGCAAAACTTACACAAGAGGCGCTCACGTACGCCCAACATCTCCAAAACCAAAACTGGCGGACGTTTTGCGACCAACTGAGCGGATCCCTCACAACAAAGAAAGCATGGAATATATTTCGGCACCTGTTGGGCAATACACCGTCCAAAACCGCCACTACTCAAAACCTCACCCGCCTCATTCACAATCACTCTCAACCCCCGGACCAGCAGCTTTCCTCTCTTCAAAAGAATCTTTTTGGCTCCTAGCTAACTCCATCATCTGCTTCCCACCCTAATTACCAAGGGGCTCCCAACCCCAACCTTGACAAGCCATACACACGCGAGGAACTCTTACAAGCACTCGCAAGGTTAACACGCAATTCGGCACCGGGGCACGACCAAATTACATACAAGCTGCTTCGGAACCTGAACGATGAGCACTTGGATTCCCTCCTTGACTGCTACAACCGGCACTGGAAAGAAGGAACACTACCCTCGCAGTGGCGACAAGCTGATATTACGTTACTGCCAAAACCAAACAAGTCCTTGGGGTTCGACAACCTACGACCCATTTCCTTAACCTCATGTGTGGGTAAACTATACGAACATTTGGTCGCTCGACGCCTTACAGAACTCCTAGAAGATACTGGCCGCTTTCCCCACCCCATGTTCGGCTTCCGGGCACATCTGTCTGCTCAAGACGTACACCTACAATTAAAAGAAACAATCATTGACCACCTCAGCAAAACGAACCCAAGCTGCATCGTAGCCCTCGACATACAAGGGGCGTTCGACAACGTAACCCACACCGCCATCCTACAACAACTCCAAACCACGGGATGTGGAAAGGCAACTTCCAACTTTGTCCGCGCCTTCCTCACAAACCGGACGGCTACCTTACACCACGGACCATACAAGACAGATAAATTCCACATCCCCGCCCGGAGAACGCCCCAAGGATCAGTAATATCCCCTTTGCTATTCAACATCTCCCTATTAGGCCTTCCGGAACAACTTGCACAGATACCTGACCTACATCACGCTCTATATGCTGATGATCTCACGCTCTGGACCAACACAGGCTCCGCAGGTTACCAGCAAGACAATTTACAGCAAGCAGTCGACGTCATCTCGCATTACCTCCGTTCGTGCGGTCTCTCATGTGCCCCATCTAAATCTTCCCTCCTCGTTCTCCGAAACAGGACCCGAGGACGACCACTGAACCCGACACCCGACCCCAAAATATACATCGGCAGCCAACTGATCCCCACTGTCAAGACCCTGCGCATTCTGGGGGTTCACTACCACCACGACGGCTCCGGAGCTGCATATCTCCCCAGACTACAAACTACTGTGTCACAACTAACGCACCTGATTCGACGAACCTGTTCGAGAAGACGCGGTCTCAGAGAAGCCGACACCTGCCGCATTCTCCAAGCAATGCTAATCAGTCGGATCACATACGGAGCTCCATACCTTCTCCTCAAACCGCGAGAACAGGCCAAAATTGACATTCTAATTCGGAAATCCTACAAGACGGCGCTTGGCTTGCCCGTGTACACATCGACCGAACGGCTACTGCAACTCGGTCTCCATAATACTCTCACCGAATTGATGGAGGCCCACATAAACAACCAGTTGCAACGACTGCAGCTCACCCCCACGGGCCGACACCTGCTGCATAAGCTCGGTCGACATGTAGAGCAGACTCCCGATTCCCCCCAACGAATACCCACTGCTCAACGCGCGAACATACGGGTGCTTCCTATCCCACGCCATATGCACCCCACGTACAACATTGGACGACGACAGCATCGGACCCGCCTCCTTCTTCGAAAGTACGGCAGTGATTCAACTGCCCTTTACACCGACGCCACTCCCTACCCCCGACAACGAGCACACGTAGCTGCCGTAGTGCGCTCCGACGCCACCACCCTCGTTGCTTCCACCCTGCAGACAGCATCAACAAGCACGGCAGAAGAAGCCGCTATAGCCCTCGCCATCGCTCACGCTACGACTCCAACTGTCACGGTGCTCACGGACTCTCCAGCTGCCTGCCGCCGCTACGCTCAAGGCAGAGTTTCCACCCTGGCACTCCACATCCTGTCCCAACGCCGCACTCTACCGCTAACCCGCATCGTGTGGACACCGAGCCACACATCCCTCCCTGGGAATGAAGTGGCTCACGCCACGGCCCGCGATCTTCTTACCCGGGCCCTCCCAGACGAGGCCTGCCGCCCCAACCTAGACCATGGTCCCCCTGCTCTGACCCCTCTCCAACAAACCTACACCGACATCTTGTACCACTACAGGGCCTCCCGACGCACTTATCCCCCTCCTCACCCTTCGCTCTCCGTTCCCGACGCCCGCATCTGGCGAAGACTTCAAACTAACACATACCACAACCACGTCGCCCTCCACCGCATCTCCCCCACCAGCTATGCACCCAACTGCTCACGCTGCGACACTCCCAACACGACCCTGCACCTTGTCTGGATGTGCCCACTGAACCCCCAACCACCCGATCCCCCTTCTGTAGAGCGATGGGAGAGCGCGTTGCACAGTTGCCAGCTCGAGGACCAGGAAGACCTGATCTCTCGGGCGAAGGCGGCGGCGACCCTGCGCGGCCTACCGGAATAGGATGGCCACCCACCGCTCCTAACTCTTTCTCTTCCCCTCCCCTCTCCATTTTTCTGAATAAACGTTTTCCTCCTCCTCCTCCCGCTCAATCGTGCGTTTTCGTGGTCCCAAATGACATCACAGGAACCGACCGCTCTGCAACCTAGAGTACTTTCATTCACGCATCCGCCGTACAGGGTAGAGACACGTATTCGCTGGCGCCGCCATTTTCGGTTGCTCGCTCGCCGCCGAAGCAAGTCATTGTGTCAAAACCGCGCTAAACTTATCGCCGCAACGCGGTTTACTAAAGAAGTTTGAATCATATTGTTTGTTTCGCGTTGCTAGGTCTCGTGGGAAACGAAAAGAATAACGCGTTGAGCCCGTTGGCCCAATTGCGGCGGCACGGGACCGTTCAAAGGTTGTCTCCACCCTGTACAGCGGTGATGGTTTGTTCCAGCGTTTCTTTACGTTCCGTAACCTAGATGGCGCCACCATACCGTGGCAAGCGTTTGGTTTGTTTTTGCCCGCATTTAAACCTGGCTTGTTTTTGCTCTGGGAGAAAATATTCGTTCCCTGAAACAGTGCTCGCTCGACAAATGGGGTCGCGTAAGACACCGTTGCTTGCGTCAATCGGCCAGTGTCGTCTGAGACAACCCCAAGCCCCGTAGTGCTGTGCAGCTAAACCAAGCATGCTGTGCGCAGTACGAACAGCAGAACGCATCAGTACTTTTATGTTTACATGTGCTTTCGTAACTTCCACTGTTTGTCCCATCATTCTTATTGCTTTGTAAAAAATGTGACCTATATTTAAGCGCAAATCGCTCGTTCGTCTAGTTTGTAAGCTCTACCTAATTTTCGTCTGCTTCTGCCAGCCTCCGCCAATCGCAGAGCTTAGCTCATGTGACATCATAGGTTCTGTTGCGGGAAATGAGCTGGTGGGTCGCATGACCATTCCCGTTTTTCCTAATTATGTAGCTTATTTGAGCGAAGTTTAAGTTAAAAGGGGTGTCAGTATGATTCTAACGAGACAATCTTTTGAATGAACCAAACTTGTGTTTTCTCTTCATGGCTCCTTTAAAAAGCCAAAAACAAGAAACGTGGCCTCAATATCCCCGCAGGTGTGCGCGGCTACGTTGTCCACGGGAAGCTTTTCTCGCTTTCTCTCCCTTGTTCGTCTCGTTCTGTGCCGTGCAGGTACGGTGTGCTGCCTGCTCCGGAAGTAACCATCATCCCTGATACCTAAAAGGCTACACTAGAAAGGTTCAAGCATGCTAGGAAGGCTCTTAGGAACACAAACACCACTACCTCACCAGAGAAGAATCTGGTCACCCCGGTGTGGTAGATGGCCTCCACCTCCCATGACCAACTAACTTAACTCTCGGCCCTCAGTCCCCAGCAGCTGTTAGCGACGGCCAGAACAGCGATACAGCAGAGGGTGCTGTTATGACTCACTGGCGCCATGTTTGCGCGGGTCAGTCGCCCGTCGGTCGACCACCCCACCGCTTGTCGACGGAAACGAAAGGAGGCCGACACGACGCTGCGGCGGCCACTGATTGACAGCGGCTTTTGAGCGGCGTTGAGTGTTGTTGCCCCAAAAGGGATTAAGGAGCCGCCGGGGGGGGGGGGGGGGGGGAAGGTCTTCCCCCGGACTAAGCAACTGAACGCGTGTGCGCGTGAAAGCCCAGACGGCGACGACCGGACAATGGGACCCAGTGGCGGCGGCAGCACAGCGAAGAAGGCAGTGGCAATGGTCAAGCCATTAACCCTTCCCGGAGTGATTCCACGAACCTTGTTAATCTGTGCTGTTAGGCTCCCTGGGAACGCAGCGCGCGGCAGACACCAAAAGGATACGCGGCGCCCGCGCGTCTTCCGTTCTTCCCCTCTACTACAGGCTCCTGACGAGTGGCAAGGGTGTGTGGGTGTGCGTGTGCTGTGCATCTGCCGACATACCTGAAAGGCGTGTCCCTACCCGAGGGCGGTGCTTCACAGCGAGGAACGTACACATCACCATTGGTCCGCATTGTTTTGTATGGGGATCCCTAACCTAGGGAACTAGGGATCGGGGGTCAACAAAAAGGGCGTGCTGCGGCCCGCCAGGATCTGTCTTCTGTCTTCATCTCGACAACTCACTGTAAAAATGTAAATAAACCCGTTGAGTTTGCTCTAAGCTCTCCCCTAGTCCTGGCTCGACGAAGCGACGGCGACCGGCCCCGCTACCAGCAGACTGCGGTCGCTACAACTAGCTACAAGACGCAACAGTGCTAAGAATATTTGGGTCAGGACAGGCCGCCATTGGAAATTTACCCTGGCAACGTTCAACGCACGCACTGGGTCTGGCGAGGGAATCTTAGCTGTACTTTTAGAGGAGCTTGTGGGCATAAAGTCTGATATCATAGGGTTAAGCGAAGTTAGAAGGACAGGAGAAGGCTTCATGGAGCTCACTTGCGGGCATATTCTGTACTACGGAGGACCCCAAGATAAGTAAGAACACCGGGTGGGATTTTTAATACACACAGAAATATAACGTGGAGAAGCATTTCAGCATTAGCGAGAGAGTTGCGGCTGTCGTGATCCAGCTAAACAAGCGAAACAGGTTACAGATAGTACAGGCCTATGCGCCAACAACCAGTTCTGATGATGAAGCCGTAGATAATTTCTACGAGGATGTCGAATCAGCAATGATGAAGGCCGCAACGCAGTTCGTGATTGTGATGGGAGAGTTTAACGCAAAGGTCGGTAACAAGCTAACTGGAGAAAGGTCAGTTGGAAACTTCGGAATATGCAATCACAACAGTCTAGGAGATACACTGGTGGGATTTGCAGAGAGAAATAACCTGTGGCTAATAGACAAATTCTCTAAAAACGAAAGAATAGGAAATGGTCATATGAAAGTCATGATGTTACAAACAAAAACGAAATTGACTTCATTTTAAGTGACAACCAGGGTATGGTGCAAGACGTAGATGTGCTAAGATTAGGAGCAGCGATCATAGGATGGTTAGATGTAAGCTAAGGCTGAATCTTAGAAGGGAAAGGAGGAAACTCGTGAAAACTAAGAAACCCCGCATGCAATCAGTCATTGGCAGATCGCACGAGATTAAAATGACTCTTCAAAACAAATTCTCCCTTTTTAACGAGTAGAACGAGGCCAGTGTAGACAGGCTAAATGACAACCTAACATCGGCACTCAGTGAATGAGCAGCGGCTGCGGGAGAAGCAGCATGAAGGGTGTGGGAACGCGACCTTAGCGCGTTCCCTTTGGTTCGGCTTCGCCACACCGCTTGCTCCTCGCGGCAACTTGCTCGGCAAGACGTCGGCGAGGGGGATCTACCTCCTCGCCGTAGGAGTGTCTTTAAGCCGGGGAGCGCGCGGGATGCGAGCTGGGGGAGAGTCGGAGCTCGGGAAGCGAGGCGTCAGGACGCGCCTGGCGACCTTCTTTCTGCGAGGATCGGGCAAAAAGGAGAGCGACAATGGCTGCCATCGGTGTCCCAGCGAGGCAAACGCGAGCGCGCTGAGGCGGCGCCCCGGCGATGACTGTTGTCGCGGTGAGTCGAACCTCTCGATTCCCTTAAATTGCCCGGGCGAGGAACTAGATCCTCGCCGTCAACCAGCTAGCCTGCATGCTCTTTGGATGTTTATTATCCTGTAATAAATGTCAATGAGCGAAACCACTTGTCGCTTCCTTTGTTCCGTCGAGCCACGGCCCGCCGCGGCTGGCGCGGTACAGCGCGCAGCCGCGGGGTGGGGTCAGATAGCTTGCTAGCGGGGCGAAACGAGAAGACAAAGACTGATTAGTCTCTCTCGTCGCCGGTTTTGCTATTGCAGGGAAAAGTAAACCCATCTACTTTAACCCCGCTATTATCCCCACATCTGGCGCATCAACGTGGGGCTGGCTCTCGGAACATGGAACATGTCATTGTTCGGTGTGAGAAAAGTTCTTTGCCCGAACCTGACAAGTGTTACTGCTAGCGTGAATCAGATCGCTAGCGGAGGCAGGCGTACTTTCTTGAGAGCGGAGTGAACGTTGCTACATAGTGCTAGAACATGTGAGCGCCGAGTTTTCTCAGTGCGCCGTTTAGGCGGGACGTTTCTGCCGCGGCTAATTGAGGCACTGAAACTCTGAAGTCCAGCACCCATGACGCGCTAGGGCATAAGGCCCGCGCTGTAATAGCAAGCCCGAAGTGAGCGAGTACGGAAGCTGAGTTGTTTGGCCCGATTTTCTTTTCTCTGCTGTCTCTTTTATCGACTCCGGGAGTCGGGCTCTGGGAGCCGTGTGGCCAGGGGCCACGGGTGCCGTAAGGGCTGTCTGGTATTGCGGCTCGGCACCGGGCGTTCCGACATCGCGAGACGCGATGGGCGCCGCCGCTCATTAAGCTGTTTGTATTGCAGCGAGCGGGTAGGGCCGACGACAAAGCCGATGTCTCCTTCACGGCTGTGCGAATGGGGCAGTAGAGCAAGCCTCTGGGTTGCCGGTCGTTGCCAAAGATGCGTATTGCCCGAAGGCTTTTCGGAGCCGGCGCCGCGTGGGAGAGGGCACGACCGAGGGGGACGTAGCTCGGGAGCAGACGGACGGGAAACGGCCCCTCTTCTCCACTGAATGGCGGGGTGCGTGTCGTCGGAATGCTTGTTTTAAGTGGTTCTGCACGTAGCGAGAAAAAAGATCTCCTTCGCCTCAAGAAAGTGAGTTTTTTTGTGCGCTGTCGGAAACCGTCTTTTGACAGCCGCAATTGTTTAGCGTTGTGCCACACGGCCGATGCTGAGGAATAGCATTTCTTCCTTGCCTGACTTCATGGCTTGCGGGAATGCCGATGTGATACGCAATGCGAGTTGAGTCACCCAGGCTTGCTTGCTACGCGATGTCTTTGCTGCCACCTGCTGCTCCGGGTCTACGAGCGTTCGAGAGCTGGGGAGCACTCGCGGCTGTCCTGGCGTGGCGGCTACTCGGAGGAGGCCTGGCAGCGGCTCCGTGGGAGCTCCCTACGGCTGCTGTTTACCTCCATGAGGGAGGGCGTGTTGGTGCGGGCGGCGCCGTCGTGTGCTTCATGGCTTGGCGTCACTTCGGTGCTGGGCCGCACTTTGCGGTCGGGAGGCTCCTGGGCCTGCTGATACGTCCTCGGCGCATCCTGGCTGAGAGCAGCGGCTGTACGGCGGTCATCTGTCAGCGCAGTCGCTACACTTGCTCGGGCTGGCTTCAGCACTACGCTTCGACACCCTGGCCTGCTGTCTTCGGCCAGGGCAGGACGGGACCTGCTGATCACCACCACCGACTGAGAAGGGCGCCAGTGCGAGTGACAATTGCTCGATCTGGCCTACGCTGCGCTACGTCGAACCCTGGGCTGAGAACTCTGCAGCCCGGGGTGCATTGGTGTTGCTTGTGCCTTCTCAGCGGGTCTTGACGAAAGCAGCCCCGGACACCGCTGTCGACGACAAGACTGCATCTGTGCATGACATGCGTGTTCGAACAACCTCGGCGTTACCTGCGACACCTGAGCGTAAGATTGTGCATGCGGCTGACGATGCATGTTTGATGACGGCGAGTGCGAGGACAGCTACTACGCGGGGGCGAACATTCATGTTCTGTATAGTGTTACGAACATTGAGTTTAGATGTCCCCGTGTGCTATTCTTTCCACCGTACGGAAACGTTTAAGGTTGGAGGGATGTGGGAACGCGACCTTAGCGCGTTCCCTTTGGTTCGGCTTCGCCACACCGCTTGCTCCTCGCGGCAACTTGCTCGGCAAGACGTCGGCGAGGGGGATCTACCTCCTCGCCGTAGGAGTGTCTTTAAGCCGGGGAGCGCGCGGGATGCGAGCTGGGGGAGAGTCGGAGCTCGGGAAGCGAGGCGTCAGGACGCGCCTGGCGACCTTCTTTCTGCGAGGATCGGGCAAAAAGGAGAGCGACAATGGCTGCCATCGGTGTCCCAGCGAGGCAAACGCGAGCGCGCTGAGGCGGCGCCCCGGCGATGACTGTTGTCGCGGTGAGTCGAACCTCTCGATTCCCTTAAATTGCCCGGGCGAGGAACTAGATCCTCGCCGTCAACCAGCTAGCCTGCATGCTCTTTGGATGTTTATTATCCTGTAATAAATGTCAATGAGCGAAACCACTTGTCGCTTCCTTTGTTCCGTCGAGCCACGGCCCGCCGCGGCTGGCGCGGTACAGCGCGCAGCCGCGGGGTGGGGTCAGATAGCTTGCTAGCGGGGCGAAACGAGAAGACAAAGACTGATTAGTCTCTCTCGTCGCCGGTTTTGCTATTGCAGGGAAAAGTAAACCCATCTACTTTAACCCCGCTATTATCCCACAAGGGAACAAACTGGAAAATTAAAAAAACTAAGGAACTAATTGCCAAACGAATAAAGTGAAAGTTTCAATTAGGGTGGATCGAACTGAATTAGCCGAGCTGTCAAAACTGATTAATAAAAATTAAACAAAAGGCACTCGTTCACATAATACAACAAAGATCGAGGGAACGCAGCAAATCGAAGGAAGCTCGATGCAACTTAGAGAAAGCTAGCCATCGGCAAAGACAGGATGTCCGCACTCAGAGATGAGCAGGGAAACATTACGCACAATTTGGACGAGATAATAATGGCAGCAGAATGATTCTACACCAGGCTGTATGCAAACGACGTTAGACCAGGACAAACTACAGAGAGTGCAACAGTGATCGAGGGAACGCTGCAAATAGAAGGAAGCTCGAAAACAACTTAGAGAAAGCTAGCCATCGGCAAAGGCAGGATGTAGGCACTCAGAGATGAGCAGGAAAACACTATGCAGAATTCGGATGAGGTAATAATACAGGTAGCAAAACAATTCTACACCAGGCTGTATGCCAACGACGTTAGACCAGGACAAACTACAGAGCGTACAATCTCTAACTGCGAGTGAGAGAGAGAGAGAAAGATATAGATAGATAGATAGATAGATAGATAGATAGATAGATAGATAGATAGATAGATAGATAGATAGATAGATAGATAGATAGAGAGAGAGAGAGAGAGAGAGAGAGAGAGAGAGAGAGAGAGAGAGAGAGAGAGAGAGATCTTTAATGAAAACTGGCGATGCCAGCGGAGCTAAGATGCCTGGCTTGCTACACCAGATGAATGCGATGACGAAGATGATTATAATGATGAAGAAGAGTACATATGATTTTAACTAATTACAAAGTCTGATCAAGACTTGTGTCTTTTAGGTACGCCAATAAGGCTTTCGTTGCACGAGCGGCCCGTTTGCATAAATACCAAGGACCTAATACGTCCCTCAGTTCTAGTCCTACCGAGAGCGGCCAGCCCAGGACACTGCGAGACACACTCTTTGTGTAGTAAAGCGCGCACAGTCACAAATGAGGTGTCGGAGATCATCACGCACACCACACTGTGGGCACAGAGGCGAGGTGGACTGGTTGATTTTGTAGCAGTAGTGTCGCGTGTAGGCGACTTTGAACCGCACGCGGTGCAGTACTGCTTCATCATGCTTGGATAGTCCAGGTGGTATCTTAAAATTACAATGCGGGTCGATATAGTCGATACTATTTCTCCGATAATCAATCAAGACGAAACTTCCTCAGGAACCGTTGCCTGTGTGACACGAAACAACAATTTGGTGTTGAAGTTCTGGTCTGATGATGGTGGAAGCCAACCTATAGGTGCTATTCTCAGCAGGAAAGCTTTTAGAATTGCGAATGATGAAGGACATCTATACAAGTATTGGAAGCAGGTGCTTGTTTGTTTGTCTACGAGCTTCTCCATTTCATGAGGGGGACATCGTAAGCGACCGATATCTTAGAAACACCATAGTATTCTTTGAAAAAGAAAATCCGCTGGTTACTTTTGTGCAGTAAAGTTTGTGCCATAATGTACCGTTCTCCTCATTTCCTAGATTTCGCAGATCGGGATCCGCTTCCGCGGAGACCAATTGCGCGCAGGTGCGAACCAGGGTAGCGTGGTCGTAGTGGACCGAGGTTGCTGTAGTGCCGGGGCAGTCATGATGACGAAGTTTAAGGAGAAGAAAAATTTATATACAAGTATTTACATCTCCGTATCAGAGAACGGGCAATGAACTCTTGCGCGCGAGAGATTAAATAGGCGCGTTGGGTCCGTTCCCCTTCACCCTTTTTCTCGGCTGACGTCAGGACGCACCAATCACAAATCTCATGGCACTGATAGTAGCGCCCCACGCACAAACACGCACAAACACGCGCGCGCACACGCACGCGCACACGCACACGCACACACACACACACACGCGAGCGAGCGAGAGAGAGAGAGAGAGAGAGAGAGAGAGAGAGAGAGAGAGAGAGAGAGGGAGGGAGGGAGAGAGAGAGGGACCCTCTCCTCTCCTGCGCAGGTGAGCGTTAGGTTGCCCCCGCCGTGGCAATGCACCGTGGATCAGAGCGCCCTTTTGTCCTGGCGATGTTGCACCACCGGGAAGACGTCTTGCATTCCTCTGCCTTAATATTCGTCGAGTGGCTTGTTGAAGACTTCTCCAGCGTCGTTCGCGCTTGAGGGGCCACGAGGTCACTGAAAGGCTATTGCCAAGTAGCCGCATAGTTCGCCACTGTGGACACGCCAGGTCGTGGAAAGTCTATTAGGGAAGACCGATAGCAGGCTTTTGTTCTTCATCTGATCACAGAAGACGTCTTTTATTGTTGTTTATTGTTGTTTATTGGGTGGTGCCCACCAACAGCACTAGGCTTTCTTGGGTGGTGCACACAAAAGGGACAGGGCGACACACAGATAAACAAACGGTAAAACATGGAGACTGGTTATGAAGTGCAGGGGTCACAAAGTACATAGTACCACCGCACACGCGCGTGCTCGCAGGCACGCACACGCACTCACACACACGTAAGCACGCACGCATGCGCGCACACACACACACACACACAATTTATACATTTAAGGAATTAAGATTACAGTCAGGTACATTAGCACGCGCTGTGACAGGGCTTGTGACAAGGTATACTACAAAGTACATTGGCATACACGCAAGTTCAGTACAATCCACCGTCGTAACTTACTGGGGAACATGGATACTGGAAATAAGTACATATAAAGCAAAATTTATATGTATGCACGGCGCATACGCTCGTGAGTGCAAACAAAACATACATACACGCATGCCCACGCGGGTGCATGTGAAGGTGAACAAGTGCAGGCAAATGCACACATGCGTGCATGCACACACACGTGCGGACACACATACATAGGTACACGGGAGTACGTGTACGGCAAACGGTGCAAGTGTAGAAAATGGGAAGGGAACGGAAAACACGAGCACGAGATAACTTCTATACCATACTGAATGGGCAACAGCGGCTTCAAATGCATGCATTCTTCAGGGCGCGTTTAAAAGAGTTAACATTGCCGAAAAAGACTTCCAAAGAGCACACGGCACACTGGAGACAGCATCTCTGAGGTGGTCACATCAAAGCAAAGGTGGGGGCGGAGAGCTCGAATTGGTGCCCTTAGCCGAACAGAGCTCACTAATTTCGGGCTGTCGAATCTGGAGTGGATACACTTGAACAAAAACACTAAATCGCGGTTTGTGCGTCTAGATTGCAGTTCTTCGAGCTTCAGCCGCTTGATGACATCCTTGTAAGCGTATTTCTCGTGTAGGGTGTAGCGGCGAGAGAAGATGCGCGTGAACCTTTTCTGAACCCTTTCCAAGCGCAAAGACGACGACGCACTCATGCAGTTCCAGACTGCCGATGCAAACTCCAGCTTTGGGAGTACAAGGGCTTTGTACAGAGCAAGGAAACACGAACCTCCTGAGAAGTCCCTTGTTGCACGAGAGATAGCGCCCAAAGTCCGAAGAGATGAGCGTGCGAGGTAGTTGACATGCGGTGTGAATCGTAGTTTCGAATCCATCAGAACGCCCAAATCACGTGTTTCGCTTACTCTTCTTATCGTCAGAGAGTCGAGGTGGTATGGGAAGGTTAAAGGAGAGGTTTTTCGAGTGTATGTAATTGTAACGGTCGTCAATGGATTCAAATCTAAGTAGTTAGTTTTGGCACCAGAGGGAGATTGCTTGTACGTCGCGTTGAAGCTGGGCGCAGTCTGCCTGTGATCCCACTGCGCGATAGAGTTTCATGTCGTCTGCAAACTGCAATAGAGATGAATGCTTTATAATTAACTGCACATCATTCACAAATAAGTTAAACAATAAAGGACCGAGAATAGAGCCCTGGGGAACCCCGGACGGTACAGTGAAGCTGCGAGACTTAGCACCAGCGTACTGAACAAAGTTTGTTCTCTGTTGGAGGTAGGTTGCAAACCACTCGCAGAAAGCAGGAGCCAAGCCATAAGCAGACAGTTTGCGAAGGAGCAAATCATGGTTTACGCGGTCGAAGGCCTTGCTGCAGTCGAAGTAGATGGCATCCATTTGTTGACGTGAAAGTATGTACTTGCTGGCGTCACTCAGAAAGCAGGCAAGGTTTGATTCGACGGACCGGGCAGGTATAAAACCGTGCTGATTACTATGAATGAGGGACCGGATTTTGGACAAGAGATAACGGTGTACTGCTTTTTCGAAAACTTTTGAAAAAGAACAAAGGAGAGATATTGGTCGATAGTTCCCAGGCACCGACGGATTTCCGGACTTATGGAGAGGAAAAACAACGCCGGGTTTCCAATTTGTCGGAAATTGCCGCTCTTCAAGCGAGAGACAAAAAATGTGGCAGAGCAACGGCGCGAAAATGGCAGAGCAGCCTTTTACAATGAAGCATGGGATGTTATCATGGCCTGAGGATTTCTTCGAAGGTAGGCTGCGGATAGCAGCCGTGACATCCTCAACGGTTATGTTGGGCGTGTGTATGACATCACCTATCTGCGCGAGCCGAAGCGGGAAGCCGCTGTCGCGTGACGAGGAGTACGCGGACAAGAAGTGTTTTGTGAATATTTCAACAATGCTGGCTGGGTCGGAAACGATGGTGTCGCCATCCTGCAGAGTAATCCGCTCAGGGGCCTTTGTTTTGCGCGTGCTAAAGATCCGCCAGAAGTCGCTCGGGGATCGGGTAAGCAAGATTCTGTGAAGTCCGAAAAATGTTTTCTGTCGCGAGCGAGCAGCACTTTCACAAGTGAGCGCTGTTCTTTGAAGTTAGTGTCGGCGGACGTGTCGTTTTTAGCTTTCCTTAGTTTGTGGAATCGACGCTTACTGCGCAGCGCGCTGCGCAGTAAGCGTCGTAGTAAGCAGTAAGCTGCGGAGTTCTTTGCTGAACCAGAAAGGGAATTGGTGAGGGCGCTTAGGCTTTTTTGGTATGTGCTCGTCCATTGCTTTTTGGACAATTTTTGTGAGCAGCTGCACCGCTGCGTCTGCATTATGCGATGTGTAGACTGGCTCCCAATTCGTCTCCTGGAGCGTTATGTAGAGGGCATTGTAATCGCCACGGGGAAAATCAAAGAATGGGGTCTCCATGCGCCGCTCATAGGCAACCGGTAGTAAAGCCGTGACAGTGAATGGTTCATGCCACGGGTCGACCGGAACAAGGGCTTCTCGAGCGTGTTTAAGGTCTAAGGAGGTCAAGTTGGAGAAGACGATGTCAAGGACATTTCCTGCGGGGTTAGGAGGAAATGCAGCATATGCCAATCCAGCGAATGAGAAAAAGTTAAACAAGTGAGCGGCTTTGGTAGAATTGCCAACATTTTCCCCGGGATTCCACCACCGGCCGGGCACGTTGAAATCACCGAATAAAAGAATGTTGTACTTTCCAGGGTCTATACTTTCTGAGAGGTGCTGAAAAACGGACGCGAATGCGGGGAAGTCTAGAGTTGGATGCATATAATACACGCCAATGAGCAGGTTTTTTCCGCGGTTTGTCTTTGTTTCGACCCAAACGCATTCATTTCCCAATTCGAGATCAGCTCGGTGAAACGCAACCATGGACTTTCGCAGGGCGATTAAAGCTCCTCCACCGTACTTTTGACCGGTGCGTTCGTAGTCTCTGTCATGGCGAAAGACAGCGTACTCGTCCGGGAAGTAATCTGTAGAAGCAATTTGGTCTGAGAGCTACGTCTCAGTAATGCAGTATACGTCATGATCGAAAAGAACCACATTATCAAAGAACTGTTGCGCTTTTGTCCGTAGGCCTCGTGTGTTTTGGTAGTAAAAAGAAATACTCATGGGACGTTTACTTCGGAGGGCTTCAGCGCACGGTCTTCCCTCAGGGTGCCGTCAAATTGTCGGAATAAGCACCCGCTCGGCCACACTGACGACTTATTCACAAGATCAAAACACGCATCGCTTACCGCAACATGAAAGGAGGCGTAGCTCGGGTGCTTGGTTTTTAGACGCGTGCAAACGACGCTGCCATCTTTACAAACATCCGTGACGAGTTTCAGCACGGTTGGAACTGAGGTGTCGGGGTGAAGACGCTTCGCAACAGCACCTCGACACCGAGCGCAGAAGACGTGTTTCGTAACAGCTTTGCAACAGCGCACGCCCGCCGCATGGGGACCAAGCGGCGTGAATAGGATTGTACGATGCTGAATCTATTCTCTCTCTAAACGAAACTCCTGATTAACGGATCATATTTTCCCGGTCCCTAGAGGTTCCGTTTAACGATAGTCTACTGTACTTGCATATGCGTTTGGAGGGGATTAGTTATCAATAGGCACCGTTTTCAAGATCAGTAATCAAAATAAAAGTGTGTACATGTATGTATGTGTCGTTGGAGCATAAGGCCACTGTCAACGCTCAATAGAAGGAAAATCTGCTCGTACGTTTCAGCTTAATTCTGTGCCACCTGCGCTGGTCATTCACCTTCGCAGGCAGGAACGGCTCATTGTTGTTAACTCGCGAGCACTCAAATTCAAAGCCAAGGAGCGAAGGAATGCCGCGCGACCACAAACACAGGGCTTTGCTATGTATTGCCAAATCCCTGCTGTGTTACCGGCGGGGGAGTTCCAAGCACGTTCCAAGCGACCGTTCACTCCACTGTTGTCCCTACAACCGGCATGTCACTACTTTATTGGTCATGATAGGCGCAGCGGCTGCTGTTATGTGCCAATGGAGACCAGGGTAGTTGCACAGAATACAGAGGCACCCGCCGCGGTTGCTCGTGGCTAAGGCGTTGCGCTGCTGAGCACGAGGTCGCGGGTTCGTTTCCCGGCCGCGGCGGCCGCTTTTCTGATGGAGGCGAAAAGCAAAAACGCCCGTGTGTACGAGATTTCGGCGCACGTTAAAGATCCCCAGGTGGTCAAACTTAATCCGGAGCCCTCCACTACGGCGCGCCTCATCGCCTGCGTTGCGTCGGCGCGTTAAACCCTACAATCAATCAATCAATCAGAATACAGAGATGACACAGCATGGAAAGTATGTTAGCGTGTATATATCCTTGGGCGGCCCACGAGGCTTCATCTCCTCGTACTTGTGCAGCGAATCGCACTATCGCTTTGAACGCCTGGCAATAGTTGGTGTGAGCAGGCCAAGTACCTGACTGATATCATCGCTAAGTGTCGCGCTCGCCTATCAAAACAACAGCGTAAACGACGCCAAGCTGAACGTGCGTCCACTGTCACCTACGTGATGGATGAGCAAACTAAACAAAGGATCACAAGATAACGAAGAATAACCAAGCGGCCCGCCGTTGGAATAGTGCCTGGGTGGAATAACACCAGCGACACTTGCATTCACCTTAGGGAAACGAATTGCTTTCGTATCCACGCAACATGTTCGAGAACTCCAGTCGTCTGTTGTCTTTTTGTAACAGTCCTGAACGCACTAGATGTCTCAAACTAAAATTTGGCTTCGCTGTGGAATAAAGCTCGGTTTAGTTGAGGTTCTATTGTTGGGAAACATACTTTAGCCTGATACGATTAACTAGCCGCTGTGGTGTAGCTGTGCTTGCATTGCCCTGCATTTTATTTGTGTGCGTGTGCGTGTGTGTGTGCGTGTGCGTGTGCGTGTGCGTGTGCGTGTGCGTGTGTGTGTGTGTGTGTGTGTGTGTGTGTGTGTGTGTGTGTGTGTGTGTGTGTGTGTGTGTGTGTGTGTGTGTGTGTGTGTGTGTGTGTGTGTGTGTGTGTGTGTGTGTGTGTGTGTGTGTGTGTGTGTGTGTGTGTGTTTTGGGCACTGGCTTATTACCACGGGTGGACCACGAAACAACCCGAACCCGTTTTGCCTGTCTCAAAATCCCACTCTCAAAATAAACTGTCTATTTCCCCATCCCCTGAGCGGTGGGAACGCGCGCTGACCAGCCTGCACCCGGGGGACCAGCAACGCCTGATCAACCGGGCCACCCGGGCTGCAGAAGCGCGCGGCTTCCTGAACTGAGGACGCCACCCACCTTCTTTTTTCTTTTTTTTGATCAATAAAACGTTTTGCCTCCTCCTCCTTCCCCTCATGTTCAAAATCCCTCCTCTCATATGCACATGATAGCAATTGCCCCCTCTCGTTTCCCCTCGACCTCCTCCCTCTCCTCGGCGAAAACGAAGGTTGGGTCGGCTTTTGTTGGTGCACCAAGACGAACAAAGGGAAGTGGCTGCCGTGGGGCGCACAGCGCACAATGCGTGCGCGGGGACGTACAATGAGTGCTCCCCCGCTGTAACTGGAAGGGGGGGGGGAACCCCTCAGGCCTTAGCAATCAGCCCGTATTTAGGCCGCGTCGTGAACGTGTAAGTTCCATGCTTTTATAGAGTGATTGCAGGGTTTCACACGCCGACGCAACGCAGGCGATGAGGCGCGCTGTAGTGAAGGGCTCCGGATTAATTTTGACCTCCTGGGGATCTTTAACGTGTGCCGAAATCTCGTACACACGGGCGTTTTGGTTTTCGCCTCCATCAGAAAAGCGGCCGCAGCGGCCTCTATGCTATTACAGAAAACCTAACTATCCCTTCTCTTTACCAGGACTAACACTGACGACCTGGCCGGACCGAAGCATTTAAATTTTGCCACGAACGACAGAAACTTTAATCTTCTGATGCAGTTCGTTTTTATTTATTTGCAGCGGGGAGGCACGGCTGTCTTTTCCTTCCAGGCGGACCGAGCTGGCACAATGCCAGGTGGAGTTCCCCTGCACGTTCCCACTAAAAGGGTCGCTCTCCTCTCCAGCTCGAGGAGAGGGCTTTCGCGGCAGGGGGCGGAGCAACACGTGGGTAGAAAGACAGGGATTATGGACAGTGGAATTTTGAGACACAAGGGAAGCGGGGCGGCAAAAACTGCGACGGGAGAAATGCGACATGGGGAAGCGTGCTACACCCATTACCACGCCTTCGTGCAGCAACGCCCGACTCCCTCGTTTAACCTACCGGCGGTGGTAGCGTTGATGCTCTACTACGCTCATCCAAGACACGACCTTACCACGACGTTGAGCGGAATTTGGGCGGCGGTAGAGTGCTGCGCTTGGCGCGGCAAGAATTCTCCCTTCGAGCCAAATCCTCTTAGTTCTACCCGCGCACAGCTCAGGCAGTCCCGGCCAGAGCCACTTCTGCAGAACTGAGGGTCGTAAACAAAGGAATGTTCGTCGGGCTTTGTTTTTCTTCCTCCGTTCCCAAATCGCCAGAAATGAGGAACTTTCAAGGCTTTTAGTCGCGCCTGTTCTGAAATTCGACGCAGCGCGTCAGCGATTAGAGACAAACGGGTCAGGTCCCAGATGTCACGGGTGAATAATTGAAGCTTCTAGACGAGGGCCGTATTTTTCACGCTTGCTGCCAAATCATACATTGGTATTTTAAACCAACGTTTTTCTTTTTTTCCCACCTCTTCCTTTGTGTGGGAATCGGATGAATCCTCGGTTTCTCAAAAGTGTGTAATGGTCCAAGCACAAATTTATCAAGAGGACTAGTTCAGTTTAAGGCTGTGCGCGTATTTCTAGAGCTCCGCCCGCAACATTATTTTGTTTTATCTGCGGCAGATGCTTGATGCATTACTATACAGCTACACGACTCTCGACGAATGAGAAACAGGCTTCCAGGAAAAAAATGCGGGCACGCGCACGTGCTTCAGATAGCGGATTTGAAGGCCTGAGATACGGCGGCCATGTCCACACGTTCCTCAACGTTTACAATGGTTATTTAAGCGCCCATTGCAGCATATTGCTGGTTTTGCGATGAAGTTGGCGATCCCGCAAACCGTTTCCTCGCGGGGTGACGTATTCGTCACTGGCGACTTTAATTTGCAGCTTCAAGTGCCCGGCAATATATATTTCAACGCTGAAACCCCGCCATTTCCACAGCTAAAGAACATTTTGTTCTTGTCCTGTGCCTGCTTAAAGCGGTCGCTCCGTTATCTTTACAACGCTGGAGGAAAAAGAATGGCAGAAACACTAATTATGAGATAGAGCAGAAACACAACAAATGGTGGGGTGGAATCTCAAGTTTTGGGGGTTTTAACAGTCTGAAGCGACCCCTGGGCTAAGAGGCGCGTGTTAGTGGAGGGCTCAGGATTAAATTCGAACACCTCGGGATCTCTAAAATGCGCCGAAATATCGACCCACTGCCGTTTGTCGTTTTTCGCCTCAACCTGAGAAGCAGCCACCGCGGCAAGGCTCAAACCCGCCTCCTTTCGCTCAGCAGGACCGCATCTTAGCCATTGAGCTACCGCGGCGGGTGTGGGGAAAAATCTTAACGAGACAGCGTAAATCTGAAAACAGGAATACTAGATCTTCCACCAGTGTATCCAAAAGCCATGCAGAAGTCTGCTTGAATCCCTTGGAATAATCGCACGAATTTTGAATCGAAGCTTTCTATGCCTCGTTGATGGCGTTCGATGTCGCGCCAAATCTCACTGCGGGAAAACCAACGTCACACAATAGCTTTCACAAAACGACGACACCGGCGATTATGATGAGAATGAGCGAAGGCACATCAAGTGCCTTAAGAAAAAACCGCTTCCCGTGCTCGAAATCGAAACTTGGGCCCTTGCGTTAGTAGGCAAATGTATATCCGATTGCGGCATCCCGACAACATCGAAGCAATTTGTGTTTCGGACTTCGACTTTGACTTCACGTAGCATGGGAGAAAGATTCGCGACCATCATTCTCTATGGAAAGGGGCTTTGATTTATTCGTTAGATTGAAAAATTGCCCAGCCATAGCTAGCTTTTGCTAGACTTTGCATGCAATCCTACTCAGGCGAATGTTTTTTTCATATTTCTCAAGCGAAAATATTGTTTTTGGTTTCTCTTACTAGCGCTGTAACCAAAAGTATAGGTGTACGTTGGTGCACTGAAAAACGTGGGACTGATTAACACGAGCATGTGGCGTCATTCAAAGACATCTCGAGACGCAGGAACTGCGGGCTATCCGCCAATTTAAAGATAGCCGCTTGGGAAGGAATCACCGATCTCGTGCTCAGTATAGCGTGGGCTAAAGCAGACTGCTGGCAAGGCAAGTAATTATCAAGCTTTCTTTCTTCCGTTCAGCGCGAGTGCTTGTGCCTGTGCATGCGCTCATTTCCACCCAAGCCATTGGCAACTGCAGAGTAAAAAAGCTGTTATTACGAGAGTGGTTTGATTCTGCCGCACTGCACACGGTCAGTGATGCATGCAATTAGCCAACGCAGCAGCAGACCCAAGGGAAATTCGGGATTCCCAACAGCTGCGTTGGCTGGCACCTATTATTTATCCTATTCCGGGGCCTGCCTCCCGGGAAACCACCTCGAAACCCCAGTCTTAGCTATCCCGGGTGGCTTGCAATGCTGTATAGAAGGGAATTCGCTTGGGTGCTTGTAAACAAAATAATAACCTTCGCGACATTAGCAAGGCAACAATGCCTTTTTTAAATCTGTTTTGTGCATGACATACTTTACCGGGACTCGTTTTTTCTTGAACGAACTGTATGCTCGCTGCTACTTTTCTGCGTCTGCCGTGAACTGACCGAACATTTGTGCCAGACTGGCGGATACGATCACGTCCCCACTTTTACACAATATGGATGCCTTAGATTTGCCGAATAAGCCAAGAAAATTTAGGAATGTTATTATTAATATACTTTAGAACATAATCGTCCAACAGCAAGTGAATGGGCAACAAAAGAACTGGAACTTTAAGGGTCAGCAGTAAGTTGTAATACAGCTAGCGTAATTGCATAGGGATGTGCCAGCCATTTTGCATGATAACGCGAATGACCCTGCGCAAGATTACATTAAAACCTCCTCTTAAAGGGACCATGAAGACAAAGGACGATTTTGATTCATTACGAAGACGGCCGTGCCAAAATAACAGTGCCGCCACTTTTAACACGCACTTTAATCCCGGGGACCCTGCGACACTTTTTTCAACTTTTTTTCAAAATCTTGAGTGCACGCAGAACGTAGTCAACCAACACATCGGGTACTTAGATTACGGGGTTGCAAAGTACCTCAGCCAAAAAATTACGTCTCTACGCCCATCGCGTAACTCAGAAACTGTCCCAAACAATTTTCCTCTCTTTCCCAATATCAGCGTTCTTCGACCGCTGTAATTACGTGAGTACACCGGTGCAGCGGCTACTGGCCGGGCTGCCTTCAGTTGCAGCAATGAACGAATTCAATAGCCACTTTACAAAGAAAGCCACAAAAGCAAAACAGTAACGGAAGGCGTGTCTGCTGCGGCTAGCAAGTCACACCGTTCCGCTCCGTGTGGCGATAAATAATATAGCTTCCACAATGATTCCAGTCGTGAAGAAAAGAGTGAAAGCGGTTATTGGAAGTGTTGCACAGTCCCTTTAAATGAAGTACACACGCTCGCCCGACTGGATACCCATAACATTCTCCTACACTGGATTTCCAGCACAGTTGTCTAACTGGGAATGAGCTCGCTGACTCGGCAATTTGTACCCAAATTCTCTTCTTTTACCACCGGATAAGACGGGATAGCCTGCTTCGTTCATAAAAGTTGTTGTGCCAGGCCACCTTTCAAACCGGCATAAGAGACTTGATCCAGAAAGTTGGTTTTGCCTGACTTCTGGCATTCAGCAGAAATAAGCTACACACTAAACCTTTTTACACCTTATTCGACCGAAAAGGGTGCAGCATAAGTGGACAAAGGGTGGAGCCCGTTACATACATGTTTCTTGAATCTCAACACCCTTTTCCTACCTCTACACCCTTTTTGTGTGAAAAAATGGTGTTAATCAACTTCAACACCCTTGGTTTTTCTTAGGGTGTTGAAAGGGTGTGGAAAAGGTGTTCAGCTTTTTATTGAATAAGGCCATGCATACATGTATACTTGCATTGTAAATAACAAGACATTCCCTCCATACTCTCATCTACTCGTAAGAAATATTCAAAAGCAAAAAAAAAAAAAAAGACTGTTCGTCTGCAATGATCGCTCGTTTCCATATACGGTGTCGATTCGATCGACATATATCGACATATGTTCAAAATATCGATTTGAACATTTAAAATAACAAAAAAACTACAGTTGTGGGGCAAAAAGGGTGTTGAACGACGGCAACACGCTTGGCTTTCTGTAGGGTGTTGAAAAAATTGTTTAGTTGCAAAAAAAGAACAGTGCAGCTGCGGGTCCACCTAGTTTCTTCCGGTGTCGCTACGTTTTGCTACGTTTTCTAGGCTTTGCGATGTTCTTGCTAAGCTAGGATAAGCTCTCAGGGGTGAGGCCACGTTTAACCGGATTTTACAAGGCTGTTCCAGTGTGTAGACCATAGGCCACGTTTCGACCACTCTGAGCACGTTTACGCAAATTTATTTAGTAGAAAAATCAATTCGAAAATGCTGTCCTCCTTTCTGCATCCTCGCCCATTTTTTGTGGTGTTTTCGTGTGACGTCAGGAGGAGATGACTTGGCTTGACTGCGTTACTGTATGGCTCGCCGATCTTCCGGCCGAGTCAGTCGGCCCAGCGTTTAGTCCGCCGGCCGCTGACCAGTCGAAGCAATTCGTTTGCTCAATAGAAACCGAGACACGTCACGTTTGTGAATGGAAGATGTCCCTTCCTTTGTTAGTTTGTACCCTGTATATAGCTCCATGTCCAGGTCGCTCCACACAAGCGCTGCACGCGCTTCGCTGACTGGTATGCTAGTAGGAAAACCTAAGGCAACTTGAAGGCGGGGGAAGAGTCAGCGAAGTCGATATAGGTACTAAGGAAATAAAATCAAGTGGAACTTTCACCATACAGTGTCAAAATATGGAGCAGGAAGCACTTTCTTGCGCTGGGTGAACAAGCACAGCAATCAGCAGCACGACTCGCATCTCCGAACGCTTTTCCGTCTAAGAAAAGCAATTACTAGAGTTGAGATATTGTGGAATTTTGGGGGACTCTTACTGCATGAGCGCTATACAACAAATAGTCACCCAAGCTGCTTGAAATACTAAAACTAAATAGAAGTGTAAACTGGTTATACGTTATATACCTTATATTTCCGGTGCCGGCAGCGCTGCCCCGTGGCCGAGTGGTCTGGGGGGCGCTGGGTATGTTAATTTGAAACTCGCAAGTTCAAATCACCGAGCGTACATTCTATTTTTTTTTTGTAAGTAGATTTTTTTTTTCGTTTTAGGCCGATGTTTTCTATGCTGAGGTCACCGTTGTTGGGCCATAACGTACACTGCTTCACGAGCGAGTTCGCAGAGTTCACAGACTCTGCACAGGTGATTGTTTATCTCAAACAGGCTGCGCAGACTTCTTTCATCTACAAACGAATCCATCAGCTCCACAGCAAAATACCATCAAAGGTGCTTGTTTCATGGGTGTCTGGCCACACCAATATCGCAGGCAATGTACTGGCTCGCTCCCAAGTGACCCATGAACCGCACGAATGGCTGCAAAAGAGGACCTTCGGAGACAAACGCGTGTTCCTATACGTCCGTGTTTGGTTCTTCTCCCCCTCGACCTCACCAGGATGTGGTGAGTTCTAGGTTCTTCTCCCCCTTGACCTCACGAGGATGGAGGAGTTTGTCCTATGAAGTATCCTGTTGGGGGTCGCTCTTATTGTGGCCCTCACCCGCAGATGGAAAGCGAACTACCGCGGACATGTGAAATGCCCAACCTGCTCCGATGTGGCGACTATGGTAGACTTTCACCATTTATTATGAGCATGCCCTGCAATCAAGGACATTTGAGAAAAACATGTGATGGTGGCAGGCCTAAAGCTGCATCAAGACACTCACTACCACCAGCGGCTTCATGGTTCTGCCGACCGTTTCTTGCTAGACTATATCCGGAATGCTAAACTAGCCTTCTTGATATAGCTTCAACCCGTTGCGTATCCACTAAGCTTCGAGGCTATGAAATAAACAAAGACACAACGACAACACTGCTTAAATTACTCTTTATTGAATGCTTTTTCTGGCTCCAGTCATTTACCTTTCATTACGTTATTTGAAACTTCACACCACCTCCCTTTTCTCGACACCTGTCTTGTTAGAATTCTAGTTATTCTGGTTTTCAATCCTTCAGGGTTACTCGATCATTATAGTGGAACTTCTTTGACGGTGATGCAATTTCAACGAAGCGCGGGAGAGGAAAATATGAGAAAGTACAGAAATACACCAGGCAGTCCCTGCACGACCAACGATTAGGAAGTTATGGCATTCGCGGTGTTATGAAACCGAAAATGTTGTGCGCTACACGCCCTTAGTTAAAGTGTAGAGTGCTCCAACAGGGCCGACGGCCGCCTGTCAATATAAACTCCCCCGCATTCATTGCGGACTCGAGCCTTCCCACCTCTATACGCAGGGAACGCTCCGGTGTGCTGCCGTGCAGCCAGCCGAAAGGTCGACTTTGCGTGGTGACGGCACGTGGTACCTGCGTGCATGTTTAAATAGCGGGCAGTGCGAACGCAGACGTACCATTGCCGGCTTATGCGCTAAGGTAAAAAAGAGAGACACAAAGAAAGATAGGGAAAGCGGAGAAGAAAGAGATGAAGGGAGAGAGTGGAGGAGGGAACAAAATAATAGACTTGAAGGGAATTAACTGGTTTTGTTGTATACTGGAAAGTCCTGGCAGCTTCCACTTCTCGTGTCGTTTGCCTCAGCTGAAGCAGGTACTGCCCAACAAAACATACGCACAAGCCTTTTCCGGCCGAAAGTCCTCCGACCCGACGTCGGTACTCGACAAGTTTGGCGAACACTATTCAAACACAATTTGATCGAGTGGGTCCTCGTCGTTAGACTGTGGTAAAAAGCCAGGCTCATTGCTAATGAAGGTGGCATCCTGGCCAGGCTATTGTTATCGACCAGTGACGTCACACGCCGAGTTGTAGTCAACAAGAACACAGCATTCGAGGTAAATGGGAAAAAAACTTAAAGCCATTCTACTCAATGTGAAAGCTGCCCGAAGTGCGGGGCAGTGGTTCGCCATAATGGGCTATAGCGCCGTTATCCGCTCACTGCTATCACACCATGGTAACCTATAAGCGGGCTGAAACCATGAATAGGCGGTTTACTTTGCTTCAACGAAGGCATTTCTCATTGAGGCTGAATTTAAAATACCCGGGTGTAGTACGGGACTTTGTAGTACAGAGTTTCGAAATTAGTGAAAAGACCACGAAAGAAAAACAGAGGTCCCTTTACAATATTGCTAAAACTGTAAAAGATATACTTGCTCCAACCTGCAAATGGAATTCATTGAAGGGTTCTTCGTTCATTGCGTTTCAAATAAATTTAGTCCACCCGCCACAACTAACGGCAGTTAATTCCAGCGAGTTCCTATTGGGAATACCCACAATACGCCGGTGCTCACTATTCCTCTGTACAATGTGAAATAAGAGCGTTTTTTAAAACTGTGACTAAACGCATTCCTGCAGCAGGAACATCGATTAATGTTTGCATGACTGTATGTAATCTTTAAAGGGAAGAAGAGGAATTCGTTTTAAGAGTTGGGACACTAACCATTCAATCATTTGCGAACCACTATTTACCATTTCCGTTGTGGCACCGACTGCACCACCCGACTCTTGACAGTGCACCACTCTAAGAAAAAAGGGTATAAAAAGGGAGGAAATCGAGGGTTTTCTCCCCTGGACCAGCGAGATTCTCCCTTTAGCTCGTTACACGTAGCGCCCTCTGTACGGCCTCTACGAAACACCGAAACGGGGGGAGGAAATATTCTCCCCTGTCGTCTGCAATCTGCTGTCGGCGCCGACGCCGAAAGCGAAACCGTTCATCGTTGCACTGTGGCTTTCGCCGATCGGGCACATACGACGACTGTATACCCATGTAGAATGCCCGTTGCCGACCGGTCGGCGCCTGAAATATTGTACATAAACAATGCAGTATTTAAATTATGTTTCTGCGAAAGTTGTTTATATAGTATACAAGCGCGAAGAAAAAAAAGGCGGGTGTAATAAATAGCACGTCCCTGTTTTCGCTGCAAAATCTAATTCAGGTTATACCAGTACCATTTATTACGGAAGGCTCCTGATCCCACATAAGCCAACATTTTTTTTTATTATATTTTCATTAAGCATGAAAGCATGTAGCAGGAACAGCTTACTTGGAGCATCATAAAGTTTTGCGAACGACAGCAACACATGTAATAGTTACCAACTATCCCGTATTGCTCTCCAGATGCTGACAGTTCGCTATCTGCCGTTATTTTCTGCGCATGTTACAAGATGACAGTAAATAACGAAAGGTAAACGTCCGTTGCAATAAGCACGAGAGGGACAAAAGTACGGCTGTTTCCGCAACCGGGCAAGGAGTCGGGAACTGGCTGGAACGGAAACAGAGTTATGCGCTAGCCAATTTTCAAAGGTCAACAAAGAGTGTTTACAAATAATGATAACGAAACCCTGCCGAGCTGGCACATACATATAGAAAGGAACTAAGAGGTTTTGAGTAGGTAAAGACGGTGAAATGTCGCAAGGCACCTCATTTGGAATGATGCATAGCGTAATCGCGTTAAACAAACGGTAGAAAAATAAATGACAGAGCAGAAATGTTTCCCGTTAGAAATTCAACTAAAGACGGCGTGAAGAAATTGAAAACGCTGACGAAATGTTACCACCATCCGCTGCTGTGGATTCATTCAGTTGTTACGCGTTTACGGGCTACCACAAGGTACCAGCTTTATTATGCAAATGCGTAGAAATTACATCCCAGTAAAAACCCTTACCGAGCATACTGGGATTGTGGGACGCACAGGAATATTTAATTTGGCTACCATCTCTTTTTCTCTGGCTAAAGTTGTAGCTAAAACTCTGTAAGCATTCTTAGAAATTAATAGTGGAAGCAAGGCATGATACACTGCAATTTCTAGCTCCGAACGAGTGAGGATGCGGTTCGATTTCCAGTAGGAGTCTACATATAGATTGCATTATTCACTCTGCTGCAGGTTTATTATCGCATTCCGACTTTGCAAACAGGACCTTGGGGATTGTGCCAGATGCAGCTACCATTAAATATTAAACGCATTTCCCTTCAGATTGTTCCTTATGGAGTGCGCCTTGCGTTTCTACAATTATCGCAAACCCTCGAGATACCTGTAAGCATTTATGAGTTATCGCTAGCGATAATTGGTTAAAAAAGTTCAGTATCAGTACACAAAATTCGCGGCACTGTTATGGATATAAATACTTTGAAATCGAAACTTGCTCTGCACAGGTTATAGGGACGTTTATTTTTATGCCATGAACGAGCATTACAAAGGGAACGGGACTAAAACTGCCTGGTCTGACCTTTTGGGGGGCTCGAAAAATTTACAAGTTTCTATATTCGACCTCTGCTGACTCCTGCAGCCCTCCTCAAAAAATAAACCCAGATGCTTCAATTCACCGCCCATGCTTGCCAACCATTCGGCCTACCAAAGCCCGCTACACCATAATCTAATCTAATCTAATCTAATCTAATCTAATCTAATCTAATCTAATCTAATCTAATCTAATCTAATCTAATCTAATCTACTCTGCTCTACTCTGCTCTACTCTGCTCTACTCTGCTCTACTCTACTCTACTCTAATCTAATCTAATCTAGTCAAGCTGGTCCCTCACTCACACGTGGCACCACGGAGAGATCGTTTCCCCCAAATTCGAAAGTTCATTTTTTGACACTGAATGGCGATTTATTTATAGCAAGGCACACAAAGCGGGGCGCACAGAGCCAGGCGCAGAAAATCGTTTCGATGGGAACAAGAGGAGCCAGGAAGAGTATAGTTGTAGGTCACTACCTGCTCAGGGGTAGCTGGGATAGTCGGCGGAATAACCGAGAAAGAAGAAACAAAAGAAACAAGCCATTTTCTATCACTCGTGCTTTACAGTCCAATAAAAGCAAAGTGGCATTCGACGCATAAAGAGCACGCATAATGGCACAGTCGCACAACGTATACGCTCTCCTTGGCTAGCCTACCACACATCTCGACAAATAAGTGCATCCTTATTTTGTCCTTGTCGAGCTCCGCCGGTCATTTGGTAGAGCTCCCAAATGGGGCTGTATTCCATGGGGAGTGCAGGACAGACGCTCTATATACGGCAAAGAAGGCCATCGCGCCAACTACCTGCGGCACATATAGCCAAGCGGGGCCAAGCCAAGAGTGAAGACACAGGAAGGAACACCTCATTCTGACACGAGCGTAAAACCAATTGGCGGATGGAGCATCGGCCACCGCCTGCCTGAGCGTACACCGCCAAGAGCGCTCTTATGAGTTCCTGAGAGCCAAGGCGATGGCGGGACGGCCAGCAATCAATGCCGGCCACGTCAAGGGAAAACAAAAGTATAACAAACTGCTATAAAACAATGTTGCAGAAGATAATAAGGAAAGCCATCGCCCGTTTAAGTATGGCCGTGTAGCCGAGCAATGCCACCTCCGCGTATAAGCTGGCCGCTGTGATCACTCGCGAGCTGTATTAAGTCGTCACGAAGCAGCAAAATTGTTCGCCTCGGGACATCCTCGCTTTCGCTCATCTCTACCTTTTTTGTGTGTCTATTGTTTCTCTGCATCCCCCCGCTGTTTTCCCCACTTCTGGCCAGTACGGCGCTATTGTATATGAACAAATAGGTCTTAACCCCCGTATTTCCCTCTTTTAGTGCTGTTGCGCTTGGTGCTGAGATCGCCGGCCGCGTTATGGCCGTTCTCGGAACGCCACTGGCTGCACCGACCCTGGATGTGGCGTTCGTAGGCGTTGAATCAAGCCAGTACTGCATTCGCGGAGATAAAAAGTTTGCCGTCAGACGTATACAGCTTTTCCATCAGTTTTCCAATACTGCTGGCATCCGCTAAAAGGGAGGGTTGCGCTTCCTTTGCCGCAAACGTATTCCCATAAAACTAGGCGTCCAAAGCAGTAGAGACGCCAGGAAGTGGAAACGGAAGGGATTTACCCCGGACGAACTACTTTTAGAAATATGAAAGCGACCACGTGTATGTGTGTGCTTGTATGTGTACACGCATACGATCATACATACATACATACATACATACATACATAAATACATACATACATACATACATACATACATACATACATACATACATACATACATACATACATACATACATACATACATACTATAATGAGTCGCATGTATATTTTATGAATAGCTCGGTTAATGGCTTCCTACCACTCGTTGTTAGAAGGTGCATTCCCCGGTTTTATTGCTATGTTCCGGGGGTATTACAACCTAATACAGTTCCGTTTAGTTAATACAGTCTTGGGCAGTACGTTGCATGGCGGCAGCTATTTTCTCCACGATTCCTACACGCTACGCTACGTATGCCTTGCCTCGTGTATTGGTTTTAATTTCAGGAAAACAATTTATTCTCTGGGCTTTGAGAAGGTTAAAGGTATGATTATGCGGTTTGGCTTCTAATACTAGTTGTGGAAGCCAAAGTTGTAGGCACCTAGCACCAAGAAAGATGATCGGGATACATTAAATGGATATTAGGGCTCAAGCTGGAAAAAATGCGCGCCAATCCACCCTGTAAAGGTGGTTGGAAAGCGAAGCTGTAAACGACACCCACAACGATTACCCCATGCGACGACACTTCAATTCACACACGTGGCTCTTCAAATACTGAAACCAGAGACAAGTGAAATGTACTTAACCACGCCCTTTGTTACTTCAAAGAAATTTTTTTGCTTATGTTAAATGAATGCATGGTCCATGAGCGGCGGTTGGTTCAGTTGTATTGGGGGAGCACATCAGCGGAAACTTTTTATAACCTTAAAGGATAGTCAAACACGGTGTTAGACGATCTCACTTCTCTGTCTCTCCCGCCGCCGACAGGGGTGATGAGATCGGCAGCAGAGACGAAGGAGAAGGGAGATGTCATGCATTGGTGTGAGCTTCCTTTAATTTTTACTAACTCCTAGCACATGGGTAAGGCGCGCAGTCGGCCGCTACACGTGCCGTAGGTAGAGCGCACAGCGACGCGACAGGTCGCATGACCCTATCATGTGGCACTCAGCGAGAACGCAGGGGGTAAACCAGCAGATGTGCTCTGTGAGCGCATTCTCTGTCTCCCCCGTCTCCGCATGGCCTTGTAGCTTAATCGATAAGACAATAGACTCTTGCTCTGTTTCCGTATACGTTTCAGGTTCAGTTCATGCTCGTACCAGTAACTTCGATTATTTGTTCGCGGGAGTTTTCTATTGAAACCAGCGGTCGCGATGGAGCCCTTTGGAGGTAGAGGTAAAAAGCTCCGCCTTAAAACCACTTCTTATATGGGCACAACTTAAAGCCGGCTATGGGGGATGAGTTCCAATACAAGGAGAAAGCGAGGACATGCGCCATGCTCTACACGAAGCATGCGCTATTTTCCCTCATTTTTGTTTCATTGACGGTAATTTCTTCTACTCGGCTTGGCTGCTGCTTCAAGTTCATACCCTTGCCGTTCTCACTTTCCCTTCTCTTTCATACGCCCCTGTGGTCGCCTCGTCAAGTACCAAGAGAACGATCTCACTCCTTGTCCCCGCTGCGGCACTGTTTTCGCGCCTTTATGGCTCCGGGTAAACGCTGTTCTCAAAACCGACTCCTCTTTTCGTTTAAATACTTCTTAAAATCGAAACAATTTCCTCTTTTCTTCTTCTTTACTTCGTTTAAAAAATCATTTCCGGACTTTTTGCGTATCCTTACGTCAGAGCTTCCGCCATCGAACCATGATCCACACCTTTTAAACTGGTGAATTGATTATGTTTATCCGGTTTCGTGTTGTGGCAATACTCGGTTACCAGTTTTGCAACCACCACAATCGGCTTTCCTCACCGTGCCCACAGCTCTCCTTATCTTTCAGCTACCGTTTTTTCAATCCCGTTTTTAATTCTGGTTTAAAACGAACAGTTTTGGTGACAGTGGCTTCGGAAACGGCATTCCCGACAGCCATCGTGCATCTGCCGGGTAAATAATTGGCGATAGTATCTGCTTACTTCGCTGCAAATGTCGTCGATAGACGATAATGTTCTACCACCCCTGCACGTAAATGCCTCTCTTGTCACCGCCTCTCGCCTGTCACGCCCTTGCCATCCCGTCTGGCTCCTCCGACGGTGAACGAGGTGGAGGTGTGCACAAGTTATTTCAATTTTACCGCGTCCCACCGCACGCGCCACATGTACTAGAGCATTTCGTTACTGTTGGACTTCTAGAAATTCGCCCACGCGTCGCGTCGAGCGCGAGCGATTTTGGTATTTTGGGGTCAAAACATTCTTTTCCACGTATATTTTTTTATTTCTCTCACAAAAATTAAGCAGTCATGTGTTTTTAGTTGAAAGCATACTATAAATACAACCTCTGTAATTATGCTTTCCCTAAATGTGCCTTTTTTGCTCTATAATGTTGGCACGTATGAAGTGTTTCCAAATTTAGTGGTTTGGAAAAGATTTGTCGGTATAAACTTTTTGTCCAACAATTCCTTTTAACTTGTGGCCCGGTGGCTCAATCGAGGGGCAGACAGGCATACATATACAAACAGACAGACAGACAAAAATTTTCTTGTTTAAGTAGCCCAAGAAGCATTGTCGTCTTTAAAACGGTAACCCTTGAGAACTAATTGGCGGCGTTGTACAGAGAGGATGCAAATAGCTCAAGTAAATAAAATGACTTCGTAAGATAATCACAGAGCCATTAGCATAGGAGGGCGACATTCATGAAAAGAAACTCGCCAACTATAACCAGAACTGAAGAAACTTAGTGAGAAACGCGGGACTATGAAAGTGCAGGACCGGAGGGGCAGAGCGCACTGGCGAAGTTCTCAAGTTTGATACTCCGAAGCAAGAACAGCTAGTTCAGTTCGTGCCTATACTAGGGGAAACAAAGAATCTTCCTATGCATGCACCCACCGATTGTCTGGCGGGAGAGATAGAAAAAAAAAATTTTAGGAGCAGCCACAAACAACACCTTGTGACCTCTTGAATGAATTGACGGTGGGAATCTGTTTTGTTAAAGTAAGTAATAAACAGTGACCCTTCGTGCATTGATCGTGCTAGAAGAAGAGGATTCAAGTCGGTGGTACATTTCCTCTTCTAATATGACCGCAGAACCATAAATCTTCATCTCGTCATCATCAACCATGGTTCGTGTCACCTTTATCCTAATCCCGTCTGTCCTAATCAAAATTAAGTCGACAGGTTTTTTTTTTAAATTATGCGATTGTATTTACGTGAAGACGACCTCTACAGTAAGGCTATGTGCCCAGGGCGACGCAGAGGTATGGGGTAACTATTGATGTCGGTGGCTTAATGAAGTAAAATTGGTTAACTTTTTAGTGGCTGCAGAGAGCAGACATGTTTGTATTGAAAAGTTAGACGCAACCGTGTTTCTACGCAGTTTCATTTCGCAGAATTTTTCTAGCGCATCTGTACTCCGAGGTACAGAACTGCGAAGTTTAATTGCCGTTCTCATGATTATGCATGCTAGACAGTGAAAGTGAAGACCGGCGCGAAGGTCCTCCCTTTTGTTCTGTGTTTCGATAGCGGTTCAGAGTACTGCAGATTTCGATAACGGCAACCAAGACTGAAAGGGTGGCGGTTATCACTTTTGCCTATGCCTCCACCCCTTGTCAAACTAAACACCATACACAGCAGGCACGTAATAAAAGGGAGGAGCTTTTCGCCGGCCCCCACTGCCTTGCTTGCGTAATAATGCGAACGGCAATTAAACTTCGCAGTTCTGTATCTCGTAGTACAGATGCGCTAGAAGAATTCTGCGAAATAAAACTGTGTAAAACCACTATTGCGTCTAACTTTTCAATACAAACATGCCGGCTTACTGCAGCCACTAAAAAGGTAATTAATCAATTTTAGTTAATTAAGCCCCTGACATCAATAATTACCCCATCATTCTGTGTCCCCCTGGGCGCATAGCATCACTGTAGAGGTGGTCTTCACGTAAATATAAGCGCCTAATTAAAAAAAAAACCTGTGGACTTAATTTTGAACACCCCGTATGTGATTCTCACGCGTTTTCTCATCATAGGAGGAAAATTTGGTGGACCCCTAACTTGTTTAATCACGTCTATCTTTTTCAATGTTTAAGGCAAAATTTTTTAAGGGGCGAAGCCCCTTAGAGGCTCGGTCTGTTGGCGTCTCCTGTCGTCGTCGTAAGCGTTGTCTCATGTAGTCGCGGTACTAAATCACCTGGACACTCTCTCACGCCTCGCGCTAGAATGTAACGCGTACTAAAAAAAAACACCGGGACACTCATCTACGCCTCGCGCTGGAACGCTTCGTAACGCGCACTAAAAAAGCACAGTCTGGGACTCTCGTTTACGCCTCGCGCTGGAGCGCTTCGTAAGGCGTACTAAAAACACCGGACACTCGTTTACGCCTCGCCCTAGAACACCTCCTGCTTCAAAGACACGAGACTTTTACAGTAAGGCTGTATACCTCTATCCCCAACGGCGGTTTCGCCTCCGGGTGCAAAAACGCCAAGGCGCCAAGAATACACTTATACACGGCTTGCTTCGTCCCTTCCCACGTTTCACGTTAGTGGAGATGGCCCGGGATTTTTTACATCGGGCCCACTTTCAGTAATCGCAACCCCACTCCACCCTGCTTTCCCAGGCCATCCACAGGCGGTGCGGGACATGTGAAGTCATTGAAACAATTGCAGGCGTACGAATCGACCGTCACGTTCAAGCCAGCGGTGGGGCCATGTGATCGGGAGAGAGAGAGAAATAATTATTTATTAGAGAGTTTAGCTCCAACCCAAACAGGAGCTGGCTACTCCAGGCATTGGAGTATACAAAAGGTACAGCCCTAAGGAACCACAAGGTTATATTAAGTATAGTGGTGAGACAGCAGTAACTGAAAGATTTCATGCGCTGCGCACTCAGCGACTACTTGCTCTGTATAGTACACAAGCATATATATATATATATATATCAGCTGGCTCCGATGGCACCAAGAAAAAGCTGGATTCTCGCGTGCAACGGCCGGACACAAACGATGCTTTTTACATTGAGGACGTCCTTGCTCTGCGCCACCGCGCAGATGACAACATGACCGAGCATAATAGAATGTGCCACACTCTGAAAAGCAGCCCGCCTTTTGCCCTCGAAACTCTGGCTGTTCCGAATCCTGCCACCGTTAGCGACGTGCGCCCAGCTCGACAGCGCCTGGTCTAGCGCCAGTCCATTTTCGGCCCCAGGAGGCTTGGGCCGCTTATGTACCAGGGGACTCGGACCCGCGTACTCTGATACGCACTAGGATCCGGGAAGAGCTGAAACACCATGACTCGCCTCATTCATCACGTGATTACTGCGACATTAGCCCGCCTGGTCGGCATGACATTGTCAGGAAGGAGTTCACGTCGGTGACAGGATATGTACCCACATCCTCTCCTTTCGCCACCCTCTTCACTCCGTCCTACTCAGCTATTGCAGCAAGACCCCCTTTCAACGCGGAAACACCACCAACACAGGACCATGTTACAGCGATCGCCGATGCAGCTCCTCCACCCGCCTATTACTCTTCCATGCAGCCCGGCCGACAATGTTTAATGAGTGATGGCCCCGTATGCTTCTGTTGTGGAATTCGAGGCCAGATTTTTCGTTTCTGCCGTCGGAGTCAGCAATACCAGCGAAGAGGTTACGCCCCGTTTCAACGCGGCTACATTCAATTTCCCTACGGCTATCAGCGTCCCGGGTGTGCTTCGCCTCCGCGCCAACCATCGTCGCCCTCTGGATTACTTAACCCTTGTTACGACTGAGCCCGTCACTGGGCTTCGTCTCATCACTCCTCGGCTGTGCGGCGAAGCCACTACGTGGCGCCTTTCAAACACGCTCCACCGTGTCGGTGACTCATGTTTTCACGTCTCGACAAACCCCGGGTCAGACGCTTCGCTTTCGGCGCGTTTCAAACTTCGACGGTTGCCGGCCCGGCGAGGCATGTCTTAGCGCGCTTCAAGGACACAGAGGCCCCGCGATCGCAGCGGAGTCCGCCTCTCTCCCCTCTCTCGGACTCAACGTGCGCCGATGCTACCGACTGCTCACGAACTCTGGAAAGAGCGTTGTGTGTGTCTGTGACGTTCGTAGCGTGTGCACAAATCTAGAGGGAACGCTGTTTTGACCGTTGCGCTTTTGGGTATAAATACGAGCCGCCCAAGCGCTGTAGATCATTCCTGTTTTAGCAGTGAATCATTGCTGTCACTCTGCTCGAGTTCTGTGCTGTTACCTCGCCCGTCGGGGCATTGTTCTTTGGCTTCGGCTCACCTCTCGCTATGAAGTAACCAGTTACGTTAGCCTACGGCTTCTGGACTTTTTCACGGCTGCAACAGTGGCTGGCCGCTCTTCACACCCCGCTACCACACGTATGTCGGAGGCGACAGAGCTCGGCTCAGGTCGGCCCACCCGGTCGCAACACCCTCCTCTCCGTGGTGGTCAAGCACGCAGCCGATCACCCTCGCCGTCCCGTCGTTTGTAGTCGCCGCTGCGTCCTGCCTCTCAAGCTACTGCCACGATACGGAAAACTAGCTCCTGGAGTTCCTGGAGGAAAACTGCACTATTTGGAAAGCCAGCAACTCCTCCGGAAAGTATATCGACAACTTTAGCAGTACAAGTAGAACGTATTATTGTGGATGCGCTTGTTGACACAGGAGGCAGTACTTCAGTCATTGAAGATAATTAATGTCCACAGCTGCGATAAGCGAAAACTCCGTACGTTGGACTCTGTTTATGCAGCGCTAACCAAGGTGCCATTAAACCGACCGGATATTGCACAGTGCGTGTTTTTATAGAGGGAATTCAGCCCCACCTACAGTGCGCAGTCTTATCGCATTGTGCTTATCAGATCATTTTAGGCTTCCTTTTATCAGCATCCGCCATTATCTCCTCTTACGTCCCCGACATATAACGGAAACACATCACTCAAGTATGAAGTATGCCTGAGGCCCTACAGACTCGCTTGGTAGAACGTTCCGATTACGTCCTCAACCCCAGCTCTGAAACAATAATCTCGGTTAGTTGTGATCAGTGTTCCGATGGGGACGTCCTCATCATTCACTCTCCTCGCTTTCTACCCAAAGGTCTCGTCATCATTACAAGTCTTGTGCAATTTTTCAAGTGGAACTGCTTTTTTCATCGCCGTTAACACCACTTGCGAACCCATTGTTCTACATCAACGCACCACAAGCACAGTCGTTGCCGATTAGGAAGCCAGGTGTGTTTTTCCTCTCTGTGCCGTACCATCTCCTTCAAGTTGTTTGAATTCTAAACACGCTGACTCCGTCCTTACCGCCACAACCATTTTCGACCTCTCCTCTGCTGAGTCCGACTCGTTACTGCAGCTCCTGCACAAGCACAAGGCTTTATTCTACGCGCACCGTACCTCCCTGGGTCAAACATCTGTGGAAACGCAGCGTATTGAACCGATGGGTCTCGAACCATTTACTGCCGCCCTTACCGCGTCTTCGCTTCAGAACGGAAAGCGATTAATGAAAATGTCGCCGAGATGCTTGAACGGAAGATTATTCGCCCCTCCACCAGTCCCTGGTCGTCTCCGGTCGTTCTAGTGCGGAAAAAGGACGGTTCGGGGGAATTTTTGTACCAACTACCATGTATTGGACAATATCATACAAAAAAGTGAATTACCGATGTCACGTATTCATGATGGCCTGGATTGCTTACAAAGCGCAGAATATTTTTCAAGCCTTGATCTGCCCTCAGGGTATGGGCAAATCCCCATGCATGAGGCTGATAAGAAAAAGACGGCGTTCGCCACTCCCGATGGGTTGTACGAGATCAACGTGCTTCCATTTGGTGTTTGCAACGCCCTTGGCTACATTCGAAAGAACGATTGATACTGTTCTCCGAGGTCTCAAGTGGAAAAATTGCTTATGTTATCTCGATGGCACTGTCACATTTTCCTTGAATTTCCCTGAGCCCTTGAAGCGCCTGGTTGAAGTGCTCACGTGTCTTGCCAATGCAGGACTCCAGCTAAACCCTAACAAATGCATTTAGCTATTCGAAGTATTCAGGTTTTGAGGTATGGAGTGAGCAACGACGGAATTCTTCCCGATCTTGACAAGATTGCTGCGATCATCGACTTTCCACGGCTGCTGCAGCAAAAGAATCTGCGCAGTTTTCTAGGTCTGGCCTCGTACTTCCGCCGCTTCGTCCGGAACATTGCTACTGTTGCTACACCTCTCAACAAGCTTTTGCACACCGGAACAACTTTTACGGGAAGAGAGGAATGTGACGAGGTCTTTCGAGAGTTGAACAAACCATTAACTTCCGGACCAGTCTTGTGCAACTTCGATGAGTCCCGCCTGGCTATTCTTCACACGGACGCCAGGGACGATGGCACTGGTGCTGTTCTCTTGCAGTCCGATGACGAACACCAAGAAAAGGTTGCTTCGTACGCCAGGCCCTCCCTCAGTAACGCTGGGAATAATTACACGAAAACAGTGCAACAGTGTTTCGCTGTCGTGTGGGTTGTTCATAAATTTCGACCATACCTCTACCGCCGTTACTTTGCAGTGGTGATAAACCACCATGCTTTATGCTGGTTGCAACCACTTAAAAATCTTTCAGGACGCCTCGGACTCTGGATTATTCGGCCATTGATATGGCTTTACGATCCCCTGCAGGTCCTGCAAAAAGCACCTTGATACGGATTCCCTCTCGCGGTTCCCGCTGGAATCTCTCAAGGTCATTTTGCAACGTCACGCAACAAGGAGTTTACCATCGCCCCTGTCAGAAAGACTGCACTTGACAACCTTTCTGATTTGGCAGCTGTCCAAGGATCAGATACCTACTGCCGTATAATAATCGATCTTCGTACCGGCTCCAAACAACCCACGAAGAGCCGCTGCGGACGCCAGCTTCAGAAATTTTGATTTTCAGACAGAGTTCTTCAGCGTTCAAACCACCATTCTTCAGGCTGCAAGTGTGTTCTCTTTATGCCATGCACTCTTCTTCAGAAGATATTGCATGACGATGCCACAGCCGGGCACTTGCGTTTCCATAAAACGTATGATCGCGACCGTAGCCGCTTTTTTTGGTTTGGTTTTGCCTCGTGGGTTGCGGGCTACATTACGTCGTGTGTCCTGCCAGAAGCGCAAATGCTCAACGTCCGCGCTTGCTGGGGGGGGGGGGGGGGTAAAGAGAATTTATTATAACCCACATATCAGGGCGCAGCGACTAGTGATAACAGCGCTGCCCTAAGAACAGAAAATTATCCAATCAGTCTGCATGTAACATGGTCATTATACGCACTGCACAAAATTTTTGGCGTGGTCAACAAGCCACTACAAATCAAGTCACACAAACTTCACCAGTGTTCAGAAAAACAGCTCATAAACTAACTCAGCTCAGTACGGCACTAGAGAAATGCTCAGGATGTTACTCCTGACCACTATAAAGCGCGTAGACCAACAAGAGGAAGGCTTCTTCCCCTAGAGCTGCCAACTCATGCTCCAAATGACTCATCAGAATCGACCGGACACGCCACAGCAGTGGGAACATTGCCCGTTGCGGCCGGGCTCGAAGACATGCAGCACCACGATTTCTCCATAGAACAAAAGCACCAGCGCACATCAGAAAGTTGACCAACACATCATTTGAACGAGTGTTCATTCGAAGTGTGAGTCCGAACATCCTGCTTAATACAGTCCAGAACGTTGCCGCTACACGACAGTGAAACAAGGCATGTTCTGATGTTTCAGTGTGGCCGCAGTGCGGACACCGTGCGGAACGCACAACGCCGAATCTCGCCAGACGATCACACGTCGGGAGAACTTCCCAGCCACGTAACCATCCGAAATCTCGAACATCAGCCGGAAGTGCCGCCGAAGTCAGCTGATGCCACCGGACACCGCGTGACCTTCCTATCTGTTGGTTGTCTAATTGGGTTATTGCCAATTTTTCGCCCACTTCACTTGCCGTACTTCCCTAAAACTTAGGCTTGGCAAGGAAGACTGGAGATTTCGCAATGTTTTTATAACGTACGCGTAAAATGGCGGCGGCTGCTCAGCTGAAGGACCGGCGATGTGCGCGTCATAAAATAATGACCGGGAAGTTCCCAGAAAGTACTGGAGCAGCGCCTTTCCTGGGTACTCGTCTGAGTCCACAAGGTCGATCACTGCCCGTACCGCCAGCACGCTGCTCATAGTTTGCAAACAAGGCAGACTAAAACCACCCATTGACTTGGGCAGCCTCAGCAGCGCTCGTGACACTGTTTCCGTCTTGCCCGCCCAGAAGAACGATCCAAACTTCGTTGCGAACTGTCGGGTGAAATGGCGCGGCGGTTTTGCTACGCGTGCTACATAAAAAAGCGCTGCCGAGACGGACGACTTAATTATGTAGCTTCGCTCTGCAAGGGAAAGCCTGAACTTTCCTGCAACTGCAAGACGTTTCTCCGCAGTCTCAAGGAGGCGCTTACACGTACTACGCGCCACTTCACCCGAGGCATGAAAAACCACACCTAGTACTCGAACACCCGTCACCCATTCTACGTCGCCCGCCAAGCCAGACGCAAATGTGCCGGAGCGCACCGCCATACTTTTTCCCCTGTTCAGTCGAGCTCCAGACAGCTCACCGTACTCCTGAAATAGCCGCATAAACGCTCGGTAGCTGTCCTCGTCCCGAATGAACAGGGACACGTCGTCCGCATACGCGGACACTTTAACTTGGCCTATGCCTGGCAAGGGAAAGCCGCGGATGGCAGTGCTTGCATCAACACGGCGCAGCAGTGGGTCGAGACAAATGACAAAAAGCAAAGGTGACAAAGGGCAGCCCTGCCTTATCCCACGGCTGACAGAGAACGGACTACTTAAAAGCCCGTTGACAAGGATTCGGACGCTGACGTCCGAGTACAACAGCTCGAGCATAGCGACAAAGTCTGGCGGAAAGCCGTATTGGCGCAAAACTCCCAGCAAGTATCGGTGCTCCACTCTGTCAAAAGCTTTCGCTTGGTCGAGAGAGATGAAGCACCCAGAAGCGCTAATCTTTGTCGCGTAACAGAACAAATCGCGCGTCAATGCCAGGGACGAGAAAATTGTGCGACCTGGTACGCTGAACGTTTGCGCTTGGCTTATGATATCGGGCAAAACGGTACTGGTGCGTCTGGCCAAAATGGATGCTACAATCTTGTAGTCAGTGTTCAGTAGTGGAATTGGTCGATACGCCTGGGGCTGCGTAGAATCCCCGCCTGGTTTTGCGATCAAGATGACACGGCCTTCACGGAAGGAGTCAGGTCGCACTCCGCGCTGAAGAAAGCCGTTCACCATGTCGAGTAGTGCACCCCGAATTGCCGGAAAAAACTTCTTGTAAAATCCAGCAGGGATACCGTCAGGCCCAGGCGCCGACGCTCCGTTCAATCTTTTAACACACTGACTCAACTCGTCGGCATCCACAGGAGCACACAGCAACTCAACCAGGTGATCTGGCACGCATGGCAGCACCCCACAAAATGCGCTAAGCTTGTCCTCGAATTCCTCTGCATCCCAAGACACGCTCTCGGACGAAAAAAGGGTGGCAAAATGTCCCACGAATACCTCGGCTATGTCTTCAACCCTCGTGCTAACCGAACCATCGGCGAGTGTAACTTGTGGAACAGCGGCTAACCCAACCTCGTCAAGCGAGCCAGCTCGAATATGCCGGAGTACGGAGGGGTCCGATACAGGCCTGCCCAAGGTCTGCGCACGACTCGCCGCTTGTGATGACTGCCGTAAGAGGGACTCGTAGCGTATTTTCAGCAGGTTGACATAGTCCCGCATCGCGAAGGTTAAGGTGCCCCCTCTCTGTACGATGCGAAGTCTCCTCAACGTGTCGTTAAGCGCGGCCGTGATACGCACCTTACTGGACTACTGCAGCCACCTCGTTGCCTATCTGCACCGTTTGAAGCTGTTGGAATCGACATCTACGAAATGCTACCTTCTGCGGTTACAGGATATCGTTGGTGAGTGACAGCAGTTGGCCACATAACGACATACGCCAAGACAGCGCCCGTGCGATCTGGCTGTGCTACTGAAGTCACCAACTTCTTTTTGCCTGCCCTTTTCTTGCGTCATGGGTCCCCTTGCGGCAGGACATTTGCGGCAGGACATTTGTTAACGTCGTTTAAGCAATTCTTCACACTTTGAACACAGTGCATAAAGCCACCTCCGTTTTATAGCACCAGGCAGACGCACTAACTGAGTGTTTCCACCATACACTATCTGATATGATTTTAATGTACATTCGGACTTACTATTCAAATTGACACGACTCTCCCACTCGTTACCTCTGCCTATAATAGAGCAGTGCAGAAGGCTACTGGGTATTCCCTTTTCTTCCTCGTCTTTGGCCGTCACCCGTCTTTTCTGCTCGACACCGCTTTATTTTCTTTTCCCGTGTCTGCATCGAGCCCATTCTCCAAACAGTTTATTTCTCTCGCCAACCCCTGCCGTCCCATTGGTCGCCTGCATATTGAAGCCAGCCAACACGACCTAAAGCTCCGTTATGACGCCACCAATAGTGATGTTTAGTAGCGCCCTGGTGACTAGGTACTCGTTTGGACGCCATTTCGAAAGCCAGGACTGTGGGAGAAATTTGTGTGTCGATTTATTGGCCCGTGCCCTATCAGACACCATCATTGGCTCGTACACCTCAGCAGTTACGCAAGCATTGCGGAATCAGGGTGTAGACGACCATTACATCAGAATATTGGAGTATGGGTCTGCAGCTACCATCGTCCTACATAAGGAGAGCAGTAAAATACCTGTAGTGAAGGTCGTGAGACAAGCAGACCAAATCCCTCCATGGTTATTCACGGCATGTTTACAAGAGGTATTCAGAACATCGGATTGGGAACAGGTGGGCGTAGGAGTTAATGGAGAATACCTCAGTAACCTCAGATTTGCTGATGACGTTGCCTTGCTAAATAACTCGGGGGACGAATTGCAAAGCATGCTTATCGCACTGGACAAGCACAGTAGAATCGTGGCCCTTAAAATTAACATACCTAAAACTAAAGTAATGCTCAATAGCCTCGGGAGAGCACAGCGATTTGAGATAGGTGGCGAGGCAGCGGCAGTGGCAAGCGAATATATCTACTTGGGAAACGTAGTGACCCCGGATCCCAACCATGAGGCAGAGATAATTAGAAGGATAAAAATGGGGTGGAGTGAATTCGGCAGGTATTCTGAGATAATGAATGGCAGCCTGCAATTTTCCCTGAAGAGGAAAGTGTATGACAGCAGCATCTTACCGGTACTCACCTAAGGGGTAGAAACTTGGAGTCTCACTAAAAGTGTTAAACTTAAATTGCGGACGACTAAGCGAGCAATGGAACGGAAGATGATAGGTGTTACGTTAAGGGACAAGAAGAGAGCGGAGTGGGTCGTGGAACAAACGCGCGTTGAGGACATATTAGTAAAAATTAAGAAGAAATGGGTGCGGGCAGGGCATGTAATACCAAGGCCATAATAACCATTGGTCATTAAGGGTAACAGAGTGGATCCCTAAAGAAGGCAATCGTGGCAGGGGTCGGCAGAAACTTAGGTGGGCAGATGAGATCAAGAAGTCTGCGGGGATAATTCGTCGCAGTTAGCACAGGACCGTGATAATTGGAGATCTATGGAAGAGGCCTTTGCCCTGCAGTGGGCTTAGACAGGATAATTATGATGACGACGACGACGACGACGACGACGACGACGACGACGACGATGATGATGATGATGATGATGATGATGACGGCACCATCACAGCACAAACCTACCCCCGTCCACTTTCTTGTCGCTCCTAGTGCCGCTCCTCAGGATCGCTACAGTCCGCTGTAGCGCCGCTACACTTGCACGGAAATTGTGTATCTGTCGAGACTGAAGCTGTTCAGTCCTCGCTTACCATGAGCAGCTGCGCCCAGGCGGCCGCTTTACCACAAGGGAGGGGGACGGCGATTGTCAGCAACAACCTGTTACCCTGTGTGTAGATCTTCTGGTACTTCATCTTTTCATTACTAATATCACCATCATGTTAAACCTAATCTGAATCTGCTAAGCAGATACATCATCATTTCCTGGGCATCCACATTATCATTGCCAGTTCTGTGCTGCCACTCCGAAATAAACGCCCTTTGTCGACCGCTTCCTAGCCGTCTGCCGTTTGTCTTTGGCGCGTCCCCAATTATGTTTAAAAGGATACTCTTTCATCGACAGTTCTGTTGCTCATACCACACAGAATGATCGTCTATATAGCAGCAATAGTGTGCGACCTGAGTGAATAAAAAATGTTCCAATTGAGCAGTCTTCCTCATAGCTATCCTTTTTTACCGTCAGGACTATTCACACTCTTTTCATTTAAAAAGAGAAACACCGAGAAGTATTTCAACATCGCCGGAGGTTAATTCTAATTTCCCTGCGCAATTTACGTGAGCTCTCTTCGATTACGATTATGGATCAAGTACAGTGGCTCAGTTATATAAGAAACTCACACTGTAAAAAGGCCCAAATAAACAAATTCTTTGATGTGTCCAATAAGTTTGGGCTAAGTATGAGTAAGGAAAGGAACTCTGCTTCAGTCCTATACCACCTCCTTTGCTACTCATATAGGTATGCATAACAGCGAGTTGTACCAAAGAACCGCTGTCGCACACAAAACTAAGGCAGACAAACAACTTACACGAGTACATTAGGCTCTGCCGAGCCCGCAAAGACCTGCGATGTACTGGAAGATACATATCCGCCAAAAGGGGGCGCGCTTGATAGGATCGACTCAAATTGCGGGGTTGCCATGTAGGCGGTCGTCTTTCACGTCGCATATGCGATCATTGCGGGCCGCGCGCTGGCCCCATTACATGTATGAGCAGCGGCGGAATCGAAATTCGCGAGGGGGCCGGGAACGCTAATGCTCCGGGGAAGCAGCCACCCGCGCGGCTGAATGTGTTGAAAGCGAAATGCTCTTTTCAGTCCACATCCGCGCAGTTCGTGATATTTAATGTAGTAGCGCATTTCAACGAAACTGCCCCCAAAGAAATGTCCATCCCCGCCCGTAGATATGCGGGGCAGCTTTCGTTCGGTCTCTAGCGTTCTAATGCGCATTTCTAAAAACAAACTCTATATACCCCATTTTAATGGTAACACGCTTTTGTAATGGCATGCAGTTTGATATTTGTTTAATAAATGGTTAATTACAGCGCGGGTGTAAAAACATTTCGCGCGCTGCTAATTCAGGTATATGAACTTCTAGAAGACGCTGTGCTCCCGGGCAAACAACTGCAATCTACGCGCTGATATCCGAAGCGAACTAGACTACGTTAGTTCATTATAACCGCACCGAGTAGCACGACGTCTTTCTGGTGAATATTCAATTCAGACTGAAGCTGCTAGGTAGCAAATACAGTAGAATCTCGATAAACGGAGATCTCTTAAACTGAATTCATGCTTAGACGGAACAGTAGCTAGCAAGTTGGTTGGTTTTTTACTCAGATAACGTAAAAAAAAACTTTCGGCAATCGAAACTAAAATTTCCGCGTCTCTTTGTAAACGGAGCCGAAAATGGAACTTCTTGGCAGGCCCATTGCCATGAGCATCAGCTTTGTCCGGTTCCAGCTGTTTCGTTTTTGTTTTGTTTTAGCCTCGTAAACCTCGTCTTGTAATAAGTACTTAGCCTCGTTAGTTAGCAGAGTCGCAGCCAATGGATCAGGGAGTTATTTAAGCCCTCAAAGCCCGCTTCTGTAAAGGTCTTTTGCAGAGGATGCTGATGTCATGATCCAGAATAAGAAACACAGAATTGACATTCTTGGCGCCATTTGACTGGGGACAGCTGACTGCTAACAGAATAGCAAATTGATTCAGGCATGCAGGATTTTTTTTTTCAAGTGACCAGACATCTGCTTGAAGGATTTGCCTGAATGTGACAGTGAAGATGTCATTGAGAGGCAGGAAGTAATAGAGCAGTGTGCTTTAAAGGAAATCCCACTGGGCTGGGATGAGTATGGGCACATCGGCAGGGATGTTGTGAATTCCCCTGAGAACACAGCGGGTTGCATTGTTGCAAAGGTGTATGATGAAGAAAAAGAGTACGAGGAGGATGAGTCGGAAAATGAATCTGGAGATATAGCTACCGTAGAACATACCACACTTCAAGAAGCCCAGTCAGCTGGGCAGTATCTAAGAAAGTTTTTCAGGACGAACCAGGATCTGAAAGGTTTGTCCAAAGCTTAAGTGCCATGAAAAAAGAACGATCCCGAAGATCTAGTTGCAAGGACTCAAACAAACATTGCAGCGTTTTTCCTTGCACAATGACTAATTGTTGACAAATAAACTTTGTGAGTGCTGGGCCTAAACCTCTTGTAGTTTTCTTGCTTTCTAAGAAGAACTATCAGCTACATTTCCCTTCTAGTATTTAGAGTTACCTGAAATGGTACTAAGAGTGTGTACGCACATAAATTTGCACTTTTGCACATCTCTCCCAGTAAACGGAACTCCCATGAAATGGAACTAATTTTTTCCGGTTCCTTGAAGTTCCGTTTATCAAGTCTATTATACCGTAAGACAGACGTCAATCGGGAGATTTAATTAACATATCTTAAAGCAAACTATACGACTAATTTACTTCTAAGGCTGCTCTAATACCAGTGTTTGGTTTCCTCTCACTCATTGCTGTACACGATTACCGATCGCAGATTTAGTCGGGAAGGCTTCTATTCCTCGCTGAGTGCCGCAATTGGAAAAGGTACCACCACCGCATCATTCGGCCCAAAGCGATGTCCCGCAAAGGCTCCAGGGAGTCCCACTCAAACGAGGGCGAACGCAGGCCTGCGCCACTAACACACCCGATCAAAGCTCCTGCTCTGTGTGCACGTTCGCTTCGTGGCGCGAAGACAATAAGCAGAGCACTCTCGTGGTCGTTACCGAACACGGCACCTACACTGGTAGGCAACCGTACCATCACCATGAACTGCACCTCACGCAGATGGAGCTGAGCACCACTTCACTCGCCACCCTCAGCGTACACGTGGAAGCCTCAAGCAAAATGTACAGTTCAAAAGAATCCCTGTAAACGAATGCACAGACTGCAGAGAACCTACCATCCAGCTTTGATGGGCAAGCACGGTTGTCTGTTTGGCCTAGCTAGCTAGGCCCGAATTCTATACACTTTGCACCGACCTTACGTATACGCCTATACTGCCTGCCGGGACATGCGGGAAGTTTCGGAAATGAGCGGGCCCACGCAATGGCGAGCGACGAAGAAGCCGCTCCCCATCTAACACCTATTGACGCTACGGCCAGAGATCGCATCGGACTCGCGAAACAATGCAACTTTCTCCTCCTTGCTCTATCCGAGAACATTAAGTCCTAACATAAGGGCTGCCCCTCATCTAGAAGGCAAGAACCGGCGCCGTGCGGATTGCGGACGAGAAATCGAGAGCATTACGCATAGGTGGCCGACCGTGCCATCGATAAGCCCGACACCAAAAACATAAAGCAAGAAGCAAATGCTGCAACCAAAACTGCACGCCAGACGTCAAACACTTATGTAGGACCGCGAAGGGTGCTCCATCCTCTCTATAGCCAATGCACTGCAGACAGAGATCGAGCCAGACGGTTGACGCTTTTGGGAGTGTATCGACCCGAATTCGAATACAAGGGTTTCTATATGAGGACTATGGTTACACAGCATGGCTGTAAGTCAATTCCTTGTTATGCGGAGCTATAAGTTAGAAAAGAAGCAGAAAAAAAGTACAGCAGAAGGGGCCGATACTTCGTCTTGAAAAAAAAAAATAGAGTCAATCGAACCTGGCGCTCTGGTGAGATTTGCTATGTGGGGTTTAGCTATATTGCGGATTCACTATGTTGAATTATTAGAACAATGGCGCGATCTCCACGTCACAGGCTGGAAACACAGAAAATGGGTGGGTAAAGACAATGACGTTTCATGGTAGCTCGGCTACGCCAATCACGGTGACGCCTCTTTGCGCCGCACATGCGGCAGCTGAAGAGCGCGTGATGTTGAGCCATGTCAGTGGGGAGAGAGACTGCGAGCGTGATAAGGAGTATACAACTTCACTCTAATACAACACTCAGGAAAGTGGCGGCATCGGTGAAGAGGAGTGGAAAGGGGGCAGTGACCGAACTCTCTCCGTATAGGCGGCCATTCTTCAGTGTGCACATACAGTGTGTGAAAGTCACTTTACAAAGATCAAGCTTACAACGATTTCTTTATGGTCGGCTGCCCATAGAAACACAACTGCATTGCTGGAAAGACATTTTTGCGAGGGGCCACTTAAAGACGTGTGTTATCAAAATGTGAAGGCCGTAGGAGCTTTTTTATTGTTTCCGACTGTTTCCTGCATTCTGTGAAATTGATAGTCTCCGCTCGGTCTGTCCCCGGAGACGATCTGCTGGATCCTAGTCATCCTAGCCGGATCCTAGCTTCGCTGTAGGAAAGCACATTGACAGCAGTATCATCACAGAAGCGATGCGGGGAAAGGGAGAAAGACAATGCCTGGCGGCCTAAATTTCAAGGCGAGTCCTTCGTGGTTCATGGTCTGTCGTCAGGACGGGTGACCCACGGCCGTCGTAAGGACGTCTAGACACCACTCGCCACCTGCAACGCCACTCCATGGCCATACCTCTGCTGCCACCAATCTCCAGTAGTCTTCGCTACCGGCTCATCTCTCGTTCAACGAGCCACCCTGATTATCACCCTTACTTGCGAAGGCGCCTACCTCGGGCACGATGCGAAGGCTCAGTAACGTCTCCCGCGGCATTAATCGCCGGCTGTTGCATGAGGTGAGAGGCTTAGAGCTCTCACGTCGCTGATGAGGCGATGTCAGAAGTAGCCTTTCCCATGGGGCAGGCGGTGCCTGACTCGAGTGGGGGCGGCAACATGGCTCAAGCATCCCACGCAGCGAACGCGCTGCCTGACACGTGCTGGAGGGCAGCTTCAGAAAGAGGGCTCCCATAGGAGGCAGAGGAGCCGCCTTTTCGAGGGCATCGATACGGGTATGTCGCGGCAATCCAGTTATTGTTCGGAGCGTGGCCCTTTACTACCTTACAACTTTAGGACCTTACTGCTACTTTACAACTACTTTGCTACTTTATTACTACTACTTTGCTACTACTACTTTACTACTGTTATTACTATTACTACTACTACTACTTGAAGACCAATTTTCCCCGCACCGTTTTTAACATCTCGTCGCGCATAAATGTTCAATATACTCGTTCCCACAAGAACTAGTGTGGTCATTGTCATGAAGTGCCCGTGGACGAGGAAGAAGAGGAGACCGAGCGCGCAGCTGCAACGAGTGCGTGCAGAAAAATCGAACCAGGCCGGTGATCTGGGGACGCCTGTGACGCGTTGGGCTTGAGAGCGCGGCCCTGTGATCGTTTCGGGGAAGACCCGGAGCGCAACCGCTGCTGTTCCCGAGAGCCGTCCGCCGCTGATCCCGACAACCCGTGGGCTGGCCGTGCCTGGAGCTGGTGACGCGCTGGGCGAGAGAGCGCGGGTCCGGATTCACCTGGAGGTGGAACCCTCCGCTCACACCCGCTGCTACGCCCTCGAGCCGTGACTCATCGGAAAGGTCGACGATGCCTGCCCGACGTCCCGCGCCTGGTTACGACGAGGCCTAGAACCGGTCATCGAGCCAGCCTCGCCGTGACGTCCTCGTCGACTCCGCACGCATCGGGACTTCAACACCTCGAGGGTCTGCGACAAAACCCCGTAGGACGTTTTCTTTCTTTATTGCGGACATTCCTGTTAGCCTCTTGCCTTTTTTAACGCTCATATCGTTCGTCTCACGTACTTGCTTTCGTGCCCTAACTTCTGCTTCTTTCATGTCATGCATAAAGCAACGTTTACTCGCGCACGCACTGGCCACTGACTCGTGACTTTCACGCCAATCCTTGGCCCATTCATTACAAAAAGTGGCGAGCCTGCCAGGATTTCTTAACATCCGCTGAAAGGAGTCAGTGAGCCACGAGTGTGCCTGTAACGTTAGCTGCAACAGCATGGATCTTGAGAAGTTAATGGCAATGGGGACTCAGCTTGGACTCTCGGGACAAGAGCTTAGGGCGTGGATAGAGAGTGAACGGGCTGAGCAACGCGCCGCTAGAGCTGCCGAGAGGGAAGCCAGCCGAGAAACCGCTGAAAGAGCGAAAGAAGCTGCGGAAAGAGCGAAAGATGCTGCAGAAAGGGAGAAGGAGTTGCTACTGCTAAGGATCCGACTCCAAGAGGGTGGTGGTACCAGCCAACCAAATGTCGCCGCGGGAGGGGAAGTTGTTGCAACTCCGCCTGCGATTAACCCGCAGAAACTTCTTCCTCTATTCGATGAGAAACGCGACGACCTGCACGCGTACCTGCAAAGGTTTGAGCGCGTGGCAACCGGACAGCAGTGGCCTCAGGACAAATGGGCCCTAGCTGTAAGCATGTGCTTGAGCGGGGAAGCGCTTACTATCATAGGCCGTATGACCGCCGAAGAGTCCCTTGATTACGTCAAGGTCAAACGGGCGTTGTTGCAGCGGTTTCGTTTCACAGCCCAAGGTTACCAAGAAAAGTTCAGGAAGGCGAGGGCTGAGGATGGAGAAACCGGGAAACAACTAGCGGCAAGGCTTACGGGTTATTTTGATCACTGGATCGAGATGGCGAATGTGCAAAAAACATTCGAGGCTCTTCGTGATCAAATGATCGGCGAGCAATTCATACGCTGCTGCCATCCCAAGCTCGTCATCTTCCTGAAAGAGCGAGAGTGTAAAACTCTGAACGACCTGGCCGAGACTACAGATCGTTTTATCGAGGCACAAAACCTCTCAAACCTTGGAAAGTTTTCCGGGGGCGACCGCGATACAGATAAAGTCGCGGCCGATTCACAGAAAAAAGTGCCACCCAAGTGCTTTGTATGCAATCGGCCAGGACACCGAGCTCAAGATTGTCGTAACACCCCTAAGGATCCAGCCAAATGCACTACTTGTGGTCGCCTCGGTCACAAAACCGAAAACTGCAGAAACCGTCCCAATGGCAAAGAGCAGGTTGCTGCTTGTGCTGTTACGGAGCCTCCGAGAGCCCCACAGAAATGCACGGAAATTGATGGGGACAAGCAGAGGGGTCCTGGTGTCGAGTCTCCTCGGGGCATCGCCGTGCAACCATCTGCTTTCCTTGTGAAAGGAATGCCAGTAGTGGAAGGCCGTCTACTTGGACAACCTGTCACCGTCCTTAGGGACACGGGCAGTAATACTGTCATTGTTCGACGTGACCTGGTCGCGGAGCGCCATTTGACGGGAAAAACAACCCGGGTATTGCTCATTGACGGAACGGTTAAACAGCTAGCCGAGGCTAAGATATACGTCGAAACCCCGTACTTTATGGGTGAGGTTAGCGCTGCGTGTATGGAACAACCGCTCTATGACCTCGTGCTCGGGAACATTCCTGGTGTGAGGGAACCTCACATGCCAGATCCCGACTGGCAGCTCAAAAACAGCGATATCCCGAACGCAGATCTCACCACAAATGCCACAGAGATACACTCAGACGTGTTGGTGTCTGCTGTCGCCAAGTCAAGTTCGGTAAAGGCTTCACCTTTAAAGGTACCCGAAATCAGCTGCGCAGACATCACAAGACAAGATTTGGCCAGGGAACAACAAGGGGACCCAACTCTCCGACGTTGTTTCCGCAAGTTAGGAAAGGATTTCGCCTCCAGAAAGGGAGAGAAATATTCTTTCGTCAAATCAAACGACGTCTTGTACCGTCATTATAAGCTTTCCACGGGCAGAGCGTTCAAACAAGTCGTTGTCCCCAAGACGCTGCGGGAGCCGATCCTTCGAGTGGCCCATGAGAGCATCATGGCGGGGCACCAAGGTGTACGAAGGACGACCGACCGCGTTCTGCAAGAATTTTACTGGCCTGACCTACATGGAGACGTACAACGTTTCGTCAAATCTTGCGACTTGTGTCAAAGAACAACGCCGAAGGGAAAAGTCGGAGTTGCGCCTTTGGGGAGCATGCCACTAATTAGAACACCGTTTGAGCGGGTTGCTGTTGACATAATCGGTCCATTCTCCCCCAAGTCCCAGAAAGGAAACCGATACGTGCTCACGCTTATCGACTTCGCCACCCGGTACCCGGACGCCGTAGCTCTCCCAGCGATTGATTCAGCACATGTCGCCGAGGCCCTGATTGAGATATTCTCTCGTATCGGAATTCCCAAGGAAATCGTCACCGATCAAGGGGCAAGCTTTACATCAGAACTTATGCAAGAAGTCAGCCGTCTTCTGTCAGTCACACTTTTCCGCACTAGTCCCTATCATGCCATGGCAAACGGGCTAGTAGAAAAGTTTAACGGGACCTTGAAAACCATGATGAAGAGACTGTGCCAGGAGAAACCCCGGTCGTGGGACCGATATCTCGCGCCACTTCTTTTCGCTTATAGAGAAGTGCCCCAAGCCAGCCTGGGCTTCTCCCCCTTCGAACTTATTTATGGACGACATGTACGAGGACCCTTAACCGTACTCAAGGAACTCTGGACAAAAGATAACATAGACGGTGAAGTCCGGACTACGTATGGATACCTCGTCGATCTGCGAGACCGACTTGAACTGACGTGCGAAATTGCCCATGAACAGCTTGAGAAGGCTCGGGAAAAACAAAAGAGTTACTACGATAGGAAAAGTCGCCCGAGGAAGCTTTCTGTCGGAAACAAGGTCCTCATCCTACTACCAACCGATTCAAACAAGCTGCTCATGCAGTGGAAGGGGCCGTTTGAGGTTACCGAAAAGAAAAACGACGTTGACTACGAGATCAGCTTGGGCGGAAAGAGGAAGGTCTTCCACATAAACATGTTAAAGCTGTACGAAGAACGACAGCCCTCACCACCTCCGCAAGCATCAGTTGTCACTACAATTGATGACGCCACAGATACGACGGACGAGCCAATCGACGACGAACCATTGGTCGACATCCTACCCACCCTTCCACTTCGTCAGACGCAGTCCTGGAGAGACGTCAAGTATTAACCTGACCTCGGTGAAGACCAAAGGGCTCAAGTGCAAGAGATAATACACGAGTATAGCCTCATCTTCTCGGACCTGCCCGGGAAAACAGACCTTGTACAGTGCCCGTTGAACTTAACGTCCGACAAGCCTGTACACGTTCCACAGTATCCGCTCCCGCTCGCACTTCACGAGACGATCGAAAACGAAGTTCAAGAAATGTTGGATATGGGCATCATTGAGAAATCCCAGTCTCCCTACAATGCTCCAATGGTGGCTATAAAGAAACCTGACGGCACCCTCCGGCTTTGCATTGATTTTAGAGAACTCAACAAAGTTCTCGTCTCTGATTGTGAGCCAATCCCACGCATAGACGTCGTTCTCGCCCTCGCTGGCAAGAAAAAATTCTTCTCCAAGTTTGACTTCACAAAAGGCTATTGGCAGGTTCCAATGACTGCTGACAGCCGCGAGAAGACCGCCTTTTCGAGCTTGTCAGGGCTGTACCATTTCCGGTATATGCCTTTTGGAATAAAGACAGCGCCAGCCGTCTTTGCGCGTCTAATGAGAGCTGTGTTAGGCGGGCTAAAGAACGTCCACCACTACTTCGATGATGTCATCGTTGCCACTGACACCTGGAAAGAGCACTTAGAAACACTACGTCAAGTGTTCGAGAGAATCAAAACGGCCAAGCTCACTATCAAGCCTAGCAAGTGCGAAATTGGAGAGCACACCATTTCCTTTTTGGGACACCACATTGGAGAGTCTAAAGTTAAACCCCTCCTGAAGACCTTAGACAAGATCCTGGGCTCCAAGCGGCCAAGTACGAAAAAGGCGGTACAGTCCTTCCTTGGATTAACCGGGTACTACCGGAAATTCGTCCCCAACTATGCCGCTCTCACAAAACCACTCACAGACCTTACGAAGAAGGGGCAAAGCAACACTGTGTGCTGGGGCGACGAACAAGAACATGCCTTCATAACTTTGAAAATCTACTTGCTTCCGCACCGATTTTGCAAGCTCCTGATCTTACCAAGCCCTTCATACTTCGCACGGACGCTTCCAGCACGAGCCTAGGCGCAGTTCTCCTACAAAGTGGCAACGAGGATGTCTTGCACCCTATCGCTTACGCGAGCCGCAACCTGTTGCCGAGAGAGACGCGCTACTCCACCATAGAGCGCGAGTGCTTGGCTCTAATTTGGGCGGTACACAAATTCCATATTTACCTATATGGAAAGCCTTTTGTCATACAGTGTGACCACCAGCCGTTGAAATACTTGCAGTCAGCTAAGCACATCAACAGCCGTGTATTGCGTTGGAGCCTTCTGCTCCAGGAATACTCGTTTACCGTGGAGTACATCAAGGGAACCGACAATGTAGGGGCTGACTACATGAGTAGAGTTTAAGCCTCGCCCCTCTCTTTTGTACATAGTGTGTGCTATTCAGTGGTTTTTAACGCGTAATTGTGATCGTACATTTGTTTAGTGGATTTTTCTATACCCTTCGTGCGTGTTCTGTGCGGTGAAGTGTGCCGGTAGGACTGACTGTGCTCTTGTGGACTGTCCGCAAGAACTTTTCCACCGGTACTGCGAACTTCTTCCAACTCCACCCTGCCTTTCTAACTTTGAGAATAGTTGTTGCTCCCCAACAACTTTCTTAGACCCGGGGTCATTGTCATGAAGTGCCCGTGGACGAGGAAGAAGAGGAGACCGAGCGCGCAGCTGCAACGAGTGCGTGCAGAAAAATCGAACCAGGCCGGTGATCTGGGGACGCCTGTGACGCGCTGGGCTTGAGAGCGCGGCCCTGTGATCGTTTCGGGGAAGACCCGGAGCGCAACCGCTGCTGTTCCCGAGAGCCGTCCGCCGCTGATCCCGACAACCCGTGGGCTGGCCGTGCCTGGAGCTGGTGACGCGCTGGGCGAGAGAGCGCGGGTCCGGATTCACCTGGAGGTGGAACCCTCCGCTCACACCCGCTGCTACGCCCTCGAGCCGTGACTCATCGGAAAGGTCGACGATGCCTGCCCGACGTCCCGCGCCTGGTTACGACGAGGCCTAGAACCGGTCATCGAGCCAGCCTCGCCGTGACGTCCTCGTCGACTCCGCACGCATCGGGACTTCAACACCTCGAGGGTCTGCGACAAAACCCCGTAGGACGTTTTCTTTCTTTATTGCGGACATTCCTGTTAGCCTCTTGCCTTTTTTAACGCTCATATCGTTCGTCTCACGTACTTGCTTTCGTGCCCTAACTTCTGCTTCTTTCATGTCATGCATAAAGCAACGTTTACTCGCGCACGCACTGGCCACTGACTCGTGACTTTCACGCCAATCCTTGGCCCATTCATTACAGTCATCTCTTACTCCTGCGTCTATTCTGCTAGCCATGATGTCTACCGCCCCTCATATAACATCACATTCTTGTCAGAACTGTACCGAAACTAACTGTATGACATTACACCGCTCCGACGACCACATTCATTATCTTAGCAGGTATCATGGTAAACAAAAAGCCGAAGGTTTATTAGAAATAATTTGAATCCGGTACTCTTGGCCCATTCCAGCCAGCCGCCGCCGTGGATCGGAGAGCTCACTGTGTGTCTGCGACGACATAGTCCTTCCCACTATTTATAAGCTTAATTCGGAAAAATGCTGAATTGTATGTCAGAAACAATACGGCTTTGTTTCTTGCACGAGTCGGTACTAGACGTCCCGGGAAACACGCGCATAAATATAGCCAAATTGAAATTCAAAGCGCATTTTCCATTCATCTCGCAATGCTATTTTATTGTTATCACCGACCGCGTGAGTGGGGCTGAGTGTCAATAATTTTCATGATTAACAGCGAAGCTGTTGGGAAAATCGTTTGAAATTGGTGTTCGTAGTTTGCGCACGTGAGCGCGTGCCTCGCTACGACCACCCGGCAGTTAAAAAACAAAGAAAATTCCAAGCGCTTGTGTGAGTGTGCCTCGCGGCTACCGCCAAGCGTCCCGGGCATATGATTCTCAAGCCAAAAACACCCACTAAAGAGATTGGCCAGGAATTCGGAGACCACCCGGCAGTTAGCGACCGCGATTTGTGGAGATTGGCGTAGGTTGGCCAAAAAAAAATCCAGCGTTCACCGTAATTGCGGCAACGCTCGCTCGGAATCAGAAAGACACTTCGTAGCGTATGCCCCCCTCCAAGGGGATGTCCAATGATTACCACTTCCAAGAAATTCAACTAAACTCACGCTTATAGAAACAATGATGGAGTAAAGGTCGTAGCGGCAGCGAAGAAGAGGCAAATCGGCTGCAATCGTGGACTTAAACCATCGTAATGGTCCTGAAGGTTCCGCACAGCTTCACTACCTTCAATTATTACGCGTTGCTGTCAGTTTACTACATTTTTTGCGCACAAAATATGTATGCGGGGCCAGAAGCTCGCGGGGTGGGCCCCGTAACGAGTCACAGGTAATTAATCACGCAAATTGAGCTTAATTTATAGTGGTCAGTGTATCGACCCTGTTTTCTGTATCGACCCCTCAGTTCGAATCACATGGTCGTTCCAAGCCGACAGAAGTTGATAATATCGGGCAGGCGCACTCACGGGTCACTGTTTCCATAAGCTCTCCAGTGCTTCCTTAAAGGGACACTGAAGTGAATTTGTCAAGCTCCCGTTTTTGCTTGTACTGTGTAGACTGGCACAAATTAACACACTATTAATCGTTTATCCGGTTGACAAATCGGTAATTATTTTACAAAGCGCGAAAGGAGAAAAACTACTATGCGCGGTTTGCGGCGGCCGCACCAACTAAAGGCTGTGACGTCAGGAGGGGGGGCACCGTGATTGGACGATGCCCAAGGTTAGCAATCAAAAGTTTCGGTTTCGGTTTCGGTTCTGTAAAACAACATGCATGACATCTGATGGCGGTGTTGGATGGGCATTCTCGATTTCTCAATTATCGCCGTACCGCGCTTATGTCATGTTGTCGGCTGTCAAATGTCTAAGATAAACCTCCCAGGGCGGCTTGGAATCGTAGAAATCACTAGACGAGGCCTACGCAGTGGATGAACGCCCTCCGCGTCACCGCAGACTCTCAAATGCCATGCGCTTTTCCCGCATATTCGGAGCTTGCCTCACTCATGTCTGTTCGTAAAAAGCTAGTTCGCACCAGGCCAAGGGTGTGCTGATTCAGGCCTGGGCCCACTGCCCGCAAGCAGTCGGTGCTTGTGGCAACAGCACGCCAACGAGAACTCGCTAGCGCGTCATTGTCAGTATGCGCGCGTTCTGCGATCTCGCTCGTGCGGCAGTGAACGTTACGGCCCAAAAATGGTGAACTCAGTTCAGAAAACATCGGCCGCATACGAAAAAATCAACTTACAAAAACAAAATACATGTACCCTCGGGTATTCGAACTTGCGACTTTCAAAACAAATTTCAGCGCCTCAGACCGCTAGGCCACGAGCCGGCGCTGGCCGGTTTGGATATATAAGGTTTATAATGTATGACCAGTTTACACTTTTATTTATTTTAAGCATTTTAAGTACTTTATGTGACTATTTGTTGTATATCATTCCTGCAGTAAGTGTCCCCCAAACTTCCACAATATCTCACGTCTAGCAATTGCATTTCTTTGACGGAAAAGCGTTCGCAGATGTGCGGTCGTGCTGCTGACCGCTGTGCTTGTTTACCCAGCGCAAAAAGTGCTTCCTGCTCCCTAGTTTTGCGCTGTAAGGTAAAAGTTTGAGGTGATTTTATTTTCTTAGTACCTATATTGACTTCGCTGACTCTTCTCCCGCCTTCAGTTGGCCTTAGGTTTTCCTACTAGCGTAAAGTCAGCGAAGCGTCGCATGTGCACTTGTGCAGCGCTTGTGTGGAGTGACCCGGACTCTGAGTTTGACACAGTATACAAAATAACAAAGTAAGGAAAGGCACATTCTTTCATTCACAAAGGTGTTGTGGCTTAGTTTCAATTGAGCGAGCGAATAGCGACGACCCGTCGGCGGCCGGCGGACGAAACGCTGGGCCGACTGACTCGATCGGTAGGTCGGCTGGTCGGCGAACCGTGCAGTAGCGCAGCCATTTTCCAGCTCATCTCCTGCTGACGTCACACGAAAACGCCACAGAAAATGGGCGAGCGTAAAGAGAGGACAACAGCATTTTCGAATTGATTTTTCTACTAAATAAATTCGCGTAAACGCGGCCAGAGTGGTCGAAACAATGCCTACGGACTCCGAACTACAATTTGCGCTAGTAATCCCGCAATGTTTACAAATCACTTCAGTGTCCCTTTAAACTGCGCAATCCAAATATGAAACACGAGTTCATACGGTTCGTCCTCATTCCTGATAAAAATTAAAAGCCGAATTCGGTAGGGTCTGTTTTTAAAACCGTTTTTTAAGTGTTTTTAAAGTCCAGCAGAATATTCCTGATAAATGCAGCACAGCGCCAGTAAATAAAGGCTCGTGAAATTGTCTCCGGCACACTACCCAGGCAAGAGTTAACTGCCGGAGAATATATTCCACGTTTTTAAAGCCACACGTAGCCGGGTAAGGTATCGCGGTCCAATTCCGACCTTGAGTACGTGTAGATAACAAGTTGTAATGGGGAGAGTCTTACAAAGTTCATAAGTTTTGTGGCGTGTTTTAAGAACTAAAGGCGGAAGTCTTAGTTTTGTCAATTTCACGTCCGTTTCAAGGAGTCCATTTTGAGCCAGCCCTGATAGGCTGAATGGGATGTAGCAAAAGCAAGGCGGGACGTCGGTTTCTGCGCATGGCATTGGTCTTATGCCTCTCAAGTACAACTGCGTCACGACTTAAATGGACGCGAAATGGATGTTTTCAAAACGGACATCTCTTTTTTCTTTACCCGGCTGAGCGGAGCAGTCACTGGATGCATGCGCTCCAGTATTTTCGTCAGAAAGTGCGGCTAGAGCCTACAGATCTTCACTAGAACACTGCCGCCTTAATCCTTAGGACGAGCAGATTCGAGACACTTAAATTCTCGCTGGTGAGTGGAATATTGCACCGCAATCGCTCGACTAAGCACCGATAGAGTTCCTGTATATGCTCCCTACGGGAGCAGAGTTGCGCCTTTGATTTCCATTCGCCGCTCACGACCCTATTCGCTGGTCGCCGTCACGTGCACAAAAAGCATCCACGCACCGCAGAGAAGCCGGCGATGCGGCTGCAACGCCGCTGCTGCCCTCTGCTGTCGGCGTCTTTCGTACATTTGCGCCGCTGCCATGTCGCATCGTAGTTCGTAGCGCGAGAGCGACAAGCCGCAACACGGTAGTACATGAAGAGTAACTTTTTTGCACAACTTCAGTACGCGGTCAAGCCGACAGCCCTGAAGGCCTGAATTTGTTTTGGTCTTCCATTTTCGCTGTTGTCGGTTATTAGCAGCTGACGAATGCTTACATGAGAAGCTGACGCCTAGCTCTATTTTGCACAGCCATATCTTCCCGATATTCGGATATGCGTTATAGGAAAACTGCACTCAAGAGGAGGGGGAGGAGTAAGGGGAGGAGGGGAAAACTTTGTTTAACAATTAAATCGATCTGGTTAGTGGGCCGGGTCCTCAGTCCAGGACAAAAGAGTAAAAGTAATTTTCTTCAAATCATAGAACGCCATCCCGAGTAGAATAGGATTTGTTCTTCGCGCCTGGAAGGGTTGAAACACGCCGTGTGGCAAGAGAGAGACCTGCAATTTTTGAATACCCTTATACGCTGCATGCTTCGCCCCTCCCCAGGCTAACCAGATCGATTTAATTGTTAAACAAAGTTTTCCCCTCCTCCGCTTACTCCTCCTCCTCTTCAGTGCAGTTTTCCTATAACGCATATCCGAATATCGGATGGCTGTGCAAAATGTTCCGAAATATCCCTCCAGGTCTTAACAAACATATATAGGTTACTATAAATTTAACGAAGACGTGACTCGTTTTGGTTAGATGCCTGGTCACATCACTTTACGTTGTCAAGGCATGAAAGTTTGCCGGCATGCACTATAGACTGCAAAAACTGTAGGTTGAGTTCCAAATAACCCAGTGTGTATATACGCGCGTGCTGATTCTATACCAGGCATCTTATCAGTATGAAGGTTTATTGAGCAAAACGAGTCACGTCTTCATTAAATTTATAGTAACACATATATGTTTGTTAAGACCTGGAGGGACATTTCGGAACATTTTGCACAGCCATATCTTCCCGATATTAGGATATGCGTTATAGGAAAACACCCCTAATAATAAAGCAAAGCGCGCGTTACAAAAAAAAAAAAAAAAAGCAGCGACGTCGGGGCGCGCTCACGCTCCCCTCGCGCGGTGCGCACGACTCCTTCAAGCCCGACGGTTGGCTTTCCAACGCTGCTTTGGATGCTCGGCGTTCAAGATGGCGGACCTATGCGCAACTCTGCTCCCGTAGGGAGCATATACAGGAACTCTAAGCACCGACCACGCTGAGCGCCCTCTGGAACGCTATCAAAGAAAAGTAACGGCTACCACGAGCGTCGAATGTCACGTGACTCGAGCGCCAGCCTCTTGAGGATCAGGGGTCGCCTCCGTCTGCACAACACCTTGGAGGAACTCGCTGAAGACCACACGACCAGCCAGCTCGAAAGACTCAAAATCACACACACGAAAAAATGGGTATGTTTACCTCATATAGTAAACAGCGTATCCACCTCGCCCTACGCCAACTTATCACCGTTGCTCCCATTCCTAAAAATATGCATCCCGTATTCAAAGCGCACCGCAGAACAGCCAGGGTCGTCACCCTCAGAAAATCCTACGGAGACAGCAAACCAGCGGTTCGCTACACAGATGCTGCCCGGTAACTACAAACGTCGCGCATGCCGTCAGCGTTGCCAACAACAATGGCACAGAACTCACATCGGCCCCAATCCCCATCCCGGACAGAGTCTGCAAAGGAAATCGCCATCGCCCTCGCTGCCACCACTAGCTCAGGCTACCTTACCGTCTTGCCTGTCGCAATTACCAACTGTTTAAAGTTTCTTCTCAATCCATTCGTATCCTGAACACACTACAAAGACCTTCCCTCCCCCCCCCTCCCCCCTCTGAGCTCTAGATAGTCTAGAGCCCATACCACGCATTCCTTGAGGGGAATGAAGCGGCCCACACCGTTGCTCGCGACCATACCTTCCGGGCCTTCCCCTCGTTTGCAGACGAATCGATGACCTCCAGCGACAAAATTCCAAGATGATGCACCGATGTCCTCACCCACTACCGATTGGAGCGCCGCATCTACCCCCTCCCCCCCCCCCACCCCCACAACTACACCCCAAAATTCCCAGAGAGGACGCCATTGCCCCTCAGGCATCTGCAAACGAACACCTACCCCTACGAAACAATACTGAATGCCGTCTACCCAACAACATACGCATTGACTTGGCAACACTTCCCGGAACCCAAAACTCTTAACAATATGGTGTGGGAGGGCCAACAATCACCATCAGTATCCCTTACCAACCCCAACCTTGGAGTAGTTGGAAGACTAGCGAAACAGCTCGCAGCCTCAAGACCAACAGCGGCTGGTGGATAGGGCCCGTCGGGCAGCAAAGGACCAAGGCTTCCTGGACTAAGGAGGCCTCCCACGAAGGAAAGCATACAGTTCAATAAATGTTCATTCCTTCCTCCATCGACGGCAATACTAATGGCGAAGCAGCTGTAGTCTTTAGATCTTTTCAATATGTGTTTCCATTTGTATCATCTGTATTTGCGCATTGTTTTTATGCGGCAGACTGTTCGAGTAGTATAAATTTACCTCTCAAAACTAGGGCTGCAATGACCACAGAAAAGGTACGTGTTTGTTATTTTTTAGCAGTTTATTTTTACAAGTACGATGCAGAAACTGAGCGTGATACCCCATTCATAAAGAGACATAAAACTGCCTTAGTGGGAAAGAAAAAAATAACACAGCACAATTTCAACTCGCAAAACTACGGCTTAAATTTTCTTTCAAGCCGCCAAGGATTCCTTTCACCGAAATGACCGCGCGCAACTTATAGCAGTTAAGAAAAAATAGCTATGAGCTCGACTGGAACCATGCATCCCAGTGTCAGCCAGCACATAATCTATGAAAAAAAAGTGAAGAAACTGCGAGTCAAACAATCAAACAAAAAAAAAGCCGCTGAGATAAGAATCACCGAGCCCCTAAAATCATATGAGCTGCCATCTTCAACGCTGAAAAAGCACCTTAATCCCAAAATCCGCGTGTAGGTTTTTTCTTCTTTTTTTGAGCGAGCCGTCGTAGTTAGGAAGTGGATCTTCGTGATTTGCCTTTCTTTTTAACCCTCTCTGTCTATTAGTTTTTTTAAAAAGGAATATAAAGGCGAGCGTTCTGAACGACCTCTCTATTCAGATTCTCAGGAAGCGCTGCAACTTCGCTTTCTCGGGAAGAGAAACGACAATTAATCAGTGCAATCTCGGACGCGGAAATGCCGGCGAAAGGACGTCAAAGAAGGCGCAACACCGCATCCTCGAAGATATCATTAGCATACCAACGTTTTTACATGTCCGTCCGAGCTTAATTGCCGCGGCTGGGGAACGAAGGTGGACGCAACGTGGGTGAAAAGAGGGGGGGGAGGGGGGGGGGAAACGAAAGTTTCAGCGTCTTTAAAGACAGAGACGCGCGCAAGAAGAAAAAAGAAAGGTGACTGATTTGGCGTTCCAAGAGAGCAGGAAAGACTGTAAGTGTTCGAAGAGCCTTCAAAAACCGGCCACCATTTACGAGCCTGGCGAAGATAGGACACCGCAGAAATGTATACTGATGTATTTAGTAATAAAAAGTAAGCCTACATGAGGAAGGAGGGCCAAAGCGTCCGTATACATCGTTGTGACCCGGCCTATTAAATGACTGATGGGACAGCCTGACCAATGCGGCACGAACTGCCAAACAGCCTTCGCTGGTTAACGACTGCTTGCGTACCAGCCATTTATCTTCACATATTGGCGACTAATATTACGACGTGTGGCCTGACGAGCGCACGTTAATGGACTACAACGTGTCCTCTGTTTTCTTTCTGGGGGGGTCACTTAGCTTCTTATAAATCTGCACGCCATACGGGTTTTTTTTTTTTTTTTTTTTGACAGTGTCGTGCTTACGGGTCCCGCAGACAGCCTTTCTCACAAACAAAGGGAAATGCCGTTTATGCGCTTCCTCCACTGGACTGCACAGATGACAAGCAACGTAGTTTACGGTGAAGCAAAAAACAAGCGCAAATTTATTAAACCGGCTAACTCACGCACAAAATGTTGATCTTCAGTGTACCTAACCTGAGGAATTGCATCCGTGTCAGACGCAAAAAGCAAGAGCAATTACAGCTGTGTTCTCACGTGCTACGATATAGAATTGCCCGTAAACATGAGATTGATGCTTTAAAACTAAAAAAAGAGCTAGCAATCTTTACAAATGAACGCGCTTTGACTTCACCACTGCTGATCCGCAGTAAGAATGATACGCTGTCTTTGGTATTACGTTCTCAAGGCTTTAAAGGAGCCATGAAGACAGAATACAAGTTTGTTTTATTCGAAAGATTTCGCGTTTTATAGTGCCCCAGTGCTTGTCCGGCCGCAAATGATGCCGTATTCACTGAGAAATTGATATTTAGGTTAAAATTTTGATTCTCCCGCCAAATCGTAGGGTTTCGGAATGTCAGCAATGACGTCAGAAGCACGTGTATTCAAGCGAACTTCCACTGCGTCATTTGGGTTTGCGGCCTTGCTGTCCGTCAGCCCTCCCAGATGACGCTTTTATAATCATCCATGAACCGTTGTCCGCCGTTGCTTTGTTTTTGGGGCGTATTTGCACCTGGCTTGTTTTTGTTACTGTAAAAAGTGATCGTCTCATGAAACCTGGGGTATCCTCGACAAACAGGGTCACGTAACACAACGCCGCTTACGCCAATCGGCCAGTGTCCTGGTGTCCTGTAAAGCAACTTCAAATCAGCGGAGTGCTGTGCAGCTAAAACAAGCACAGTGCCCCCAGTACCAACAGCAGTGCGCATCGGTACTTCTATGCTTGCGTGCGTTTTCGTAACTTTCATTGATTACCGCACCATTATTACTGCTGTAAAATGAATATGTATTACACTTAAGCGCAAATAGTTCGTTCGGAAAGCCTATAAGCCGTGCCTATTTGCGTTTGCTTTTTCCGTCGTCAGCCAATCGCACAGCTGAGCTCATGTGACATCATAGGTTCTGTTGCGGAAAATGAGCCAGTGGGTCGCATGGTCGTTCTGTTTCTTTCCTGGTTATGTAGCTTATTTGAGCAAAGTGTGCGTTAACGGTGGTGTCAGTAGGATTCTATCGAGGCAATCTTTCGAATGAACTGAACTTGTGTTTTGTCCTCATGGCTCCTTTAAATAAAAGCGGCTTAGTTCTTAACTGACGCATTTTTTTGGCCGGGTAAGGGATTTTAAAACGTATGACTTTTCCTATTTTCCCTTCATTAACGTTTTCATGAAACTGAACCTCTCAATCATCCCTGTTGCGGGGCTGCTCATGATATACCATCTAAGGCAGAAAAAAATGCCTCAGGAGCCCCTACCATCAGTGCAGGCAGAGCTTCTGATTCGGAACAATGCTCGGAGAGATTGGCGAGCTCAGTTGCGTGGGAAAAGGCAGCTATAAATGCGTAGCATTCTTTGGCGAGTACCCCACAGCCAGCACCGTGTAACGCCTTACATTTCCACCAAAAATGCAGATTGCGTGAAAGTTACAAATTTAGTCGCTAGAATAGCGTAAATGGAGGCAATTGGTCGAACGAAATTTTGAAAAATCTAAAAAAGTAAGAATATATAAAATAATTACGGAAAATGGCGAACCGTGTAACGCCCTGAATTTTCACAATAACGCAGATTTCGTGAAAGCTCCACCTGTAATCGTTATAATAGCATAAGGGGAGGCAATTCGTCGAACAAAATTTTGAAAAACTAAAAAAAAATAACAAGTTGTAAAATAGTTACGGAAAATGGCGAACCGTGTAACGCCCTGCATTTCCACCACAATCCAGATATTGCGAAATTTCTTATAGTAACGTAGAGTGAGATAATTGGTCGGGCGAAATTTTGAAGAACTAAAAAAATAAGAAAAATATTAAAAAGTTATGGAAAATGGCAAAACATATAAGGCATGGCATTTCCACAATATTGAAGATTTCGCACAAGTTTCACAAGTAATCGTTATAATAGCGTAATTGGAGATAATTGTTCGGGCAGGACTCAGAAAGCACAAAAATTTGGCTAAAAAAACTCAAGACAGGCTACATAAGAATGCTACGCATTAGTAGATAATGTTCTGAATTTATGAGGAATTTTTTATTTCAGGGCTTCAGACGTTTCAGTCCATCCAAGTTATGTCCAAGTGTTAGATAGGACAGCTCTATTCGTAGGGCAAAAGGCGAACAGCTCGATTTAAAGGTCTGAATGGTAAAAATCAGCCATATAAAAACTGCTGCTTTCTCTTTTCGGCATATTTGCCCGCTATTTCTCAATTTTTAACTAAACAAAAGTACAGATCAATGTATTTCCTGGTGACGCCCCGCACGCACATACAAACACACACACGCGAACTCAAGCGCAGACACGCGCACGCACGTACACACGCAAATACAACTCGTCAAACTAATGTTTTTTTTTTTTTGGCAAATAGACTTTGGTGCTTTGCTATCTCCGAAAACCGCAAAAGAGCAGTTAAAATCAGTTTTCTTATTAGGTCTCATCGATCTTTAAAGGTAAAGTATATTTTTTTTATTCCTTACGCATTAGGCTAACGACCTTGCAGGCCAGAGTAGACTTATATCGGTTCGTAATAAAAAAATGGTTATATTGGCCTTTTTACAAGCATTATATAACACAGCGCATGTATGCCAAAGCGAGACGCCTGCTTTCCAAAAGTTTTGTACACAATGTAGTTAAGCTGAAGCGTTCCTCCTTGTCAGGGTGCAGCAAGGCTCACATGACTTTTTAATGTCCTCAGAATGCGCAATACCATAACGGCCGGAGCCTAAGCGTCTATGGGTTCAGAAGTTCGTGCTTTCAGATTGCGCACGGAACTGTGGTTGCTCTTAATTATTTTGGCATTGCTATTTGGCCATTTTTTTAACTTTTCGCGTTTAAGTAGATCGACGCGTTTTGTTTCGGTGACGAGCCATCATTTCGTTGCAACTGTCAGTGTTACAGGCGCATGCCTACTGAAGCTTTTTGTTTCAATGTCCCTTCACAGGGCTCAGGATAGTAGGTGGTTTATTACGTTTCTCATTTTCTCTAGAAAAAGAAGGTGCCTAAATACAGGAAATATTTTTCGCGGGAATTTTGACCATACCCACGTTTTTGGGAAACCAATTTTTCTTCAGCTCCCGGCAACGTCCCTACTCAGTCTCTCCTCCGCATCCCGAGCACGTCTTGCGGCGAAGTCTTCTTCGCAGGCACCTGCTTTGGCAGCGCGTATGTTGAAGCTGCGCAATGGGGCTAAAGTGGATTGCGGGTCCCCAAGGGTTGCAGTGGGATTCGTCGTTAGCCTAATTAAGCGGCGGTGATCCCTGATTGTAAAAAAGAAGGGACGTGTGGACAGACCGCGCGTGGTTTCGAATGATTGCTATCACCTTCCATCCTCCCTACAACGAAGCGAAAGAGCGGTGAAAACGTGCAACTAAGGGCAAGCGAAATGTCGTAGCAGTACAACAACAAAGAAAAAGACGGCGCCGTGATATCTTCGTCTCAATTGGTTTTCAAGACGCAAAATCTACGGACTCCTTCGCAGGCCGCCTCTATTGTGTCCATGACACTAATGGACTGAGGAAAACTACCAACTAACCGGAAGATCCTTGGATGCTATAAACGCCATAGCTTTCCAACTCATTAGCTTCGAGTTCATGTTCTACCCAAATATGACTACTTGCAATCGCTTTCTTTGGAAAGCTTCTTTCGAAAATGACAAACCACTGGTATCCATGGGGTAACTGCGCTACGCGAATCCTAGTTGGCCAATGCAACACTCGCGTGCCAGGTCAACGGCATGTTTTAAAGTTGGCGCATGCTTTGCGAGTTCTAATGTCAGGTATCTAGATGTCACTTGCATACCGCATATTTGTGTGAGGAGCGGCTAACCAATATGTGTGCAAAGGGTTATGAAACATTCTACTGAAATTCAGAGAATTACCAATGCGTAGCATTCTTATGCCGCTTGTCTTGAGTGTGAGTTTTTTTCCAGCGAAATTTTTTGGTGTTTCTAAATCCTGTACTGCCTATTATCTCTATTTACGCTATTCTAAAGACTAAGAAGTGCAACACACAATTGTGAAAATGCAGGGCGTGACACGGTTCGCCAGTTTTCGTAATTATTTTATATCTGTTATTTTTTTGGTTTTTCAAAATTTCGTTCAACCACTTATCTCCATTTACGCTATTATAACGATTACAGGTAGAACTTTCGCGAAATCTGCATTATTGTGGAAATGCAATGCGTTATACGTTTTGCCATTTACGGTAATTTTTTGATTGATTGATTGCAGGGTTTAAAGCGACGACGCAACGCAGGCGATGAGGCGCGCTGTAGTGGAGGGCTCCGGATTAATTTTGACCACCTGGGGATCTTTGACGTGCGCCGAAATCTCGAACACACGGGCGTTTTTGCTTTTCGCCTACCGTAATTTTTTATTATTTTTCTGATTTTTCACTTTTCCGAAATTTCATCAGACCAATTATCTCCGTTTACTTTTTGCAACGATCACATTTGGAACTTCCCCTAAATCTGCATTATTGCGGAAATGCAGGGCGTTACATGGTTCGCCAGTTTTAGTGATTATATTATATTATTCTGAGTTTTTAAGTTTTTCAAACTTTCGTTCGACCAATTATCTCCACTTACGCTATAATAACGATTACAGGTGGAACATTCGCGAAATCTGCAGTATTGTGGAAATGCAGGGCGATACACGGTTCGCCAGTTTTCGTAAGCATTGTATATATATTTTTTTAGTTTTTCAAAATTTTGTTCGACCAATTATCTCCATTTACGCTATTATAACGATTACAGGTGGAACTTTCGCGAAATCTGTATTATTGTGGAAATGCGGGGCATTACACGTTTCGCCGTTTTCGGCAATTCTTTACATTTTTCTCATGTTTTAATTTTGCCAAATTTTGTGCCACCAGTTACCTCGATTACGCCATTATAGCGATTACAGGTGGAACTTGCGCGATATCGGCATTTTTGTGGATATTCAGGGCGTTATAAAGTCCTGTCTGTGGGGGTACTCGGCAAAGAATGCTACGCATTAATAATATATCCAGGGAGTCAGCCTTTGAAATACGTGTGGGCACATTTAGGTCACTTGATAGCATTTACCGCAATGTGGCATCGCGGCCAGTTATTTTTTGTGTCCTCCGAGAAGTTAAACCCAACTGAACAGGGTAACTGAACAGGTGTAAATAATTTCATCACTTTTTCAGAGACACAACGTACAGACAAAAAATTGGCCACGCATCTGCTCTTTTCGTTGCAAATGTCGACAAAAGACGATAGTCTTTATCGACTTTTGCCAAGTAAATGCCTCCCTTCGATTTCCCGCTCCCCTCTCATGTTGTTCCTCTTGCGTCGCGTTCCTCCCAAGGTAAAGACGCCACAGGTTTGCTTAAATCATTTTAAATTTACCGCACTCCACTGCTCCAGGCCGGGTGTCTCGATGCCAACGCTATACCCTACGGCGGAGACGCTCGTGAATCGAGGTGACTTACTTCAACGTTGATAGAACCAGATTGCCCTACTCCACGTGCGTTCCAAGCAGAACGTGGAACCTATCTAAGGAAACCTTTCGTAACTGTTGCCAGTTGATTTCTTAAAATGGCGCCAGAAGCTATAGGGGCGCGGGCGACAGCAGGTGACGGCGGAGTTAATTTTTTTTTCTGCAGTTGATGAAGCAGTTAATTTCGCAAAATCAAGCATGTATGATTTTTTATAAAGGAACACTGCAAATATCACTTGTGTATTAATTTGTTATCTTATATTTGCGTAATGTCTTGTTTTTCAACAATGTTGACAAGTATGAACATTGCACCGGACTTAGACGGGTAGATTTAGCTGCGACTATATAAGACTATTGCGCAGGCCTCGTTTCACTTTGACCGGGTGGCTGAATCCAGTCACAGACAGACAGACAGACAGACAGGCAGACAGACAGACAGACAGACAAATAGACATACAGACAGACCAAAATTTCTGCGTTTAAGTAGCCCAAGAAAGACTATCGTCTTTAAAATTACTCTACCCAGACGGCACGAGTTGGGAGTAACTGTTAGGACGAATTATTTCGGCGGGCTCGAGACCTCAAGCACGACCGACGAGCCGTATAGCAGGAGGCCGCGTACCGTCTGGGGAAGGGGCACCGCATACTATACATCAGGTAATTATGTATCGCTGTAGTTCTATTTAAGCATGGGAAAACTCTGGAAATTACCGTCCTATTCCTCACAGGGTTTTCATGAAGGCAGGAGAAACCCTATACGGAATCAACATTGCGTTTTACACTCAAGACAGGCAAAATAAACGTTATTAACTTTCGCCTTTGTAGCGCTGTTCTGTTTCTTACTTACTTCCGAGCGGCCCTACAAGGAAGCTCATAAAAAAACTCCAATCCTTTTGTGTAAATGAATATTTGCACAGGATAACATAATTTTCGCTGTATTTTCGTGTACGACGTAAATAAAGTCGTTGGTATTAGCTGCGTCAAGTGCTGATAAAACCTGGTACGAACGGGATGCGCTTGTCGCGGAGCGACCACCTCGCTGCGGTTCTGCCGCGACAGACCGGAGCCGTGAGACACGAGCCGTGAGGCACCGGATCAGACCACTTTAGTGGCGATGAAAAGTGTACAACGATTATGATTGTGGTTCTCTACGGGCCAGGAGCCACATCTTCTTCCTGTACAATGTACAACCTACACCTGGCCACAAAACATATGTAAAAAACATTATATCTGACCAAAGTCTCCTGGCGAAAGCATTGTACCGGAGTTCTTGGCAAAAACACGACATACAGGCGGTTCAGACTAGATGGTCTTTTTGGCCCTCCTGCAGATTGCTTTCATTTTTCGGTCGTGCAGCCTCGGGCCTAATCTTTCAATGATTTGTTGAGCCTGACTGCTGCTTTCCTTGACCATGACCGTCGAGGCGTGTGATGATTCCGCTCGATGAATACACTGTCGTCTGACATCTGTCGAAGGTTTTGTGACGGTTCTCTCGACAAGTTTCTCGTTTCGCCCTGAGCGATCTTCAAGATTGGGCCTCATAGAGGTTGGTTCCAAAGGTCTGCCCAGGGTTTCGTCGTGGGTTGTGTCCATGTTTTTACTCGTGCGGCAGGCGTTTGTGAATTTCAACGTCAGTGTACGCTCTTCGAAGCACTTTCGTCTGAAGAACGCCGATCATTCCTTGCTGGCGACTGGATATCGTGCTCTATTTCGGGGCTGGACCTTCAAACGTCCATCAGAGAGTCGTCTTGACCGCCACCAATCCTTGCACATCCGTGCAGCGAATTTTTCGCCACTCACGAACTTCCACAGCTGGTCCTAACCTATGAGTAGGTTGATGCCTTTTTCGCCACCTCCTGGAGGGATACTCTGTCTAACAATCCATAGACTCTTTTAATTGGGGTCATAACATACCTAGAAAACGCATTCCATGTCGGTAGCAGGGATGTAGGTTGTTGGCATGTCTGCAGTCTCCATTATATGCTCGTTGGCCTCCAAGTAGATACGTAGACCAACCTCTACGACGTTGCAATTCCTCACACCAGAACGAGCATCGGACGCGAAAGTGTTCACGGCGAGGCGTGCCTCTCTGATGATTTTCAGTCCCAACCGCGCTACCAGGTCTTCTTTGATGAACGTGCGTTCACTGCCTCCGTCGAAAACACCTCTGACATAGGACGTCCCGTTGGTCCCAATCTCTAGTAACGTTGGTCCCAACGACCTAACAACGAAGGTCGGTAAATTCATGTTTTCGTAATGTTGGCTGCTTGTAACGGCGGTCGACTTCGTACGGTTTTTTTCCATCGTATCTGTAGCATCATAGACTTTCGTGTACAGCTTCTCGCGCCACCTCGCTCGAAAATCCGGAGCGCACATCGTTGAAGAACGCCTGAAATTGCATGTGTCGCATACCAACTTCCGCGGCACTCGTTTGCACGGTGGCCCGTCATAATGCATCGGTAGCATCGCCTAGCGCAAGCAAGCTGTTTCTTCCTCTCTGGTATTGTCAATGTGGCGTGGCACTGCATGCCTCGGTCGCATGTTTTCTATACTTGCAAAAGAAACCCTCTCTGGGTTTTTTTTTTTTTCGTTTCTTGGTACCCATGCAGGAATGGTGAGCACGGCACATGCTTCTTGCGGTAACCACGGTTGTCGGAGGAGGACGTCAATGAAATACACTGCTCCCTTGTTTAGATTTCTATCCGTATATAAATACCGCAAGAGCTGCTCGAGTTTCTGGGAAGACGTTGCGGTGTCCTCCACTAAAGCAGGAGGTGCCGCTCTCTGTATATCACCTTGAAGACGTCCGTGGCGGTGGAACGCGAAGACGATTTCTTTTGGCAACGCCTCGAGCAAAACGTCGTACACCATTGCCGAGAAGTTGCTCGTCGGAACGCTGAGAACGTTACGACAGCGGACATTCAGCTGGATGCAGTCGTAAACCCTGCGCAGCTCCTTCGCCTCCGACAGAGGCGTCACGTGCGCTGTAGCTCGCGGAGGGTTCTAAAATGCCGCTGTATAATACAGCTCTTGTCTTCAAACCTGTTCTTGAGCAGCTAGATGGCACTCTCGTAGCACGCCTCCGTTGTTGGCAGACCGGTAATGACAGCTGCTGTTTCAGCTACCAGGAAGTTTGTAAGGTAGTGAAACTTATCCGTGGTGGTGAGAGCAAGGTTCGTATGGACTGCGCCGTTGAACTTCTCCCAGAATGGCGTCCATTGACACACGTCCCCATGAAAACGCTTGATAGTGAACGTTGGGAGACGAGGTCCGAAGACAAGGGACGGAACTGGCCTTGGGGCAAGTGGGGTATTAATCGCAGTCAAGGGCGAAGCTTGCACCGTGCTCCCGAAGCTGAGGTCCTCGAGGCGGCACTAAAGGCTAGTCAGAGCCTCGAGCGTCTGGTCGTTGTAGTGCGCCGCAGACTCGTATCCCGTTTCCAGCTCCTCGACAGCAATCACGTTACTCGACCTAGGCGTCGATATTGCGAAACTCTTCAAGGCTTGCTACGAACTTGTCCACCACTTTCCTGATCGCCGTTCTGTCAGTGCCGCCTCTCTCGAGGAACGCCGTCACCTCGTTCAAAACATTTCTTGCTTGGGCTCGACTGGCAGCGCGTTTTTCTTTCATCCAGTCTATAACTGCGTTAAAATTTCCGGCTTACTTGCTCGGCCGACAGTCAGTTCCACGCATTGTTTCCCTAGGTGTGGTTACGATGAGGAGGAAGCTTCTCCCACGACCGTTTCCAAAAGAAACTTGTCATCGCCGTCGTTTGTTTTCCCACGTCGTTGGGAGCCGCTAGTTCCCGGGTTCCGGCACCAAATGTCGCAGAGCGACCGCCTCGTCGCGGTTGTGCCGCCAGAGAGCGGAGCCGTGAGACCTCCGATCGAACGCTTTAATGGCAATGAAAAATGTACAACGATGATGATTGTGGTGCGCTATGGCTCATGAGCCACATCTTTTTCCTCTATACTTTGCAACAGTAGTCGTACAGCGTTTGACGCTTTGTGCGGCTACACTGCAGGATGGCATGCTTTCGATCGCAGGCTGCAGCGGGCGATTTCATTATGCCCGCAAAGAGGAAGGAAACCCGCGTGTTCCGGGGTTTTCGCGCACGGTTAATCACCAGAGGCAGATTAAATTATTACGTAGTGCATTGGCTACGGTGTGCCCGACGGCCCAACTGCTGCTTCGCCACAAGACCTTAATGTTTCCTTCTGCAATCTAATCGTGCTATATAACCTTGGCTGAAACAAGTTCTTTGCGCCTTTACACGGGCTCGGCACAACACTACAGCATAGAAGTATTTGGCTGGTAACCTGGGCATTTGGGACGTTCAGCCATCCGCTCTTGCCGTGCTGAAGTGTTTTTTTCTGGTACGAAAAAGGACTAGCGTCATCAATGTACGTGTCATAATAGCGGGAATGAACACGAATCATATATAGACAAAACTTTTAAGAACTACTAAGCTTAATCGTGCGGTTCACGCATGTCCACACGCCTCACCGCACGAGAGCTTGGGTAGATTTAAGGCACAGTAAGAATATATATAAACAAAATTCCCCCGCATTTCCCCTAGGGGGAGAATGTGAAAGTGCGAATGCACGGTTGTCGGCCCGCTTGCGGCGCTTGCGCTCGGCCCCCGCAGCCCACCGCCTCGCCGCCTTCTCTTCCATCTCTTCCATCGGGTTTGTACCACGCAGTTATCAAGCCGCTATAACGCCGCTGAGTCGCCAACGCACGCCGCTGACGACGTAGTTTGAATGCGTTAAAGATATAAGGCGCGTCAACACTGATATCACCGTCGCGTCCGTGGCTTGATCGGTAGAGCGTCGCGCTGCGGCCGCAAAGTCCGCGGATCGAAACCTGGCGCCGGATGCTGTTTCTTTATAAAGGAGCACTGCGGACGCCGACGCCGCCGCCGCCGACGCCGGCGGTGGATGGTTTGGGGTCGCTTATAAAGTGCATTCGCACTTAAAATTGACATTGTTCTTTTAATTAAACAATTACGTCAGTCTGGTCTTTTGGAAGCATAGCAAATATAGCACGGAAGACTGCCTCGCGCCTTCGCGAGCAGCACCGAACAGAGACAGGTCGGCTCGGCGCTCTGCTGCAACGATTTTTAGGGGCGTAGCCCCTAAGGGGCTCGGGCTGTGGGCGTCTAATCTCGTCATCGCAACCATCGTCTCATTTAGTCGCTGTACTAAAACACCGGGACACTCGTTTACGCCTCGCTCTGGAACGCTTCGTAACGCGTCCTAAAAAAATAGCGGTACACTCGTTTACGCCTCGCGCGAGAACGCTTTGTGCTTCAAAGACGCGAGACTTTTAGAGCAAAGCTGTATACCTCTACCCGCCCCCGCCCCCCCCCCCAACGGTTTCATTTGCGCTGGCAAAAACACCAAGGCTCCAAGAATACAATTATACAATGCATGCTTCGCTATCTCCCCAGGTTTTTCGTTAGTGTAGATAGTCCGGGATTTTTATATATAGCGTTTATTTTGCCACAGGGCATAGCTGAGGGGGTATGAGTTGTTGATGACAAAAGTTGATTAAATGAACATGAAAATGTTCGTTTCGTGGATGAAGTCGTGGAGGGAACGATGATGAGGCATATGTATCCACGCGGTGTGTACGTTCACGTCGTTACTGCAACTTCTGAGTTTGCTGCAAGGGCGCACCGGTACGTGAGTGATTGTTTTGCCACTGCTGCGGTTCCTAACTTTTGGTGAAATTTTTGCAAATGTTTAACGGTGGGGACGTTAGAGCTATGGCACTAGGTTAATTCCCCGGAGACCTGCATGGCGTCTTGGCTGGCCAGCTTGCCTGCAAGCAGCTTACCCTTAGAAGCATTCAAGCGTCATGATATAGAAAGCACTCTGGTGGCATTTGTCCCGCAGGCGACGGGGTGATCCGAGAAAATTCCAAGCTCCGTCAGAAGCAGTTGAAACTGTTGGCTCAGCATTATAATGCCATCTCGGAAGTAAGGCAATATATCAAGGCAGGCATGTTGTGTCGATCCAGAGGCTTGTACTGCGTCGTGAACCTGCTGTAGTGCACATCTTTTGCCTCTGTTCCCACGAGTGCTTTCATACCGCCGCACCTGACTCGTGTCAAAAACATTGTTCGAGACTTTTATCGAACTCAGTCTCTTCAAGAAGTCGTAGATGAGTTCAGAATGGCAAGTGTCACTGCAGTATACCACTCCAGCAGGGTGGAGAATATGAGGCGCATCCCTCCCGGGTCAGTTACCAGGACATTCGCAGGACGAAGAACTGCCTCTGAGGTGATGACATGGCCCACTAGTGCATACGGTAGACTCTTAAGTGCTTAGGCCTTTGCGGAGCCGGAAGTGTTGGAAATTCGGATATTGTATTAGGGGATCTGAGTCACATCTTAGGTGCGAAAAGTGTGGAGATAGTCCTGCAGTTCAAATAATCCTGCACTTCAGACATCGAACTCTGCTGCCTCTGTAAGGGAGCCCACGAAGCAACCTATTTCAACCTCCGGGCTAGGTATCGTGAATGCTCCCTGTCAGAGATAATAGAAAAAACCGCTGTTTTAGGTTTGAGGCCCCAGTGGTATTGAAAGATCATTCCCAGGGATATGCGGCAGCGCTTCACAAAGGAAGTGCCGTTGCTGATGCCGCGTTCCGGCCACTCTAACTCCAGTAGTAGAAAATTCCATCACACAGGTGATGCAGCAAGTGGTTGCTCCACTTACTGAAACTCTTCTCACCCTGACTGGTATAACCAGACTTCTGGCGACAAAGGTTCGAGGTTTCGACGTTCAAGCAAAACATAATTTTGCGCTGTTAGAATATTCCGCGCAAGTTCTGGAAGACCATGAATTGTGAGTTTGCCATTCCGCAGTACAAAAATGAGATCAAATGTTTCACACTCTGTTTGTTTTCTCCTTTTCTCTTTGCAAACTGGCGAAATAGTTCTGCAAAGTTTCATTTCCAACGTAAACTGGACATAGTCCGCAGTGCCAACAAATAGAAGTCCCGGCACATTTTGCCGTAAACTGACAGGATTGTTCCACAACAGTTTCTGTTTGCGAAAGCAGACCGCCGATTACAGTCAAACCCGGCTATAACGAACCCGGATAGAGCGAATTATGCTATATATAGAACAAAAATATTTCAGTTACGGAAATACATGGGAAACATATTCCTTATAACGAAGTTTACATGGGATATATCGAACTCTGTGAGCCTAGAATGGCCGCCGAAATGCACGGTCTCGAAGCGGCGATTGAGATGTGTATTGGCCGCGACCACGGAGCAAGAGCCGCGACTGAGACATTGCGCGTCGCACGGTGCGACGTGACGCCCGACACTTTCCGTAACTGTTTCCGACGCGCGGGACTCACGACGGAACCCGCCCAGTCAGCGAGTCCGGGCCAAGACAGCAGCATTGGTGAACTGTGGGTAGAGCTCGCCAATGTTCCCGATGATGTCGCGAGTGAGAGCCGTCCGACGCTTATAATGAAGCGCTTTCGGCAGTCGATGTGGTCCGCCAATGCTTCTTCGATTTTGGAGGACGCGGACTCAAGCTGGTGCAAACAATGTTTCGTGTAGAGAATGCTATGCTAGTTGAAGCCGCCTAAACGAGAGAGTGAAAACAAAAATCACCGCTTTTTTCTTTGCAAAGTAGGCAGTTGGGGCAGAAAGTAGCTTTATTACTTGCAATAGATGGATTACTTTGGGTGTGGTAATGGCTACTTTACTGTGTTTGTTTCTGCATGCGGGGGTGGTGGAGTTGGGGAGGGGGGAGGGCTCGCGCGGATTGCGAACTCGTAACAATCAGCTCGTTATAGGCGTGTTCGGATATATCGAACTATTGGATATATGAACTAATCGAAGTGCATATTGCAGTTCGCTATAAACGGGTTTGACTGTATGCGTATTGGCAACTGACGGGAATTATGCCGTTTCGTTCTTTTTTGTAAGTTGACGGAGTTTGACGGAAAAGTAACCATTTCGGGGTGGTAACCGTACATTGACTGTAACCTCGATAAACTGTGCATGCTCTGTCTGATTTTTTTCAGTAAGTTGACAGAATTTTACGGAACGTTTCGCGTTATGGACATAAGCGAGAGATTTCCCTGCAACATCGCCGAACGGGGCATTTTCCGTACATTTCTTTTTTGTAAATTGATAGAGTTTCACGAAACATTTCCCGTTGGGAAGAAAAACGAGACATTTCCCTTCAATGTCATCAAACAGGACACGTTCGGTTCAATTTTTCCGAAAATTGACGATTTTTTTTACAGTGATAGCGCTGCCGCCACGAGCGGTGCTCGTTCGCTGTCGCTGTTGCTGCCGGCATGAGCGGCACTGATGGCGTGAATCGGGCTCGTTACCTATACTGCTGCTGCAAGTAAATTGGCACGTACTGTGCTTAAATTATATTTACTGCATATTTTCTAGCCGCGGGTTCAACTGGAGCGCTGCCACGCTCTTAGGAAGAAGATCGTGTAAAGAATTCGCGACGAAGGCAAGGCCACCCAGCGAAGACCCCAGCATGGCTATTCAAGGTGCGCCTCGTGCGATCGCCTCTCTATTCGTCATGTGCAGTGATAGGGGAAGTACACCACTGGGTCATGTGTTTCCCTGAGCATGATGTCGAGCGGACTGCTATGCTCTCAGCAATTCGAAAGTTGACAGCCCCGCACAACACCCTGGATGACATCGTCTTTCCTAGGGGTCACTGGATGCTACGCAGAGACGTGTCGCGCCTTCTACTAAGCTTTCATCAGGAGACTTAACTGGTGAACTTCTGCTGAAAGGACCCTAACATTGACTAATTAGGAGGAGCTTGGGCGGAGCAATTGCCGGCACATCTAGCCAGGTTAACCCCGCCTGATCCCACACAACAACCACCACCACCGCCACTTCCAATGCTACGCACTGTATGACATTTCCCGAGCAATGGGGAGTTCGTTGCGAATTTGTTTCGCGTGTATTAAACAAAACCAACCGAGCTTCTAAAAAGTAACAAAAAAAAAAAAAAACCGAGCTTCTAAAAAGCAACAAAAAAAAACTTTCCTTACTTTCGGCGGACAGAAAGTTAGAAAGGCAAATTATACTTCTTAGCAGAACCACTTGAAAAAAAGCAACCTTAAAATGCGTGCTGAGCAAACTTTGTACTTCTAATCACGAAATGAACTTGTTCTCTTTTGACCTCCGTTGTATCTTGTTCGGCGGTGTACGCTGAGAGTCTTGACATGACGTCGAGCTACATTTGCGCTCGCCTGTAGTTAATAAACACATTAACACGAATTGATATTTTTGCGTGCCATTACTCACCCGTCAAGTCGTAATTTACTTGCGACTAAGGGAGACCCTGCACGTGCATTTTCGCTAGTGTTTATAACCGACTGAAAACAAAAAAGTACAGTTTTTTCTCTCGCGTTTTATAACGCATAAGGCAAAAAAAAAAAAATAAGCGAGGGAGGCGTCCATTTACGAAACCCGGCACCTGCAATTGACTACGTCGCGCGCGGCGCTAACATGTTCTGAAAAACGAAAAAAAAAACAAAAAAAAAAAAAAACAAAGGGACAGATAACGCCACACCAAAGCGGGCTTGTTCGGGCTCGATCATTTCACAGACTAACATAAGGGAAGAAAGCCCCCCAAGTCAAGCCTTTCCATTCATTCGGATTACTCTCTCCCCTCCACTAAAATACAAGGACCGGTTAACGACAATCAAGCCAGAAAAGAAAAACACGCGGAGTGGGACAAACGAATGTTCAAACGTTTATGCGTGTTGCCGATAGAAAACAAGCCGATAGTACCAGAAACGCCCCAACCAAGGGAGTAAGCGGTTTGGTTTCGAAGTTCAAATCAATGAGCGCAGCTATTCATCGTCAAGGGTGAAGCACGGAGCATTCGAGGTCGATCGCAAAACCCTAACCTCCGAAAGAAAAAGAAAAGATGGCAAATAAACAAAACTGACGTCGAAGCTTTTGATTTCATCTACTACATTTGCAAGCGGGTGGCTCGTTTGAACTACCAAAGCCCCGTCAATTTTTTTTCTGCCGTTAGCCTTGGTCCCCACTCAGACACCCTTCCGGGAAAAAAAATGTAAGGACCACACCGGCACTGACGTGAGTGAAAGGGCGCAGCTCGAGCTACCAGGAGGATGGTCAGCGGTGGCTTTTTGGCGGGAGCTCAGGCAGAAAAATGGAAAAGGGAACCTAACGAGTAATAGCGCGACATTTTATTCGTCGAGTTTTCTTGATTGCCGTCTTGCCGGCATTTCATGCACCTATGCGGCTTATCCTTTTCTCTTTTCCCTTCCTCTCACACTGATATCGCTTCCTCCGGAGTTCTCTGAAGTTCGGCTTCCATCCCAAATCATCAGCCGAGCTTTGTGTTTGCTCCGAATGTCATTATCAGCATTCTGAGGCACGAGCTTTTTTTTTTTCTTCCACGGCCCTGTTTTCTATCTCCTCTGAGCGCGCGGCAAGGTACACAAAGATAGCCGGCGCCATTAGCTAGAGTACCTGCCCATCCCAACACCAAGCTCTTTGCCGCTGCTGCTGCTGCTAGCCAGCTTTGACAGCTTTTTCCCGGAAGAATCGCGCTCATTGGGCGGCGTTTACCCAGCTTAATGTCGGCCGCCTATCTTCCCCCTCATATGTGGGCATTGCCGGCTAAGTTTCCCGGACGTTGCACACGGTTGTCAAAGGGCTCCCCTGATGAGTCGCATGGGTGTCCCTAATAAGCGAAACGCCGGCGTATATGATGAAGCAGCACTTCCGCCAAGCCGCTTCAATACAAACAAGGAATGATCGCTTTCGAAACTTTTTTGTGAACACGCAAGAAATGCTAATGAGTGCCGCGACTAAGCAGACTTACGAGCTTAAGAATGCTGCTGAAAAGAACACTGATAAGAATGCGCTGCCATGGAAGACTCTAACATTTATTTTTTATTTTTTATTCAGTGAGTGTCCCGCGTTGCAACAAAGGCGTTACAGGGGGAGTGTTACACTCTGAAATAAAGCACTTCTTCATCCGTTCATTCCTGGAGATTATCTTGTAAGCATCACGCACTCGTTGCAATTACAATCAATAAGCGCCGCTGTAAGTTACTATCCCCTTCAAGACAGAAGGAAGTATGCAGTCAGTTTGCTCATGACACAAACTATATGCCTGACGGCACTGCCTCATTATTTTTTAAGTGGTCCTGACCACGCGATTTAAAGTCAGCGAAAATTTTTAGCAAATAATTTTAATTCTGTAGAATACTCGAATAAGCGCTGCTTTCTTATGCGAACACTATTGTGTTTGACAAAATCCACGATTGTACACTTTGTGCTTCTCCCTTTCAGCCCTGAACTTTTTCTTACTAGGAAAATTTTTGTGTGTATACTTTCTTTATTACTGGTATTATTTAGGCTTACAAACAAAAAATAGAGATTGTGATGCAAGTATTTAGCGATTTACTAGCATGAAATCCTATTAGGTCATCAGGCAATTCAAATTCAAACTTACAGCACACCAATTTCTTTTCGGTTGTTTTCCTAAAGTTTTGAAAGCCATGAGCCCACATACAAAAAATAAGGCTGCTAGTGAAAGTATTTTTGTATTTAGAGCCATTTCATCAAATAGGAGTTCGTTCTTGGGTACACCTTGACGTCTTTTTGGCCTTTACTGCAATTCCTTCCACTTTCTAGCCTTTAGTTTTAGCAAAAAACAAACAATGGTAACATCTATTGATACAGGCATATTTGAAGAAGTATTTCGCAGAAAACTATCTCGTTTGGTCTTGTTCTCAAATTGCTAGAAGTCTTTTGGTTCATGTCATAAATAGAGGGCGGCACGGCTGAAAGGGTTCCCTGTTTTCCCGGTAATTAAGAAATTAGTGTTCCTTAATGGCTATATCAGGTGTAGCCTTATCTGACTACAAGGCCTGAGGCTCCCGCTATGCAATAAACAAAATTTTGAAAACACTCGAAATGTAAAACTAGCAAATAAACATCTTCTTTTTTGCGGACCTCAAGCGCATTTTTGGTAGCTAGCACGCTGAAGGAACACAATACATGGCGCGGATACATTTCACACTCCTTTTAACCTGTAATAAATAGGATGCGAGCCAACTAGCTTCGGAAATATTCCATCCCTTTCATTTGAGGAAGTTGAGACCTATCCACTTGCTTGGGACTGCATGACTTCCATAAGCCCCAAGCCGTTCAAAGGGCATTCCTGCAGCGCCGCACGCTGTAGGGGAGCTGACGAAAAGAGTGAGTGAAAATTTTTTTAAAGAAAATAGTAGAGCCGTAGCGCTTACGGCTCAATGAAAGAACACTAAAAGCTCCTCCCAGCAGTTCTAAGAGATGTGCAGGCAGCCAACATTTCTGCTTCGTGCTGTGGATCCGAAAGATACTCGACATTGAGCTGCACTAAATAACTTCCAGGAGCGTGTGGTTTTTCAAATGCGAAATCTGGTAACTTGTTACCGTGAAATGGTAGCGCCACCCATTACAATCTTCGAATGCGACTGCAGCTTACTTCCCATTTGTAGTCAGATGATCTAAAAGTTGTGAAAGCACATTGTGGGCCTTGGCCAGTTCAGACAGTTCTCTCCCGAAGAACAGATACAGATACAGCAGCCAAACATCATGATGTTGATCTTGTCAGGTGCTTGGTGTACTCTTGGAATGTATATGTTAATAATTTTCTTAGGCCGGTAATTGGATGTTGGAATACGCGAGGTGGCGTGAACGCCGTCTTTGGGGAATTCTATGCGTGGTAGCGTGGCAGCTAATCTCCCCTTTCATTCGTTGCGCTGTACTGAAACCTAGCCCGTAAATAGACAAAGTTGGGCTTCGAGGGTAGCGTAATCAAATGTATCCTTGACGTCAAGGAATGCATCTCTTGTGTAAAGACCATTCACACAAGTTCCGGTTTCTTTACGTAACCATTTTAACGCGCTCCGTTGCGTAACCCTCTCAACGATTTCTAACTTAATGAAACTGTCGACGCTATTCTTAACTCTTTTTACGGAGTATTGTCCTTCGTGCCACATACACAATTTTGTTCTCAGCAACAAGATCGGCGTATCTCTATTTGGGCACTCATGAACCATTTCCTTCGTAACCCTCATCAATACAATAAAAAAGCGGCGTTGGTCGATACGAAATTGAATTCAGTTTCGTTACTCTGACTCCTTTTATGGTGTATGCGACAAGCACTCCTCGTTAAGTTGACACCAGATACCGCTGAGAACAGAACATATCAATGCTTTGTTACGTTTAGGTGGAGATGCTCACGATGTCGCATCTCCAGCTAACGCATCAGAACTTAAAATCGCTGTTTAAACTCTCTTCCAGTTCCCGAACCCTAAGCATTCAGGCGCAATAACAGTTGTAATTTATGAACCACTTTCACACCATGTGAACAAAGGGTTCATCTTCTCGTTAATAAATAAAGAGATTTGCTAATCAGAAACATTATGCTTGAGGTCACGTCGCGAGGTCATCACGTTAAAACAAATTTGTCATCTTGTCGTATTCGAGAAACCTGTCGAAGGTGTTCTCGTGATGGCACGTGGTCAGAACTGCCAAATAGGTCCCCTTTACAACCTCTCTTGCAGCTCTGTACTTTTACGTTATTACTGATTTGATACAATTGGATTTGCGTCGAAGCTCCATGCCACCCGCATAGCTCATTTTCATATCTAACGTCACATATCATTTTTTACTCTTGTTCTTCAACTTCCTGATATGCCTTATACTTTCAGACTAAGAGGGGACAAAGTCATTAGCGACTCGTATTTTCGTCCCACCCGTCTCTTTCTCCCGCAATTCCCTTCCGCCCACTGCCTCTTCGCATTACTCTTTTCTATCCTCTCGGATGACACACCTGGAAGAGGCACAGCGGCTGACAAATGCACGCGTGACCTCTCAGCTATGGATCACGCTTCTCTGCCCTCCGGCTAAAGGGTACTACGCAGGAACGCTGGTAAAAGGCGAATTAGTAAAAGAAGATGCATAAGCCGCGACCGGCTTGCTTTCCACGTGTCGCATCTTCTTCTTCTGACACTAGCTTACACTTTTTTTTTCACTTTGCCTCCTTGGTTCCACGTGCAAGATTTCTTCTGTCTCCACCTCGCCCTCCGGCTTCGTCTCCGTCGGTAGCCTCCTTATTCTGCACATTGCGCGATCGATCAGTGTAAGCAGCGCTGGGCACATACGACGTCCCGCAAGGAGCAGCAGGCAGCTTTGTCGTGCACACAACGGCCAGGCACACGCGCCCATAGTCGGTGGCTGGCCAAGACACGACGGTCTGGCCGGGTCATTTGTGAGGAGTGGCGCACTCAGCAGGCACCGTCGGACAAGGCCGAATCCCAAAGCAGCTCACTTTTATATCGAGCAGACCTGACGCCCCCGGCCCGGTGTTCGTTGACGTGCAGACGTGGGCCCTCACGCAGTTTTAGTGAGGCCCTCGTTCAGTTTGCTACTTTCCAAGTTTGTGAGAATGCAATATTGTGTTTGTTTTAGGGCCGCTAGGGCGGAAGACAGGCTGTTAGGTTCCAGCACCTCAATTAATGAAAACCACCGGCAGATCAGTTACGGGTATTGCTTAGCTTATGTAGTCTCTTTGTGTTTCTTTGCTTTCACGCCGGTTGGGCTTATACGTAGCGTTGAAGGGGTTCGGGGCGCAGCCGCGGAAATGATTTTCGCCTTTCATCGCCGCATCTCCGTGGAAGAGGCGGAAATCCGCGTCTATAGCCGACAGAGGTATAACCAGCCAGATAAACGCAGTCAACTGTGTCCTTTTTCGGATCATCAGCGGCACCTTTGGGCTCTTGCGGGGAAAAGCGCCCGTAAATTATGAGCGTATTCAAAGGGACATGGTGTACAGTTAGAGGCCCTTGATAGAGAGACGAAGGCTGCGAGGTCATTCGAGGGGTTAGAAAGTATCAATGGGGAAGCGCGCCAGCGAGAGGAGCATGGTTGTACACGTCAAAGTAACGGGTGTTCACGTAAATCGTTCCGCGTACGGTCGTGTCGTCGCTGTGGCCGTAAATGAGCAGACCAGAGTTGCCAGTGCCACCGAGCCATCAAGAAAATAGTTACCCTAAAAGAAGCCCCAAAAAAGTGGCGGCGCTCTTGCGAATAAGCCGAAAATAAGGAGAAGTTCAAGAAATATCCTCATTCGTGAAAATCGCTTTGTAGTATGAAAAACTACTACGAATACAAATGGAAGGTGTACAAATAAAATTCATTTTATTTATGTTGTATAATAAAAAATGACAAAGGTATGATTGAGCGGTATTTTTTCTCGTACTACACTCAGTCATCGTCACTGGCATCTGACAGATCGGGAAAATCTTTGTATCCAGTTTCGCGGAACCATACATGTTCCTTGCGTTGAAGAGCTGCATCATCTTTGCTGTCGGCTGGAAGTCTCAGCAGCAGACTCCTAGTAGCCTAAGGTCATTGCGAACGTACAGGATGGCACTCAGCATTTCATTTCTCATTCTATTCTAGAGGCGCGATTTTACCAAGTTCATGGGTGAGAATACACGCTCGACATTGGCGTTCCTCAGGGGCATAACCAATAACGACAGAGCGAACTGTGCTAATTCCTTGAAGCAGTTGAACAGTTGAACAGTTGAGGAGGAGTACATCCAGAAGCGGTGGTTTTGTTTGACTCAGCATGCATTCAGGCGAAAACTATTTGATAGAATTCCAAAGCTGGATGTTATGAGGAAGCATAAGCTACACTTGCCTCGCAGCCTCAAAAAAGAAATCCCGGCATCTGAGCTTAACGCCTCTTTCCTGCTCAACGCTTGGTTTGGATGCTGCGACTTTCATGTTAAAAATCGCGGAAAGTGGAAGGTGGGTTGCAGTATGTTACAGGTTGACTTCCAGAAGCCTCTCTCCGGCAGCTGGTATGCGCGACGGGATGAGCACTCTTGAAATCAGTGATCGAAAAATGTTCTGAAGGCAATCAAACAGTCGCATTTGATTTCCACTTTAAAGTTTGAACAGTTTTTTTACCCTTGAGAACTCCTGCAGCCCTGGGTACAGAAACACCAAGTACAGCTTGTAGACAGGATCCCTGTACATATCGGGAAACATAGCAATGGTACTTCTCCCTGCACATGGTAAAGTGAAGCTTGAATTCATCCCACTGTTCTAGGATACGCTTTAGCTCGAGATGAACAGCCACCGCGTCCCTGACAGCTGAGCCAATTTAATGGTTCTTTGCTGTTTTTTATCAGTTGAAATATCTTGCTGTACTCATGACGTCGGAGTGAAGTGTGTGAAAACCAACTGTACGAGCGGCCAACCAGGAATTCTAGACTCTGCGGAAGCACTTACACTGCCTTGCATGCCCATAGTTGAATGGAGTGACACACGCACTTGACCAGAACGAGGTTCTCGTTGTTTTGGCGCAAGTGTGTGTGTGTACACAGAATTTTTCTTCCCAACCATAATGTTGCAACCGTCGGTTCCAGTTCCAAGACACCTTCTGAAATCCAGACCGACCTTGGTCAAGAAATCGGGAAGCCCTTGTGCAATCTGCTGGATGCCTGAACCTTCGAGCGTGAACAGTGCCAGGTACATGGTCCCCTCTTTATTTAATAGTGTGCTGAAATTGCGAACCACGGCAGCCAACTGCTTTTCGTTTGCTACGTCAGGGCTCTCACCAATCAACAATGAATACTGCGAAGCACCTATATCCTTTACAGGGTCCTCGAGCAGACAGAAGGCAAGAACTTTGGTTATTAGGGCTCCGTATTTTGTTCGGAGAAGGTTTATGTCGCCCGCTGTGTACGACTGCACCAGTTCTCCGAGATGATCAACGGTGTTTATAGCGGCATGACACGCTGAGTAACAAGCAGGCTTGAGCTCCAGTTCTATAGGCGACGATTTGGTGAAACCCATGGTATGTCAAACGTGCACTAGAAAGTGGCCGAAAGTTTCTCACGTGTTTTTCTGTACCCATGTGCTGAATGAGGTCAGAATGATGAGCGCGGATCTCACACTTGCAATACTTGCATGTAGCTCTTTTTATTGTCTCCGGGGACTGACATAACCAGTCCTTAAGCTGCGTTTCCTTTCCCAACTCTTTACAATACCTTTTCCCATATTTTGACCACTTTGAAGCGATGGCAACGCATTCCGACCACGACGATTCTTTGCAAGACACGGAGAAGGAGAAGGAAGGCAACAAGGAGGCACAAACGTAGCCACAACCCACAAGCCAACCTATGACGATGATGATGACGAATTGTGGACACCCAAGCCGTGATTTTAATGACAAAGGCGCGTGCCGGGCGATGCAATAAAATTTCCCGAAAAAATGCAAGTAAGCCCAAAAAAACGCGACAAGCGGCTGTAAGAATTTACAAGCGACTCGACGAAAAAATAAGCCCAAATGCGCTTATAACAAGCGGTACTGGCAACTTTGGCGCAGGCGATCTTGCACTGTTGCTGTTTCCGCGCGTTTCTGGGAATGTGGAGATGCAGTAACAAAGAGGAAATTTGCCTGCGTTCCTCTTACGGACTACACGCCGCCCGAGCTTTGACTGTTGAGCGTTGCAAGTTTCTCCATTGTGTTACGCATTCTGCTTGTTTGTTCGTTGACATGTTTGGTGAACTTGTGTCAGCGAAGCGTCCTTGAGTGCCCACCCAAAAGAGGACAGTTGGGTTTACATTGCTCTTTGTACACGCACCTACGTTGTGGTTGCGGCTAATCAGCGGCCTTCAGTGAATTGTCTGATAGGCCTTTCCCATTCTCTGTTGTCATGTCCGCTTGGGAGGTGGAGTCTTTGGAAGAAAGGCGTGGCGTTTGGTGTTTTGGCCGGACGAGAGCGCAGGAGGGCAGATGCCGGAGACCCTTGCGAGTCAGATAAGTTTCGCTAAGTGTGTTTGAGTATATTCCTGTTTCAATGTAAATACTGTAACGCGCAATGCTGTACTGTAATGCCTTGGAATGTAAGCAAATGTCATCGCCGGTTAATTAAAGAGGTTAACCACAGAACCTCAAGATCCCCCGAGTACTTAGTCGCCGGAACCAACATGCGACTGTAGCGTATTGGATGAAACTAGTAGCTACAAATTGATGGACCTGCGGGGTAGTAGAAGACCAATCTCTACACAGTGATGGAGTAAATTCAATTTTAGGGCTGTTCTGCACCAGCACCATGAAATTAAACACATCCTTGGACAGTAAACCCCCACCACCACAAATTTCTCAGGCCAGCATTGGCTACTTTGCCTCCGGCCAACCCTCTAAGAATACAGCTTCTACTACTAGAACCATGGTGGTCTGCGCGTACGAACGGATTACGAAACAAATTCTTTGCATCTGACAGTTTATTCCATTCTAATAGGTTTGCCCCCCCCCCCCCCCCTACACAACTAAATGTACACACCCCACCCCTTGGCCCTTAGATAGAAGCTGCATCCTCCGGAGATGAATTTTATTATTCGCTCCTTCGGTGTTCATTTCCAAAAGTTCTCCCATGCTGCAGCGTATTTATTGCTCTGCCGTATTTCCTTTTTTCTGCCTCTAAAGACAAAAACATCGTTGCTGTTTCATGCCTAAGACCCCGCGAAGACTAACGACCCATGAAAGGTACTTCTCGTTGGAAATTCCGCTTTGATGTATAAAAAGACCACTCAAGCGGCGCTCTTCTGTTTCTCGATGGCCCTGCACGTCGCCAGCTCCATGATTGCGCAGGCCTTCCAGGCTGTATTTGGAACCACCGAGAACGACCTTTTCGGAAGGCCATAAACAATCTCTTAGTGCTTTCTTCAAGTCAAGCCGAGACAATCCAGCATGACAAGACACATGGAGGCCCTATTACTTCCTTGAATGGTGGTACAAAAGAAGAAAGCGTTTGCTTGAAACGTTAGAGGCCGACTGTACGTCTTGAAATACAGCTGACCGGTTTCGAGAAACGAGTTGATCCGTCGTACGGAGGCAATCGTACGAGCGAATGCGCTCCACGCACTAAGGCCGACGCTTTGTGTCCTTCCATGTTAAATCCTCGAAGAAAACTTAAGTGGCGCGTGTCGCGCTCTCAAATTTCCCGGGCAGCTTAACGCGCTAGAAGGCACTTGAGTTTTATTTGCTGCAGTCCGGGTGTGCTTCTTAAAACACGTGCGCCCCTGGCGAGCTTTCAGTGCGTCAACGGGCTTCGTGACGCCGTAAATAGAAGCTGTTGCTGTCACGGCGTTCTGTATGACCACTCGCAATAGGACATAATTTTCGTATCTAATGGAAATAGCCCTGGCGGTACATCGAATAAATAAATATCATCTAACACGTAAGATGGTCTGAGTATACACGGTTCAAAGGTTTCCATATAGCGCTGATACTGTGAAACAGATGGTTAGGGTACATCAGCGGACCTGTACATGTACGTGCGCGCGCGTCTGCTTGTGCATATGTGGGTCTGGAGGAGGAGCGCAGTTTTCCGCGTTCTGTCCGCCTCTACGTTTTTTAATGCGTAGCATTCTTTGCTGAGAGCCTCCACAGCCGGGACCCTGTACCACCCTGCACTTCCACAATACAGATTTCGCAAAAATTCCACCTGTAATCGTTACAATAGCGTAAATAGAGGGAATTGGTCAAACAAAATTTTGATAAACGAGAAAATAAGGAAACTACAACAAAATAAAGGAAAATGGCGGACCGTGTAACGCCCTGCATTTACACAATAATGCAGATTTGGCCCAAGTAGCACCTGAAGTCGTTATAATAGTGTAAATGAAGATAACTTGTCGGACAGGATTTAGAAAAAAAAATGGCTTTAAATAACTCACACACAAGGCTAGCGGCATAAGAATGCTACGAAATAATAGACAATTCTTTGAATTTCTGCAGATTTTTTTTCTCAGATGAAGCACCTCGAACGACACAGCAAGGCCTTGCAGTGTTCTTAAAGCGGTAATCTACAATTCCGCGCTATTCTCCCGGAGCTCGCATACCTTGTAAGTTTTGTCCAGAGCCTTCCGATCTCAGAAAACAAATGTTGTTAGCACTGTTTCAAACTGCCTATGCTGAAACTTCGGGCAATTTAAAATAAGGGCATGTTCTCCGTATGAATTGCTTACTAGTACGGGTAAGTGTTCCTCAATAAGAAACCTGCAACACGTTGATAGGGCATTGGAGGCCGCATACACTAACAGAAAGTGTAGAAAAGCTTCGAAGGATCGCACTTTCTCCGCGGCGATCGGTAACATTCCCAGAAGCCAAGACGATCTGCGCAGCAGCTATTACTAGCTGCCGTAAGCTTACCAAAAGCACTGGACAGCTTTTGGAATACAGCGCTCTGGCAATTGAGATTTCAAACTTTGCGACTCCGAATCCAAGCGTTTTTGTCACTGGAGTTCTAGCGGAGCACCAATTCTCGAGGTTCATTCAGGCCATACTTTGTGTATAGCGATGATCTTTTTCAGCCACCCCAAGCTGCTGCTCCCGAAGCATGCATGGGAGCCCTAGTCATGTATCATGTATAAAGCCACGACCAGAATGGCGAAAGTCTGGCTCCCAGTTGACCCCTTTTGCACCGATTATGCCATAAGAGGTCCGAGATGATAAAGGGGGGGGGGGGCGTGAGCACTCAATAAAAGCTATACCCGCCCTTGCTAGTTTAGAGCAGTGCACTGCAGTGCTCACAGCTTGTTAAGCGCCGTTACCCGTGTTGTGCCAGAGCGCCTGGCCCAAAGGCGTTGCACGAGGCGACGCGCCGACAGCGAGGCTGAGTCACGCCTCTCCCTTTGTCGCTGCGGCGCGGCCGAATCCTGCATCTCGAAACGCTGCGGCGCGGCCGAATCTCTCAGCGGAGAACGACCCAAACAAGGGCATGTCGCTACGCCCGGAGGCGAGGTCACGGAGACGGCGGCGGCATCGCTCTCCCTTTCCCCATTGGCGGCGCAGCTGACTCACCGCTTCGCTACCATTCGTCGGAATTCAAACTTCAGGCAGCGAGAGCCCTGATTGGAGCATTTCGAACTTCTTGGGGCCACAACGAACTCCCGGGCTATAAAAGAAGCCCGGAGGCTCTCATCGTCGGCATTCCTCGGCGGCTTCTCTCCGGCACCAGTCTCTTCGGAAGCACCGAGTGAAAGGGTGCTGTCGCCTTTGTGCGAATGATGTAACGTTTGCTTACCCTGTAAATACTGTATATAAATGTTACTTCAACTCTTCGTCGGCTCGAGGACTTCGTCGCTCTGCTCTGCGCCGCGTCGATAGCGGACGGAGCAAGGCAACATCGCTACACCGGTGACTGCGCTCGGGTGGCCAGTCGCAACAGCGGAGACAACGGTGGGATCGTCAATTTCCCAACAGTGGTGGCAGCGGTGGGATGCTCATTTCCCAACCTCGGAGGCAACAGTGGGATACTCATTCCCAACAGTGGATGGCAGCTGCGGGATCGACCGGCAACGGCTACTACCTGGTGTGGTAAGCGCTCGACGTTTTCTCTCAGTTCACCAGACTTCTCTAGCACAGGTTATGGTAGTTTAGAGAAGGGCTGGGTGAAGCACTGTGTATAGCTTTGAGTGTTTCAAGCCTAGAGAAAGTGTTTTGAAATCAAAGCTAGTGCCGAGAGGTAAACAAAGGAGCGTAGAGAATTACTTGCGCGTGCCGTACTAGTAGCTCGATAGTATAGGAACGGCAAGGGAATTCTAAAGCGGGTAAGCAGCAAGAGGCCACTGTGCAAACGATGGAGGACCTTAAAGTGAAGGAACTCATCGAAATTTGCGAGGAGCTGGGCCTTGACTTAGGCCGTGCGAAACGGAAGCATGCGATCCTTGAGATCATGCGGAAGGAGAACGTAACGGCTGAGGAAGTCAATGAGGCCAGGGCTGATATCAAAGAGCGCCGGGAGCGCGAGGAGGCCGAAGAGAAAGAGCGCCGGGAGCGCGAGGAGGCCGAAGAGAAAGAGCGCCGCGAGCGCGAGGAGGCCGAAGAAGAAGAGCGCCGCGAGCGCGAGGAAGCGGAAAGGCAGGAACGGAGGGAGGAAGCTGAAAGGCAGGAACGGGAAGCCAAAAGGCAGCTCGAGTTGATGAGGCTAGAGTCGGAGTTCCGTCAGGGTTCGCCGGCGCCTAGCGTGACTTGTCCAACGGTACAGGCGAGCGGTCCGAGAAGTCAGGACCAACGGCCGCCGTTCGTTGTTGAGAGGTCAGGGCCGGAAGACGGAGCGTCGCAGGGCAAACGCGAAGCGACCGCACTCGTATTCTTGGCCAGAGAAGCGAGCCAAGAGAGCGAGAACGGCGCGGAGGCAGAGAAGCCGCTCCGAAATAAAGATTTCGAAACGCGCGCACAGTCCGCGAGCAGTGGCCAGTGCATGTCACTTACGAGTTCGCAAGTGGGGAAGCTCTCGGAGAATGTTGACTCTTCCCCAGCGAGCGAGAAGCTAAAGGGCGCCGAGAAGCTTAGCCCGAACTGCGAGCCGACCGAAAACTCTCGCGGTAGGTTAGTCGAACCGCCAGCGGATGAGGCGGGTTGCGTGAAACCCTTCGGTGGAGAAACGGAGCCGGGCGACACGGAGAGTACGTTGTCACCGTTTTCCGACCAACCGTTACGCGAAGACGAGCTCAAGGTCGAGGCGCTGCCGGGAGAGATATACAGTCAACTCGTAGCGAGTGAAGTTGACAGAGACTGTACCGCCGTCTCGGAGAGCAATGGCGTACCCAAAGTAGATAACGCACTTTCTGAGACGTCCGATAGAGGGCCGTGCGGGTCCGCTGATCGTGTTCACGTGTCGGTCTCGGGTTCAACGATCTCGGCAGAACGCTCAGAATCAGAGGAGGCCTCAGAGACGGCTCCCAACAGGATCGCGCACAGTGAGCGAGATAGCGAGGCTTCGCGTGAAACTTTGGACAGCGAGGACGGCGAGGCTAGCCAGACGAAGCCGCTAGAGCCCCCGGAAACAGAAGGTGTTCCTTCGGGTGCGAGCTCTAACTGCGGCGATGTGGTGGCAAAGCCTGCGAGCAGGACACGAGAGACGAGCGAGCAACGAAGGCCGAGCGGCGAGCGGACCGAAAGCTCTGGCAGTAGCCTAATCGAGCCGCCCTCGGCCGAAGCGGGTTGCGCCATCCCCATCGGCGGGGAAACCCAGGTGGCCGAGCGTTGCGAGGCGAACTCGATGTTGTCCCCAGTTCGCGATGACTTGCTTGAAAGCAAGGTGGGGCACTTTCACCCGCATTTCAAGCCAGTGGAGCGAAGACGCTCAGTGCGAAAGCGAAAGTTCAGAGCTTTCTGCTATGAGCGGAAACGCGATTGGGAGGCATGCGTGCCGGCCGCTATGTTGGCCTTGAAGTCAGCTCCGCGCACGATAACGGGCGTCAGCTTTGCGAGGCTTGTACATGACCGGGGAAAGAGAACGCGTTTCGAATGACGAAACTAGCCTGTGGGGAAGAGCTAGTTGTAACGCTGCGTTCTTCGTTTCCCCGTTCGGACAGTCCGTCCCGTCATGTTCAGCTTCGGCCTCAAACGCGCGCCGTGTGGCCTTTTGAGTCGAAACTAAAGGATCGGGTGTTTTGTGGCCTGTCGTAGTGCGCGCTCCATTACCTCGACGATGGCGCCAGCTTTTCTAGCACATGGTAAGGAGCATGTAGATCACTTACGAGTCGTGCTGAGCAGGCTCAAAGCAGGCCTATCAGTCAAACATTCAAAAGTGTCACATAGGATACGCCGAAGTGACGTATCTAGGTATCTAGCGCATGTGGCGGTGGCGGTGGTAGCGCGGCCGACGCAGACCGTCGGAAATCGTAGTGGCCGCAGACGTAAGCTATCGCCGACCAACGAACAAGTCAGAAGTCAGAGATAAGGACTTTTCGGGTTTGACTAGATATGGCTAGACATATGTGAAAGATTACTCCACACTGGCTAGTCCGTTAGTGATGCTCTTACAACGACTGAGCCAGTTAAGGTGGAAAGGGCACAGAGGAGGACGCGTTTTAGGCACAGAAACGAGCCTTGAGCGAGGAGCCAGGGGCCGAATTCTCTAAAACGACGGGGCGTCGCTTTGAAACGACGTGGCAGCGCCATGCAAATGCATGTGTTCTGGGGTTGGGGCCGTCGCTTTGGGGCCGCGGGCTGGGGCAATCACCTGCAGAAAAGCGCTGTGGCAAGGGCGCGAAGTGACACCCACTGCCCCCCCGTCGCTTCACTTGTCGCTTCGCGCCCTTGCCACGGCGCTTTTCTGCGGTGATTGCCCCAGCCCGCCGCCCCAAAGCGACGGCCCCAACCCCAGAACACATGCATTTGCATGGCGCTGCCACGTCGTTTCAAAGCGACGCCTGTTTTTTAGAGAATTCGGCCCCAGTTCTAACGGTCCCCGACTTTTCGAAAGGTTCGTTATTCAGTTCGATCGAGCGATCGTGGCATGGAAGCTTTACTATGCCAAGAGGATGCTACGGCCGGGAACGACAAGTTTTGTACTTCAGCCGCAAGCTAACTTGCAAGGAAGAGGCTTAAAGTAATTCCGGAAAGGAATGTGGTTACGTCGTGTGGGCAGTGCAGAAGTATGCGTGCTATGTAGCCGGTAACGCTAATGCAGACGCCCTAAGGCGGGCGCTCTTAGTGCTACATTCGTCCTCCCCGTGTCTTTCGTTTCGTTTCTTCATGAGCAGATTTTAGCGTAGCAGGTAGATGGGAGCAAAATTATCGCCCTCATTTACTGCCTCAGTTGATTATTTCCGCACCGCGTGATTTCAAGTAATCAACCTTAGTTATCACCTAATGTCGTGTGTTACGTTTGACACTTAGTGTGAGTTCTTCTTTTAAGAGTTTTACGTCCCGCATGGGTCTCTTGGTGTAGAGGGTCCAAATTTGGGGATAGACACTTAGCTAGGAGAGTTTGTCACGCTTTAGAGTCTGGTGTTCTGACAGAGGACAGAGGGTGCTTGCTTGCTCTGGGTGTTGCCTGTTGTCGGTCGGTTCTTTGCAAGCTCCAGAACGATGAGCAACCGGTGCTGAGGACAGACCGGAAGAGCCGGACGAAGCTGGTCGAGACACCTGGGCAGCACGGCGAGGTACCTGTGATCCGGACCTGGCAGGTGGTACCTGTTCAAGGAGAGGAACTTGGTGGAGCCACCCTTTTCCTGGGGCACTGGAGGTGTACCTGGATGAGCCTGGCGAACGAGCGCGCCCAGCATCCGAGCCACGTGGAGGCAGCTCGTCTTCACGGCGCATTGTCTGGCGGCGGGGGTGCTGTTGTGCCAGAGCGCCTGGCCCAAAGGCGTTGCACGAGGCGACGCGCCGACAGCGAGGCTGAGTCACGCCTCTCCCTTTGTCGCTGCGGCGCGGCCGAATCCTGCATCTCGAAACGCTGCGGCGCGGCCGAATCTCTCAGCGGAGAACGACCCAATCAAGGGCATGTCGCTACGCCCGGAGGCGAGGTCACGGAGACGGCGGCGGCATCGCTCTCCCTTTCCCCATTGGCGGCGCAGCTGACTCACCGCTTCGCTACCATTCGTCGGAATTCAAACTTCAGGCAGCGAGAGCCCTGATTGGAGCATTTCGAACTTCTTGGGGCCACAACGAACTCCCGGGCTATAAAAGAAGCCCGGAGGCTCTCATCGTCGGCATTCCTCGGCGGCTTCTCTCCGGCACCAGTCTCTTCGGAAGCACCGAGTGAAAGGGTGCTGTCGCCTTTGTGCGAATGATGTAACGTTTGCTTACCCTGTAAATACTGTATATAAATGTTACTTCAACTCTTCGTCGGCTCGAGGACTTCGTCGCTCTGCTCTGCGCCGCGTCGATAGCGGACGGAGCAAGGCAACATCGCTACACCGGTGACTGCGCTCGGGTGGCCAGTCGCAACAGCGGAGACAGCGTCGGGATGGCTGATTCCCAACCTCGGTGACGAGCAGGAAGGCGAGTCACAACCTTGGCGACCGCCCTGGGATAGTCGTTTCCCAACACCCGCCTCGGTTCGCGCTTTCTCCCGCCGATTGGATATCGCAGAGAAGAAGAGGCAATGCACTAAGGGATTGTGACGAACTGGATAAAATTTAGCCCCCCTGAGCCCCCTTCCCTGAAATCCCACCCCGAAGCACGTCTCCGTCTATCCACAGTTCGGAGCGCCCGAGGCATGGTTAGGCTGCAGGGTGCAACGTAAGCGGGGGAGCATACGATGCACCATGGTGTGCAAACCTCGACTGGCACCCTACAGAAGGCAACGCGCGCCTGCTAGCGCTACAGGCTTTACTGTAGCGTGGCATCGCTTGGACGTCAAATCAACCCACAGTTTGACGGCGGCGGCGGCGGCGTGGATATCCGCGTAACCGAGTGGGGAACGAGGCTGCGAACGCAGAAAGAAAACACACAGAACCATCTGGCGAAACTGTGAGGGTGAAGGCGGCACGCTCTATCATCTCTATCAGTGCATCCCACTCGCACATTCGCAGGCTCTGCTCCGTTCGCAGCTCATCCTAACCACGTGACATTTGCGCGGAAGGTTCAAACACGATTTGCAACAACGTGTATTTAAGTGCGCCGACTTTGATATCTACAACTGTTGGTAGCGTCACCTACGTGCCATGTGTACCACAATGTGTTAACCTTTTTTGTCATATCTTTCATTTGTTTTCTCTTTTATTTTTTTACACTCGTTGAAGATAACGGGTATTACGTGCTACGCAAAGAAATGTGTTATTGTCAGGTTTTTATTATTACTTTTTCTGGTTGCCTCATATAACACAGTTTTTGCTTTCTCGCGACGCTGTTGTTGAGCAGAAAGGGGGCTGCGGCCTCGTCACGCTGTCTATGACAGCTTTTCCCGCGGTTTCTATTTCTGCATCTGTGTTCATGGAACAGAAATAAAGATAACGGCAGAGTAGCGCACGCCGCCGTGCGTTCACTCATCACGCGATCACTTCCTGAGACGCAGCGGATACGCGCCGTGACCGAGAAGAGTGCAGATCGCGCTCCGCACAAATTTCGCACTGGGGAGTATAGTAATAGTCAGTGCCTTTTTTTTATTATGACCCCAACTTTGTCCACCCTCCGATCCTGTTCTGTGAGCAAGCTTTGCATAGCCTCAGCTTGCTAACTACTAGAACATCATTTACCGGAGAGAAATCTTCATACGAACCCGCCATTTATGTTTAATTTTTTACTTTCGTGTCACGAGCGCTAAGCCTCCAAGAGTACCTAATCAGGCATCCACAATATCGCAGAAAAACGGCGACACATTCTCAGCGTGGAAAGTGCTTACGTGGAAGAAGCTTGCTTTATTTGCGATTATCACCAGCCTCATTATCGTTGCCCGCTCGAATTTAGCTCATCCCGCTGCCGTCCACCGTCCCAGAGGACACGCAAACCCTAGCGCGTGCATCGATCACCAGCAGCGGCGCGGCTGTGCTTCAAGGGCCCAAAGTGAGTGACAAATGACCTGTTGGCGGCGGTTTATGAGCTGGCAGAAAGATGCGGCCGGCTTTCGTAGCCTTGAAGCCTGAAAACACATCGTAACTGCTCGGTTCTTCCGGCTCCCACCGTACAATCTATCTTGGTGGCTTGGGATGACCACCGCCTCTAGAGCATCAGACTCTCCCGGATAGAAGAAATAATTGTCTTAAACACAATAAAGCGTGGACAAGAGAAGAGATCGAACTTAGCAGCGTCGCTCTATACTAATTGATTGGTGTTAACTTGAGCAATCGCGAAGGTGACTTCAATATGCACCCGCGTGTCAAGTTCTCACTGCTACCGTTATTTTATTATCTGTATAATATGGCGCAATTCTGGAAACATTCAAAAACTGGCCAATAAACATGTTCGCACCTACTACGTCACCGCATCATTATAATCATCTCCTCGAAGAGAAAAGTTTAGAGGCGCTTACTCGGAGCAAGAGTGAGGTTCGATCATCGGCTGTTTCGATAATCGGCCCTATTACAACGTTGTTTCTAATTACAACCCGCAAAAAGGCAGAGAAAGCTCGACACCATTGTTTCGGATCTACCGGCCTATGCCAACGTTTAGAGCTCTTGTCAGAGAGACTTCTTTCAATATTCTCTCTTTGTAACTCCCTTAGCCCTTCCTGGGTGTGCTCTCGTCCCCGAGCTCAGTGCCCAGTTAACTTATTTGCCTTTCCATTCACCCCCTCTCCCTTCCTTCTCGTCATTATGGCAATAGTAAATTAACCGTATTATTTGTTTCCATCTCTCTCTAGCACAGAGAGAGAGAGAGAGAGAGAAGTTTCCGGTGCGACATGTAGTGTCATGCGCAAGCATCATGCATCCAGTACACAGGATGACAACGGAAGTTCCCTACGCGTTTCTTAAACATTCATGTTCTCGCCAAACGAAGCGTCACCTGAATTTACCAATAGGACGGAAAATCTCTTGATAATCCCGAAAGAAGGAAGAAACTCGCAAGAAGGAACTCGCGAGCTCAGAGATTTTGCCAGTCTAATAATTTTGGCCCCAAGGGTCTACGGCCACCATCTACTTCAGTGGCGCAAGTGGTCGGGTTAAGTGCCTAATTAGGTAGGCATATACAAAATTGTGACCCCAGATCCCAACCATGAGGCAGAGATAATTAGAAGGATCAGAACGGGGTGGGGTGCATATGGCACACATTCTCAGATAATGAATAGCAGCCTACCATTGTCGCTGAAGAAGAAAGTGTATGACAGCTGCATCTTACCGGTACTCACCTACGGGGCAGAAACTTGGAGGCTCACTAAGAGGGTTCAACTTAAATTGAGAACGACTCAGCGCGCAATGGAGCGGAAAATGATAGGTGTAACATTAAGGGACAAGAAGAGAGCGGAGTGGGTCAGGGAGCAAACTGGTGTTAAAGACATATTAGTAGAAATTAAGAAGAAGAAATGGACGTGGGCAGGGCATGTAATGCGAAGGCAAGATAACCGCTGGTCATTAAGGGTAACAGAGTGGATCCCTAGAGAAGGCAAGCGTTGCAGGGGGCGGCAGAAAGTTAGATGGGCAGATGAGATCAAGAAGTTTGCGGGGATAAATTGGTCACAGTTGGCACAGGACCGAGATAATTGGAGAATAATGGGAGAGGCCTTTGCCCTGCAGTGGGCGTAGATAGGCTGGTGATGATGATGATGATGATGATGATGATGATACAAAATTACCGTGGCAATCGACAGGCACCATTGGTGCGTGGGCAGCGCGGCGTAATCGCGCTAATTAAACCATGCATCAACGCTACTTCAACGACCTGCTTTCCCCTGGGCGGACACACGGCCATGCGGCCCAAGAAGCGGCACACACCATCGCGGAGTGCCAGCGCTTCACGCACGAACTGTTGCGGACATTTACCCCATTAGGAGCAAGATATATGCTAAACAAGCTCGGCCTCATGTACGCGGTGACATGTGCGGACGGTGCTGGGATGGCATTTTTCGAAGGGCTTTTATGCGCCAGGGGCTCCGCTACGCAGCATGCACGCCGCTTGTGCACGCTGCTTCCCAAGCAGCGGACCTCTACGAGATACGTACAAGGCCGTGGGAAGCAGAAGAATGAACTAATTAGCACATGCACATGCCGTTTCCCTCTTTTGAGTTGCTGCAGTCAAGAGTACGGTCGTGCGGGGAGCTCATGCAGCCATCGGCTTAGCTAACAAAGGGCGGGGTGAGCAAGAACGAGGGTCTGTTTCCGTCTAGTAGTTGTTGGAGCAAACTGGCCCCGCTTGTCACAATGCGCTATGCCCTACCTTCTGCCAGCGGGATAATTGACCATAACGTAATAACGCTTCTACCCTTCCCTCCGCCTCGCCCTCCAAACATTCAACTCTCACTGGTCAACATATATAATTTTCATTCAAGGAGGCTCAGCTGCCTTGCGTTATGGATTGGCGAACAGTTTTTTTATCGGTATATTTATGAGGGAAAGTTGAGGCAAACGATTATAGTTGCTTATCGCGGGGGAAACGTTACACATTGTAGTCGAGGCAACTTGTTTGAGGGAGCTCAATTTCAAGGGAAGCAAAGTTCTAAACGAAGGTTGAGTGTAGATGGAGTACGATCTATGTAATTATAATCCAAGTGTGCACCTATTACGCCAGCTTTGCAATAAGATTTCGCATTATTTAAATTTTAAGGAATTTGGAGTGTTTCAAGAAAAGTGTGGTTCCCATCAAATAAATGAAGACCAAGGACTTGGAATGCTCAGTAGACACTATGAGTTGCAAAGCAAGTTACACTGCGATGTGCCGAAATGGCTTTGATGGCACTGCCATGTTCATCAACACTTCCCGTGACTTGAGAACCACCCGGAAACGATGTCACCACCAGACCCATAGCTTCCTCAAACAGGCCTCGTATTTTTTCTTGTTCAGACTGAGGGCGTGCGCTCCTGGGCCGCAGTGAAATGCAGACGAATGACACTGGAACGCGGGCGGGAAGTCACACAAGATAATCCATTTTCATTAAGAGTATACCTGTATTTAGTAAATAGTCCGGGCAGTGGCTGCCATCTCTAAAGCTGTTGACGTCGTTAAGTTGAAAATGTTGCTTGTATGAGCGCTGACGAGACTGAATGATAGAATCGGGCAGTGAGTGCGCGCGGCCATGACAGGGGTCATGCAGGGACGATAGATGTAGTTTTTGAAGACCTGCGGAATTATTGGATGTGCAGTTCATCAGACTTTAGTACGTGCGCACTTTAGTACACGAATCAAAATGTAGATGAAGTCTGAGCCACAGACACGTTTCACGATGACTGCAAGCCTTTTTGAGCGCACCTCTTCAGCGCCCGCTCCTACGGTTTCTCGGCGTCCCTCGCCGTCGGCCTCATTGTAAACGAGAGAATGAAGAGGCCACAGAAGATAGAGCGAGGGGGAAAGCGGCAGAGGAAAGTATGGCAAAAGTGTGATGACAAAAGCGATATGCCGAGGGGGCCGCGCGAGACGCTTCGCGGCGGCCCCGCTACGAGATAACGCCATATTATCGCACGCCGGCGTGCTTTTATCGATGGCGCGACCACATCCCAGAGATAAATGAAGGGCTTCGTCGGCCGCTGGAGCTAAATGGGCTGCGCAAGCAGAGGCTCAGCGCCGCCGACTCCAGGATCGAGACGTGCGCCTCGCCTTGAGTTCCTCTATATAGCTCCCCTAGGGGAGCAGAGTTGCGCGTCCATCCGCCATCTTGAGTTCCAGGTCGTGCGGGAAAGCCACCCGTCTCGCGTGAAGGAGCTGATGCCGGGCCGCCGCGCCAGCGGCAGCGGCGAGGAGGAGTGGCGAGGAGCGGCGCGGACAAAAACCGGCGCACGATAGTCGGCTGCTTATCAACTGAGAGGCCGCCGCTGCCGCCGCTTCTGCAAGCCCCGATGCTCAGTTGAGCAGAACTGATTGAATACGGGGTCTTGTGCGCAGCACTGAAAGCCGGCTTTCCTGTAGAACTGGAACCCGTGGCATGTGGCAATCAGACGCGCAACTTTTGCGCTACGCGATATACAGGAACTCTAGCTTCTCCGAAGCAGCAGCGCCTCCGCCGAGAAGACCCTGCAGTTCGCGGCACGCTCAAATTTGGCATAGGGAGTGCCCATAATTTAGCCATTTTTTTTATTATTTAATAACCCTGTGGTAACTATCAGCCGCAAACATCGTTTTCAAGACGGAAATGTGCTGGGCAGGGACGTAAGCAATCATTGCTAGTTTAAAAACACGATAGTAGCTATCCCTCCACCCCACCCCCTTTCTAACAGCAGAGCTGTCGAAGCTTTTAGTTCCGGTGTCGAGCGTTACCAGAAAACTCAGCCCAGCCGAGCGTGCGCCTCGTCAGGAGCTCCCGACGCCGGCAATCTCAACCTTCGAGAACACTCTTCTCAGCGTTCGTGCAGTGATCTCTCGCGTGCTCTTTTCCTCATCAGTTCAAGTGCGTTCGCACCTTAAGTGGGGAGCAGTACGGACGCCGAGCTCGCGAAGCCGGTTGCCGCGGGTTATAGTGCGTACTAACGCGGTCAACTTTGGGAGAGATGTGAAAGGCTGTGGACAAAACGATCCGGGTCTGTCAGTCATGGAGAACTTTCAGCGCAAGTTCGGAAATCTATGTGAGGTGCAACAGCCGGGTTTCCGACGAAGGGAGAGTGGTCGCCAGCTTTGCTGTTTCTGCAACTTTGCACCACTAGTGCAAGCTTGCACCCCTAGTGCAATTTTTATTGCATAAGGTTTCCGTACCAGCCGAGTTAAGCTGATAACTAGCGGTAATGATACTACGCAGCTTCGCATAGGCTTAATTAAAACACTGCAATGATTTTTCTATAAACTAGGTAAATTAGGCAGTAGATGGAAGCGAAGTTCAGTAAAACAAAATTTCACACTCTCTCGAGTGAAAGAAAATGCGCTAGTTGAGAAAACGTGTGCGGAGAAACGTCAGCTCGTATAGCACATTAGGGTGTATGCTTCTCGTACAACTACAAAGATAATTGTCTGCAAAGCGATACAAGACTTTCACCATCAACATCCTTTTAAATCTGCAGAATGGTTTATTTATACAAAACGGCACGAGTGTATTTGTTGTGCGAGCAATTAGTACAAATGTGCGCCTTTCTAGGCTTCGCTCGGGAAATTATCTGCAGCGCTCTCTACAGGAGCACCGTAGGTTGTCAGCTTTTTTTATTAGTGAACCAGCTTTTCTTATTAAGCACTGTTGACATAAATGTCCCAAGTGTATTACTGGTATATATCCATAACGTGTTCTTTATTTTTATTAGATCGACAAGCGCAAAGATATGAGCTGACAGTAGCTCTTCAACGGGCACTGTGTTTAAAACATTCAAGTAGCTGGTAGCAGCGTTGTCGTAGGTACCAAGAGCATAAGACAAAGAAACAAAATCACGCGATATCCACGGAATGAATGATGATAAGTGGGGCGAAGCTCGAGAGGGGGAGATCATCGGTAACCGTAACTCTCCCGTGAAAGTTCGCCCATTACATCATTAAGAAATACGTAAGACTGTGTGCGTACATTGTACAAATCAACTTTTATTTTCGGAGTCAATGCTCCCAGGCCCAGACCTGGTGAAAGTCCCCGCGCCATCGAGGACTACCCCGCACCACCACCACAATTTGTCACGTAGGATGGGACACAACGGTAAAGAAAGAACTTTTGTTTAGGGCGAACTCGTGCCCGAACAAGACGAGAGGAAACGAGCAAAGGTCCTTGCGTCTCGTTCGATCTCCGAGAACGACTGCCTGCGTTCGTGGCGTGATCTCTTGCGTGATCTCCCCCTCGCAGTGCACGTGCGCTCGCGCCTCCGTTGGCGAACACAGACAAGCTCGCGCTCCCGGTGCCGAGTTTGCGCTGCCGGTTGCAGCCGGTTCTTGCGCGTGCAACGCGGCCCACTTTGCTACATCTCCGAAAGCATGCGGCGGTCACGTACCACGAGACACAAGTGATGGACAGACCCATGGCTTTAGGAGCTCCGCCCCTAAAAGACCTTCCAATATTTATTTTATCATGGTTCGCTGATGAGCTGGGGTTCGCTTGGGAAACGTGAAGGTGCCTTAGATTAAAAAAAAAACAAAAAAAAAAAAAACGCCGAACAGACCGGGGAGCTCGCGAGGGCGGAGAAATGACGTCTTTGAAATCTTAATCCTTCCTAATGGAAAACCTTCGCGTTCTGTTCCTTATTCCTCGCGCTATAATTTGGCTCCTCCATTCTCGGGCTTTAACCTCAGCGTCCCCTGAATTCCGGGGAAGTTTCCGCCGTTCCGAAAATAACTGATATAAGGCGTACGCGCGGGAGGGAAAGGCCCCATATATGCTCGTCATTGGCATGCGCGGGGAACTGAAAATGGGGAAAAAATGTCCCATTTCAGATGTCTTTATTAAAAAAAGTTCGGCCGGCCAGCGGTTATCGCCTTTGCCGACAAAGACTCCCTCACGCTCGGGCCACGGTGGTAGGGAAGTTAAAAATTCTTGGGAAAATACCTTCCCCCTAAGGAGACAAAAGCTCGCCTTTTTCACGACGGAAAAGGAAAGGCCGCGTAAAGTGTTCGCCTGGCACGAGAAAGGTAGTTCCTTGTAACTTTTTTCTCTCCTTATTTTCCTGCCTGCCTTTCTAAGGAATATAGCTCGAAGGAGCCGACACAAAGCTTCGTAAGAAACTCAGCCTTCTACGAGCTTGAGCGACTTTTGGGCCTGAGTAATATATTGGGCCAGGACGTTATAATCTGGTATTAAACAATCGCAGACAGAGAAATAAGATACGTACGGAATAGCATAGGGGGAGGGGGGAGCGTTGATTTCCGAACTAAAACACTGTCCCCAGGAACGCTAAAAATATCCCGTTTTATTGCCGAACAATAGCGGTGACAATAGACGAGGACGCATGGAAGACCAGGCGAAATATTTGCAGCAGTGATGGTGACTCTTTGTTATGGGCGGCTGTACGAATGATCGCGCGTATGTATAAGCCGTAAAATTTCACAATTGGCCGTATAAAATTATCTTCTATTTTACTGTACGCGCGTGTCTAAAGAACGCTTTCATCGGGGTCTCCTTTTGTACACGGCTATAGATATGCAGGTCACGAAGCACATTCTCCGTCATCAAGCACGTACATTCTCAAAAGAAGAATCCAGATGCCATGGAGCAGAGGTTGCGTTAAAACAAAGGAAAAAAAACTGCCACCTCCCCTCGCGGGAACCCCTGTGTAGATGCGACGCATAGGGGGTTCACGTTGCAGCGTTGGACAGCGGAGGAACGGCGCTGGAACGATGGAGCGGAGCGGCGCAGGCACCGCGTTTTATAGCGCGCATAACGGTGAGGGGACGCGCCGGCGCCAGTGCGTCTGCCGCGGCTATGACGCAACACAATTCAACACAATCCACTTTAATCCAATCCAAGCCAAGCCAAGCCAAACCAAGCCAATCCAAGCCAATCGAATCCAATCCAATGCCCCTCGTGAGAGAGTGTTCGCTATCGGAGAGTAGAGGGTGTGAGCGGCGGAGAGCGAAGCTGGCGCGGCGAGGAGAATGGGGGGGGGGGGGGGGGGGGGGGGGTGGACGCCGACAACAACGACGCCGACGCCGGATGCATGAACAAGGCGGGTGAATGAGATGCGTGGCATCTAATTTTCTTTTACTGACGTTCGTACTCCGGGAAACTATGTTTGCGATGCAACAAAACGAAACCGTTGGAAAAGAATACCTTTTTTTTCGCGAAAAATGAAAACTTTTTCCTCCTGTCAGCCGATCCACTCAGTGCCCTTGCACGTTCAAGCTTTCTTCAGGGTCCTTTACAGACAATCAAACGTTGGCTGCGCCAGCAGCATCCTTCTTACTTGGCTGAGAAATCGGCAACGCGCTGTCCTCACGTCTCCATTGCCTGCGACGCGTCGTATGACTCCACAGCGATGACGTCATCGTTGCTAAGGAACCGGCCGCACTGCTGGCGGCCCAGCGCACACGCTCTTCTTGCTCCCTCCCCATTCTGCCATTCACCACTCCCTCTCCCCTGTTGCTTTCCCTACCCCTGACTCAAAGCATACACTACAACGCCGTCCAACCACCGTCGCCGCGTGAGTGGTCACTATTTGTCTTAAAGCGACGCTTCCAGCCGCACTGATGTCGTCTGTAGTAGAAACAAAACGCACTGTAGGAAAGCCAACCTTCTTTGACGTTGATTATGATCGGGGCTGAGCTGAAGAAAAATTAAAATGCTTTCAGTGGTCGGAATCGAAACTGGGTGCCTTGCGTAATGAATCCGACGTCTCTCCAATGGCGCCGTTCCGAAACAGTCGACGCAGTTTGTATTTAGAGAGGGGTACATGGACGTGCAAAATTAGCCGAAAATGCACCCGTCCATCTGACGACGACGACTGTTGAACGCTACGGAAGCCACAGAATGTCCATTGCCAAACACATAAGGTAGAAATCACGTTACCTGCATACTAATCATCATAACTAAATAGGATTCTCTCTTTTCTGGATTGTTTAGTTTGGTGTTCGCCTTGACTTCGGAAAGCTCCGCGTACCTCCATAATGGTTGGTTTGACAGAGGGTTAGTTGATTTTAAACTTCAGATCATTAACAGTCTCGAACCCCTACCACCAACGTTGCTTCTTATTTCAGACAACTTGAAGTATTGGATCCTGTAATCTGGTCCTGCTGTAGGTCCAACTCGAAGCCCGTGTTACGCAGGCCAAGCGGTGGGTGCTCCGAAAGCCTGACGGTGGAGCGGCGTGGAGGCGGGTCCGTTGACGATGCTCGGCATCACTCAAGGAGTGGATCGACCAACAAGTAGGCGGGAGGATAGGCGGAATTCCAGGCGGCGGACCTTCATTCCACAGCGACCGAGTCTCCCATTAGGACGATACAAAGGTGAAAGCGAAAGCGCCCAAGAAAACCGAAAAGGTAAGAGTCAGCCGAGAAGAAGAAAGGCAGTAATCGGCGACGCTAAACGATAAACCAATGGTAAGGCATGCGGAGCACGTCGTGATTGTATAGCCGGCACCAGCGGATGCATCGCTGGATGCGCGCGATCGCATTCGAGGCACGCCCGTTCCTCACTCCCAAACTCAGCGGTAACCTGAAAGATTTACGAAGCTTCTTTCTAAGCGCGCAGCCAGAAGGAAGACGACCTCCTTTACGTGGTTCCTAGCATTCCCACCTTAGGCGACGTAGCTTCCGCGGCGGAGCGGGTGCAGCGGTGGACAGCAGAAAAGAGTGCGAAGAAAAAGCTCTCGCCAACGAAAGGAAAAACGGGCTGATGCACCAACCGGGTTACTGTATGGCTACGCTAAGTTCAACCCGTAAGACCTGAACCAGGTGACTGGTTTGTGGCCACGCTGCAGTGGTAACAGCTGCAGCTTTGCCGGTCATCGCTGTTCTTTTAGAAGTTATTATTCTGTTATTATTCGGCGGAGTGCAAAACATTTTCATACAGCTAATCATAGGGGCGAAAGCTTGCTTTGTGCGCAGTTTCAAGTTAAGCAGGATGCGGGAACAGACTGCAGTGTCATGGAAACTATCCAATTGAAATATGTGGGGAGTAACTTCTGACAAGGAATTACGCAAAAATCTGAAGGAAGCTCACACTAAGGTGTAAGACATGAAGGTAGCGCAAAAACGCGATCTTCACGACCAGCACGAGCGTTTAAGTCCACGATTGCAGCCGATTTGCTCCTTCTTCACTGCCACAACGACCTTTGCTCCATCATTGTTGCTATAAGTGTGAGCTTCTTTAATAATTTTGGAAGTGACAATCATTGCACATCACCGTGGAGGGGTGTGCACTATGATGTGCCTTTCTTTTTCCGAGCAAGTATTGCCACGATTACGACGAACGCTGGTGTCCTTTTCGTTCCGAGAAAGTGTTGCGCGATTACGGCGAACGCTGGAGCTCTTTTTCGCAATATTCACCAATCTTCCTACGTTGGTATGCTTGGCTTGACGATTGTGCGCAGGGGTCGCTTGGCGGTCGTCGCGAGACACGCACACACGAGCGCTAGGCATTTTCTTGGTTTTGTTAACTGCCGGGCGGTCACCGCGAGGCCCGCGCTCACGTGCGCATGCTCGGCAATTTCTTCGTACTTTTAACTGCGGACTAGAAATAACCCCGTACGCCCTTGAAAACAGCCTCTACAAATTGGTGTAGCGGTCTGGCAGACTGTCTCGGACTGACCATACCCATCCACAACCAATATCAACAGTGCAAACTGTGCACTTTGGTACCTCTTACTGAGTGAACTGGGCAGTTTGTGAATAGGACCCCAAGACTAGAAGTGTGTACGTTGTGTGAACTATGACCTTTCCCTTTCTCCTCCTCTTCCCCCATCTTTCCTTCCCCACAGGGCCTCATGGCCTCTCGTCTACAATAAAATGTTTCACTCGCTCACTCACAAAAAATTACGATTTGCTAAACAGCTTCTCTGTTAAAACTTCTGAGGTTCGGACACTGCTATTTGCAGATATGTGTCAGGGTAATCGATCAACGCAGTCACGAATCTGGAAGCGCAGCGAAGTGCACGAAGTGAAACCTGAAAAAAAAAGGTCGTTTCCAAGCTCGCTTGCCGCTACTATTGCGGCTTATACGCTACTTCCATTCAGGGTAAAATGGCTGTTTAAAATGTAAGCTTACCGGCAATCTTGGTTCCATGCTGATCCATTCTTCGAGCCAGCCGGTGGCACGCCACTTTCTCAGGGATCGTCTTGTATCATCATCATCCTTATTCAACGCACATGGGCCAGGAACATGTTCTCGAAGTTGCTCCTCACCTGCAGTTTCCTCCATCACCACTGTAACACTGCAGCCCCGGCGCCGAAACTTTTCGCTGTGGACATCTTGACCGCACCGACTGGCCTGAAAATGCAAACCTAACCAGTTATCACCTTTTGCAGGCTCCGAAAAGCAGGATCTTTTCACCGCAGTTGAGATGACAACGAACACAGACGGATAATGCGCAGCACCACCGACGGGTATCAGTCGTCGCTTAGCCCACATGGAACGGCCTGAACCACTCTCTGTCACTGGTACAGATATCCGCAAAAGTCGAACACCCATCGAGGAAGGCATGCCCAACATTTTAGACGACATTTCCGCGCAGGTGACTACGTATAACATCCTAAAATCTGCACACGGGAACGCGAATACTCCGAGCGTTTCAGAGGCGCTCCAGCTGAAGCATTGCCTGCGAGCAAAGGCACCTCGCTGTCTAGACAGACGCGACGAGGCTTCTTTGCGTGTCGGGCGGCGCACTAGCACCGGCGTCGGGCAGAAAATGCAAGTTCACCACGTCATGGTATCGCCGACGTTGTCGCCGGCAGCTCGCGCCCACTTGCATCCTAAAAGCACTGCAATAATTGCAAGTCATCACAATCACTGACCACAAACCATTTTCTTTTCGGGACAAGAACAAATAGGCGGCTCTTGGCCCGCGTTTGGTAAAACCCCGAATGCCGCGATGGAAGTGGAGGAATACCTTCATTATCAGAGGGGCGCGAATGCCCCGATTGGGAAGGAGAGGGACACGAAGTTAGGGAGGGAAATATCGGAAAAAAATACTCTTCAAGGTTCAATCACTTGAAGTGGTGGATATCATTTTGAAGTCTTCATGAACTATAGACTTTAAAATGCCGCAGTGGAGGACGGCGGAACAAAAAGAAAATGGCATCGCCGCGCATGCCGTGGAAAGCCGTCGTGCACGATGATTAACGATTAGAAATCAGCGCTAAGCACTTTCTGGGGCTGACGAATAATAGCTAGTGGTTAGGTTTAGTGGTTTGTATTAGGTTTAGTGGTTAACCCGCAGCAGCAGCTTAGCGGCTAAGACGTTGTGCTGCTGATTCCAAGAACGCCGATTTGATCCTAGAGTTCCTGTATATAGCTCCCCTAGGGGAGCAGAGTTGCGCGTCCATCTGCCATTTTGAGTTTCAGGTCTTGCGGGAAAGCCACCCGTCTCGCGTGAAGGAGCTGCCGCCGGGCCGCCGCGTCAGCGGCATTGGAGAGGAGGAGTGGCGAGGAGCCGATCGGTCAAAAACTGGCGCACGACGACAGTCGGCTGCTTATCAGCTGAGCGGCTGCCGCTGCAGCCGCTTCCTCAACCACTGATGCTCAGTTGAGCAGAGCTGACTGAATAGGGGCTCTCTTGCGCAGCAATGAAAGCGGGCTTTCCTGACGAACTGGAACCTGCGGCATGTGGCAATCAGACGCGCAACTCTTGCGCTGCGCGATATACACGATATACAGGAACTTTATTTGATCCTGACCGTTATAGCCGTCTGTTGACGAAGGAGAAAACGAGAACGCCCATGTGACGAAATTCGGCGAAATTTCGCTTTGCCGCAAAGCGTATTCTGCCTAACACTCTTGCTGACGATCACGAAAAAAAAAATGATTTCAAACGAGCGACATACAGCTTAGCACTAAGAAAATGACTTCACTGCCACCAATTTCTCAAATCGTTGAAGCAAGCAAAATAACCATGTATAACACAATGCCAAATCTACGGAACGTAAGGAATAAATTAGTATACATTTTTTCCCTTTATTTTTGCATGAACTTTCGATGAGCGAACATATCAGCATACGGACAGTTAGGCAGCCGGTCATTTTCAGTGCGGGGCGATTTCGGTACAAAGAGAGATTGTGGCGTCGCAATGATTGACTGAAAAAACAACGACAAAGTGAACAGTAGAAATAAGTTACAAGTTTGTTGATGTTCCTGGCAACAAAATGGCAGAAGAGTGGAGAATGGGAAGCGGGAACAAACGTGGAATGGGCTAAATGCGACGTTTATGAAGAGGAAGAGGACAAAGTGCTGCCAACGTATGTCCACCGATGGGGAAAAGGGGTGGGGGGTGTAAATGATATGTCCAGAGGGTCCCCGATGTAACTTGAAAAAAGCACGTCTGGTGATGCCGGCTTGTTGTTGCGAAACCATAGCTATCGGACGTTGATTCAATAAAACTATTCTATTTATTATGGATAATCCCTAACAGTCTCAATTTGCTGGAAACGGAGTCCTGAAATTATGTAATAAGCATGGTTCGTCGATTCAGTTTTATTGATTTATTTTTCTTCAAGATATGTGAGCACATCTGTTCAAAACAGTGTGCGTTTTTATGATGGTGTTTTACGCATTATTACTATTGCGCATAATTTCTGAAACAATTTCTCGACTAAGTATTTGTTAATGATTCTTCCCCGATGCTTTTATTTTATTTTTTTTTATCACAGATTTGAACTAAAGGTTCTTTTCAGTAGTTTGCTGAGTAGCAACGTTCTTTCCCACAAATGTACAGAATGCCAATTTCAGTGGTATCAGCGAGCCGGGATCAGAGTCACCCGGTACCACTCACTAGCGTCGCTCACCACTCGCGAAAGGTGAGTGATGAGTGCTCTCAAATTGCCGAGTGGTGAGTGGCGAGCGTGGCTCAGCCTGGTGAGCGGTGAGCCGGGGTTACCGCAAGTGTCGCTCACACTCACTCGCACTCGCAATCACGAAACGATGGTAAGGCTCACTCACCGCTCACTGGTGATGGGTGAGTGAGAGCACTCTGTGAGAGCACTCGTGAGTGACCCTGCCGTCCTGTATATACAGGGTGTCCCAGCTATCATTCCCCAATATTTAAAAAAAGACCAATGGCGTAACTCGAAGAAAACCTAGTGCATAATGCTTGCAGTACTGCGGAGAAGAGGACAATATTTTTTTCATTAATGAGACTTAATTAATAATTGTAAATAATTATCTAACTCGAGAATTACTGTCCTAATAACTGAAGTGTCAATGAGGCATTTGTAGGTACCCACGAGGGGCATCTAACTGCGGTATTTTCAGCGACGAACTAATTGCGTACTCATTTATTCTTACTGATAAAGAAAACCCGCGAAATATGAAAAAATACCATGTGACGGCGCTTCCTCGCGGATTGTAAAGCAGCGTCCCCAAATAAGCTGATCGAAAGCAACTGCTTCGCGTGTGACCCGCCCGAAGAGACAGCGCAACACCTTGATAATGGCATGCGTGGAAGGAGCAGCAACAGCAAGATTCGCGGGGCGCGTGTGCAGATAAGGCAAAAACTCGATCGCGATTTCTTCTTTCTTTCTTTTGTGTATTTCATTCTGGCTAACTCAGAGGCAGCCTGTTTGAGGTCGATGCGCGGCCCCCCCCCCCCCCCCCCCCCCCGCGCGCTTTACGATGCGCGCGGAGGCGCCGTCACGTGGTATTTTTTATATTTCGCGGGTTTTCTTTATCAGTCAGAATAAACGTGTACGTAATTAGTTTGTCGCTGAAAATACCGCAATTAGATGCCCCTCGTGGGTACCTACAAGTGCCTCATTGACATTTTAGTGATTAGGACAGTACTTCTCGATTTAGATAATTATTTACAATTATTAATTAAGTCTCATTAATGAAAAAAATATTGTCCTCTTCTCCACAGTACTGCAAACATTATGCACTAGGTTTTCTTCAAGTTATACCTTTACTCTTTTTTTAAATCTTGGTGCATCATAGCTGGCACACCCTGTATATATTATTTCGCAATATCACACATTAACTAACACACGCTTTCCTTTTTAAATAGACTGGAATACCTGGTCAATCAGGTTCGAGCAGTAGCATTTGCCCAAGGGCTTTTGAAGGAGAAGAGGCCCCCAAGTTTTCTCGTCTGTTTTTTTTTTTTTTTTTGTTTCGGCTCTAAAAAACACCTACCCCCCCCCCCTTCCCCCCCCCACACACATACACACCACACCTACTTTTTCCTCATTCACTCTTAATTGACCCCGGCTTAGAGGCCGCAACTTCAGTTCGACTCTCGTGCTCCTTCCACAGTAGAATGCTTTTGTTCTCATCTTGCATTCTTTCGTTACTACATTTATACGAGCAAATGGAAGTAATCCCGGAAAAAGCCTCTTCATTGAATGTATAATTTTAACACAGTCATCAGTAAAGGTCCCTTCTTTCTTATGGAATTAATAATCGAAACCGTCCGGCCATTTTAGTATCCTTTAATTATGGGGAGTTTAAGGCCCTATTTTAAAAGCCTTTTCAATGAAGGCACTTCCGGCAGCAGCCCAATTTGCGAAAAGCTGCGATGTGGCTCTGCTGTGATGAGCTGATAAGTGTAGTGCCTCAACGTTGGCTGATGACGATGTAATGCGACACGCACACGTAAATGTGGACGATGAACGGCGATAGCAGTTACTAATATGATCCCGTTCGATGCGATGGCTTCCAAGTTGTTAACCAGTTCGGAATGACGTCCGCTACGTGCTCGTCTGCATCGGGGTATACTCGCGGGCTCCGGCATTCAACGACCGCGCAACGGCCAGTTTAACATCGGCTTTGCCCCTACGCGAAGCCCTTAATCCCATCGGCGCCACTGGGTAGCCGGCCCCACACGAGAGCTCTTCATTTACCGACCCAGCTAGAAATGCCGCCTAGGGACAAGACCTGTGACTCTCCAGCAAGCTTTTGTTCTTGTAATTTAACGCACTGGCTGAATAGTTCCGAACATGATGCCGTTTCTGGTTTTACGAAAATTTGTGAGGGAGCAAAAGAGCCGTTTTAGGCAGGGTCGTGACGTGGTTTCAGGCCTTACGTTTTTCAAGGTGGTGACTTTTAGAAGTCGGCCTGCATTTTTTTTTTCTTCGGCTCTTTTTACGACTTAATGACGGCGCGCTGCGTGGTACGCTGCGCCCTGCCGCCAAACGTGCTTCTAATTTTCATGCCGTGTGGAGGGAAGGATGAAAATTAATAATGAGATCATTCAGCACGGCATTGCCGAGAAGAGTATTTATGAAGCAAAAAATATATGCAGATTTTAATTGTTCTGCACACAGACGAGAGGGCTCTCGACGCTTTGTGTATAAGCTTTCGCGGAACGCACACTGGGGATCTTCAGGGCCGTGAGCGCAGTCGAAATGGGTGCACTTAATTTCCATAAGTTCTTGCTGAAAAGTCGTCTGTTGGGACGATTCTTTATGCTGTTTCCAAGTTCACTTTTGTCGCATATTTTATACCATTTTGTTTTTACATTTTTAGGCTTAGGCGCACAAAAGGAGATGTCCGTGACTGGTCTTTTGTTTCTTTGGTGGTGCCTTTGGCGGTGCGTCCACCCTTACCTTAAGGCCATATTTTATAACGAATGAAACTATAAAAAGAACGAGGATAATTAATCAAAGTACGTGAATACGCTGTAAGTGCAAGTGCAGCTTTGCACCTATCCAACTGCTTATGGGTATAATTGTGCGCTGTATGTTATTTATTTATCACCATTCTTTTTTGTTGTTGTTGTTGTCCTGCGCAATAATTCGTTTTTTCAAGGCAGAAAGGGCAGTGAGCTGGTAGCGACGCTGAAGTCCTTTCGTGTTTCCTTGGCTTTAGAAGAAGAAAAAAACAATAGCTAAGTTGGATTTGTCGATTCGATCCTTGAGGGCAGCCTGAATGACGCCTTAGGCGTAGGCTATTGACCTTAAATATGATTCGAGCAGCGAGCGAGCGTTTGCATCTCTTGGGGTAGTGAAGAGAGCCGTCACCGAGGGAAATGCCTAGTGCTAGGATAAAGGCAGCACTGCTGGTTGTACTTTAATAAACGTTTACTCGTTGCCTCTAAGGCTATAGGCTGCCCAATTTAGGATTTCAATTACGTCATTTTGCACGGCATGCCAACAGATGCCGCCTGAACACGGCTACTAACGCCCGCATTTCGCGCTGAAAAGTGCAGGGCACCTTTGTTCCAGTGTGATTAGTTGACGCTTGATGCTTCTAGCGGCAGTGCCGGAATTGATTAATGTTAGTTACACAACTCTCACACCCAAGCAAGCTTTGTCGGGGCGGTGTATCGAGTCCACTTGTTTTTAGGAAGTGCTATAAGTAATGAGAATGTTTCGGTGTTTATGCGCGTTTCACATGCAAGTGTTCTGGTTTATACCACATGTACAAGACCAAATTAAGTAGCATGCTGAGTTAGTATACGGCTTTTAGAACATCATGTATGGCATGAAGCTTCAGTAGCATTTGGTCGGTGTTGCCGCTCGCATATTAGCGGGGGATTTGGAGGTCCGCGTATGTCGGGCGTACGACGGGGATCCATGACTCTCGCGGTATAGCAACTGCGTCAGGACACCTTAGGCAGCGACCTTTACGGAATGTAGTATCGCTGGTTAGAGCTGGCTGTTCGCAATGATGAACTTCATTGTCTTAACGAGAGTGCAAAGCTGGGCGAGTCGGTAGGAATCGATTAATAAAAACAGCGCAAATGACAGGACACAAGTGAAAACAGACAGGGACGGGCACTGACACGAGTGAAAACAGACAGGATCAGCGCTCGTCCCTGCCTGTTTTCACTCGGGTTCCGTCCTTCGCGCTGTTTTTAATAATGAATTCATTGTCTTATTAGTGTGGTTATTGTTGTATAACATAATGGCGGAAGTTCGTCCAAAATTGTTATAAAAGAGGGTCAATATATAAATGCGAACGAAGCACTGCTACCATTGTATTGTGGAAACGGTTGAGGTCCTCGCTTCTTTGCTATTATTTACAAGTGCTGTGGTTGTATTGAGTTGGGCGTCGAACGTCAAAAATACGCTAAGCACTTATATTAACGATCTATTTTTTTTTTGAAGCACAAAGAGTGTGTGCCGTGAAAAGTCCGAAAATCGAATGTTACGTAGAGCATAAAAAATGACATTCAAACAAACACCGGTGCCGGGCGTGGTCCCGGAATAACCTGGAAAAAGGTATTAAGGTCAGCGCATCAACCAAAAGCACCATCACGAAAACAGGCAGAAACGAGACCTCGAAGATTGCCAGTTCAAGTGTTTGGAATGGCTGCTCATGAAAGTTAAACAATCGGACAGCAAGAATTAGGTTTTCAAGATTGATATAAACCACTGGTGGGAAAACAAGGCTTGAAAGGCTTCTGCAGTGCTTTTAAAATTGGGAAAGAATCTATTTTTTTTACTATTAATACATTAATGAATATATGCCGGCAAACTTTTTTTAGGCATTTTTAGATTGGGTACAGCGGCATTCATCAATGAAGTTGACCCTACACCCCGCCACTGGTCACTCCCACACCGCCGGAAGAGCGAGAAACCGAGAGGCGGCGACTGGAACCAACGTCATATTCGGAAGGCGGCAAGCGACGTGTGCTGCCGCTTCACGTTGTCCCAATTTTCTAGGTGAAGTTCCGAATTAAACAGGCGTGATATATTTTTCATTGATTGTAGGGTTTAACGCGCCGACGCGATGCGGGCGATAATGCTCGCCCAAGTGGAGGGCTCCGGATTAATTGTGACTACCTTGGGATCTTTAACGTGGGCCGAAATCTCGTACACACGGGCGCTTTTGCTTTCCGCCTTCATCACAAAAGCAACCGCCGCTTCCGGGAACCGAACCCGCGTCCTTGTGCTCAGCAGCACTACGCCTTGGCCACTGAGCCATCACGTCGGGTAGGCGGGCAATCTACACCTTATTAGTATTTATTATTTAGAGTTGCTTCCGCGTGGATTTTTATCCATAATGCTACGCTGCTTTTAGTGCTTCCCTAAAGCAACTCTTAGGTACAAGAGATGTTTTACCCGCGCAGCCATGACTGATTCGTTTCCTTCACGAGTGGTTCACATTGTTGTGAAAATGTAGGGCGTTACACGGTTCGGCAGTTTCCGTAGTTATTTTATAATTTTCCTATTTTTTAGTTTTTTTTTTATTTCATCCGACCAGTTTTCTTTATTTACGCTATTATAACGATTACTGGCGAAACTTAGCGAAAGCTGCATTATTTTGGAAATACCAGGGGTTATACGCTTTGCCATTTTCCGTAATTTCTAATTTTTTTGTGTCTTTCTAGTTTTTTTTTTAATTTCGCGCGGCCGATTATCTCCATTTACGTTATTATAACGATTGCATTTGGAACTTTCCCGAAACCTGCATTATTCTGAAACCGCAAGGCGTTACACGGTTCGGCAGTTTCCGTAATCTATACCTATAAAATGAAGAGCCCGACTGACTGACTGACTGACTGACTCATCAACGCCCAGCGAAAAGTGCTACATCTAAAGACTTGAAATTTCGGTAGTACTTTTTTGACATGGCGTAGAGGCTTACTAAGAGGGGAGTTTTGTAAATTGTACTCCAAACCGACAGAAAAAGGGAAATTGTGTTATCTTAAATTCGTGATTACCTCCTTCACCCGTTCACAGTTTCAAGCGCTTTTTGCTGATATCTGTAGCCCTTAAGAATATCTAAAAAGTAGTTTTTTTTTATTTCGCTCTAACCAACGCTATCAAGGTGGTTCCACATTCCGGAAAAAAACATTGGTGTTCCTAAAGATTCTGAAATAAATCTTTCACCGACCTATTTATCCAACTGGTTTTTGCTGGCATATGTTACTCATACAAATGCAGAGAACCATTTTTAAGGATTTCGCTCTGCTACACCGCTGAGGGGGCCAAATTGTGTTTTACAAGTGACACGGCCGACGAGCCAAAAAGGCCTAGCAGGTGATGTCCAAGCTTAGCCAAACTGCTCTTTCTAATGGCCTCACATTTCATGAGCACATTGTGATTACGGTGTTTGAGGTCAATATTGGTGAAAATTTTAAAAATTACAGCAGGGGAGAGTGAAAAGCGGTAAAATAGTTTTTCAGGCATTTTTTTTATCGCACGCCATTTGAGATATTGAACTGGTTTTTGTTGTGATAGGTAACTTAGTCAGATATCTAAGCACCGTTTTGTAGCATTTTTTCTGTGACACCCACCCAAAAGAGGCAAGCCAGATTTCGGGAAAACACTGTGTTTTTGCAAATTCGTAAATAACTACACAGTAAGTTGATATATACTATCCGTTTTTGCTTTCAAATGCTGCCCATCCGATTGCCCAAAAATCATTTTCAGGATTTTGTACCAACATGCGGATAAAAATGCAAACAAGGTTTTTTTTAATTTACACTCCTCTGGACGTGGAATTCAGTTGAATGTTCCTGCGTTCGCATAGCGCTCACCATCTTTTGGCACTTTCCGCAACCACGCGCCTCCCGTAGGAGTCCTGTCATTTATCATAAATCTAAAAGAGAAGACTCGCCGCTAAAAAGCGCAAAAGTTAGCGCTCTCCATCTGTTGGGACTTCCTGCAACCGTACGCCTGCCACAGGGAGCTCATGTTACTTATCATAAAACTGTGACCGAAGAGCACCGTTCATAGCTGCTGAAATAGCATTTCCCATGGGTAAGAATACCTTTCCTCACCCAGTCGGCTTCCATCTAAAGTTCCCAGCGCAATTTCCTACCGAATTCAAGTTGTGTTTACAACCTGGCACTCTTCCTCATATCATATTTAGTGTGCAAGCAAAACAACCTCCTCGTTCTTCCATCCATTCTCCCCACCCACGAGCAGTGAGAGAACCTGGTGACTAACAGCGATCTGGATGTCCAGACAATTCTTCCTCCAGAGCGTAGGCTGCCCGCTCATCACATGGCTTTCTGAAATCGGGAACCACTCCCACTTCCCCGGTTCAATAAAACGTTTTTCACTCACTGTCTCACCTGCTCGAGCGCACCGTCTTAGTGCAATTTGTTTAGAGAAAGTTACAGTAACCACGAGTGCCAGTCGTTTCACATTACCACGACAAGCATGCGGTTGGAGCCCCTGTACTGACAGCAGGCAGCAGCTCCTGAGTGTGCACCACTTCATGATGAACTAGCCAAATATGACAACGAGCATATAAATGAACGTTATACGCATTATTTTCATTAATATAATGGCCCACCCGGGCACCGCCGGGTACTACCGCTACTTATTTTATATTTTCATTATTTCTTAGTTTCTCGAAATTTTGTTCGACCAATTATCTCAATTTACGCTATTATAACGATTACAGCTGGAACTTTTGCGAAACCTGCATTGTTGTGGAAAAGCAGGGCGTTACACGTTTCGCAATTTCCCGTATATATATATATATATATATATATATATATATATATATATATATATATATATTTTATTTTTTGGTTTTCAAAAATTTCTGCGACAAGTTATCTTCGTTTACGCTATTATAAAGCGATTACAGGTGGGACTTCCGCGATATCTGCATTTTTCTGGAAATGCAGGGAATTACACAGTCCTGGCAAAGGGGGTACTCGGCAAAGAACGCTACGCATGATAAGTAACAGTCTTATGGTAATTTCTTGAATTGAATTTAACCGTATCACGTAAGCCGTCATTTAGTTGGCTTTCCCTCACTATGGAGACGCTTGCAGCAAAGCACGCTTTACAAGCGTCCGGCTGAGGCACGCGTCAGGGCGAAAACTCGCTGTGTATCGCATTTGTAGCTATATTCAGGAATTTTCAGGCAGAGCGAATACCCAGTAATTCCCCAAATCGCATTCCAGGTACGGAGCTTCAAATGTTAAAAGAAAAATGCAAAAGAAAAATGCGATCGTGTGGCGTGCTATTCAGGGCGAGTCCCGTTGCAATAACTCCCGACGTTACCAGCTAGGCTACGCGATTGCGCGCCTTAAATCAATATGATCCACGCGCGCTTCCAACGCTTTCCACGACATGCGCGAAGGTAATATTCGTGGCCGCCACAGCACTTTGATGCGCGAAATCTGCGAAGTCGTTGGCCCTTCCATCCCGCTTGGTTTTTCGCCCCGGTAAGGAAAAAGGTGGGTTATAGGTCGAGCAGCGCCAACGAGCGCCAACGATTTAGCATGCAAGCATCACAGAGGGGTGCTTCTAAGTATTATTCAACTCAAGCATTGTGTCCGTTCCCATAGTCGATTACACGTGTGCTCCTTATGGCAAGTACAGTGACACCACTGGCCGCAAGGGCTACCACTGGTAAGGCCGGCGCTCCGATCGTTTTGACGTCACTTATGGAATCCCCATTTCTATCTTGCTGCGTTGCTGGCTTGCAGCGCGTGGCACTTCGTTTAGGAAGCGCTTTCTAAAACTTTTGTAGTGTTAATTTTCGGCATCTGAAGTTAATTATCAGTGCGTGAAACGTAGTTTGACTTCATGGGGACTTTATACCCGTATCAACTGTGGTAACCTGCCAGAAAACAAGTTGAGCATGGTGCTGTATGCGGACGCATGCGATCGAGTCCGGTGTAGACGTGGGCTGCGGCTCGTATCCACGATCAACAGCTACGACAATTGCTGAGCTAAATTTCTAGATTTCGCTTAGCGTTCGAAAGAAATGGATAAAGCCGGAAATCATGAAGCGTTTACTGCTCGCACAAGCACTTCGCACTCATGCACGCCATGCCTGCCCGCACGGCCCACGAAGCGGCTCGAACCGATGCAGGTCGCGGCAGCAACACCTTGTCGCCGCTTTTAAAATTACATTGGTTGCGGAAAAGAAGTTCCACATTCTCGCAAGTGAATGTTCTTTGTAATCAAAATTTGTGTTAGGTAGTGTCATCAGCTGTGGTTTTCAAAGCAATGCTCAAATATCTGCCGTGGTCCACGCCGACCGGTCGCGGTGGTCGGTCCCGGCACCACCGGTCCGTTTCCACGCTGTGCAGCGAGTGGCCGTAGGATGGCGATACCTGCGCGCAAGAGTCGGCCGAGGCTGTACTGGTATCTTTATCATCGATTGCTTAATTCGCAATCACCACAGATACAGAGTTCGACATACGAGAAAGTGGGTGACAGTGTGATGAAGAGTTGCATTAAAGACTGCCATTAGCCACTGTAACGATAGCGGCAATAAAATATCTGCCCCGACGCTAAGCCTAAAGTTCCCAACATCCGACTCCGAGCATCCGAAGACGGCTGCAAGCTGTTGGAGAAGACCCTCTTCTGAAACTCGTCGCGCGCGAGAGTGTTGCGTTTGGGTTCCCCTAACGTCTTAGGGGTCCAAAACGCTTGGTTCCCTTATTCTAAAACTCCCCATTACCCCACGACGTGTTTCGCTTCGTACCCAGCCTCGCCTTCAGCGAGCAACCCTGTGCTCTCAAACTTTATGCTAGAGAAAGGCAGGCTGACCGTAATCAGACAAAAGACCACGTTGTAATTATAAATTCCCACGGCGAGGTCCAAGTGAAAAGTAAACGTAGGCATGTTTAAACCCGCGCTCGGAGGCGTTGAACACACGCCCTCATACCACTCAGACATTCCGGACAAATTGTCTCGAAAAGTCCACATATATCAGGAGTACAGAGTGCGGCAGTGATCGTTAAATAAATCAGGCCAAAACTATAAAAAAAAACGTTGGAGGGGAAATCGTACCACCACTTTTAAGCATGTGCGGCGAAGTAATGCGCTCACAGTTCTCGCGTAGTCATTCATTTTCCAGGCAATGCGCGCAGTACACGCGGTGATATGACAACTTAGCGTCAAATTTCCGTCGCTGTTGCAAGGTCTATTTTCGTTGCACACACAGTCTCGTATATGTCACGTCGCAAGTATTTCATAATGAATTAACAGCGTACTTTTCTCAGTATCAGTTGCATCGTCCTTGGCGTTATCTGGCTGCGTACGAGCTGCAGGTCGCGATTGTAGCAACAATGTAGACGCGGTGGTGTCGCCGCGAAAAAGCGAGCGACTGATTGCTTGCCCAAATTATTCGATCTTTGGGCAACTTTTTTTTGTAACTCGCTCTAAAACCACGAAGCGGGACACGCGTTTGCCACAAAAAAAGAAGAAAAAAACACGTGGTTGCGTGAGCATAGGAAATGTTTTCTAGCAGACGACAACATTACCTGGCGTCCTACAAGTGACGTCGCTCGTAGGAAGTGCCACGGTATACGTCCTCGAGCACAATACCTGCGGTCGCTTCGCTTGCAGCGACCACAAACTGATTTAACGCCCAGAAAAAAAAAAACGCCATCGTGGAATATGCACCTGCAGATGTTTGTTTTCAACCACGAAAAGAACAGATCGGCCTACTTCGCAGTTGATAGAGGGAGGTAGAAAGTGCGATAGGCAACCCTCTAGAAAGTGCGTGCTGTAAATAGTTACGAATTAGATCCATGCCATCAGCGCTGCTGGGTCTTCCTGGGTCAAGTTTTATGTCTTTCCCCTTGAAGATTCCTGTCGCTGGTTTATGAAGCATCTCATTCAAGGACACGTGCCATCTCAAAATCGGTATGCAGGTGCTTAAAGCCACGGACACGCGTCGACGGCAGTCAAGAGAGAAAGCGTGTCTAGAGAACGTCGTTCTGTCGGAGTGTGAAGGCTCAAAATCAAAGTAATTGAAGGAAACACTGCAGAACGAGCAACGCGTGGTCAGGCAGCACCCAAGATGGTCTGAGTGTGGCGCTGCATGCAGGAGTGCTCGAAGCGCGTCTTCTGCAACCGATCATAATCAAGTGGTGCTCCACCCGCTCGAGAGTTACCACTCCTCTTCACCTTAGTGCAACAACTTTCAATTTCACACATGAGCGTATGTGAACTAACTTTGCAGAGACGTGTAGCAGATACATAAATCTCGGCGTTAAAAGGAGGCACAGCGGCCATGAATGAGGTCATCACTGCAACTGATACGCAGGTATATTGGGTATTATTGTTCTCTCTTCCAGCATAAGTAGAGGAAATGGTGTGGACCCGTATTTCACGTCGCCGTACTTCGTTTAGCTTCTGCCGCCATTGTTAATCTGATCCGTTTTTATTGCTGGCATAACTGTTTATTTCTCTGGATTGTTTATATTTTTCTTATTCTAGCCCAGATCATGCACGAATTCACATCGTGAAAAGACCCCCTTTTTGTCTTATAGTAGGTAACTACAGAAGTGAAATGAAAGTGGCCACGAATATAAGTTCCACAGTTTACTGTGTGTCCCTAATAATACCGAAACGGTACCGACGCACTGTAGTGTCCCGCCGACACTCGAACCTATCATTACGCCGTGCTGGCTGTATCAGTCGGCATGCGCTCGCAGCGTTTGTGCGAACCGTCAGCAAGTCTGTACGTACACACGAGTCATGATAGAGGCCCAGCGGACTGAAGAGAAAGTACGCGCAGTGAGTGCAGGAAATAAGAGCGCGAACATTAGGCGGCAGGGAGTCGGCAGAACTCTAGACAAAGAGGTGACTTTGATAAAATGTCTCGGCTACACAGCCCTTTCGCGGACAATCAATCAGGCGAAGCTTCACCCTTAAAGTACAAAGCAAAATGACGACTGCGGTGCCGCAGTTTCGATGATTGCGGAGTCGAATCGAGGTGTGTTTCGCAGTAGAAGGGCACAGTGAACAGAACTCCTCGGTGAAAGACGAACGAAGAAGTATCTACAGGAGCTATTTGCTGGCTCGTCCAATATCATCTGCACTACTCTGGGCGAAGCAGCCATCGAAAGAAGGGTGATCGCAAACGGCCAGTAGCTGCACTCAGGTCTGCCATTTGAAGAGTTGTAAAAAAAGACACCCTGCCCTCCCTCCATCACATTGCAACGCGCAATTTTTCGCTTGAAGGACACAGTGACAGGAACTCATTAATCACGGAAAGATGTTCAACTCTTCGTCATTTGCTTTGTACCTGTCTTTCTTGGTGTGGCGTCATCAGTGGTGGCCAATGGACGACAGCAACGTCCTGGGCCATCGAGGCATCAGGCTTTTCTTGCGCGCGACGTTCGTTTTGCGGGAATCAACCCGAAAACCGAAAAAGCGAAACCGTGGAAACCGAAGGTAAATATAGCGAGACTCGAAAGACCGCCATTATCTTGGACATTGCATTTATTTGCATGTATCGCCACGTTTCCTTATACTTAAGCATAAATAATATTTTTACCCCCCTTTTGGCGAACAATGCCTTCAGGGAGCTTCACACTCGGGAGAAAAGAGACTTTAGGAAAGAGCGCAACCTATACTGGATGCTTTGGTGTCATTTGTGCCACACATTTTGTATGCTGTGAAGAGAGGAATGCTGTTCTGAACAGTAATGTTTCAGTACGCTCCCACATACAACAGTTCTGTTTACAGCGGGGTCGTGTACAAGCCTTATTATATAGCGATGACCTCCACAAAAAACGGAAGAAAAATTTCAGTGGAACTCAAGACCCTCTGAGTGCTTCGGCTACGCCAGAAATACGCGCACCTTCAGTGGCAACAAACAAACATAAAGGAAAAGCAGAAAGAGTATAACCTCTGCAATGCCACGAAACTTTCGAGCCTGGAAAATGACCTCTGTTGCCGGAAAACGTTTACAAAAACGCTCCGTTATCCACGGCTCCAGGAGACTCGAGCATGCGAGCGCGCGCTTTTCTGCCGCTAATGAAACCTAGAACCGAAAGAGAACTACCCGGGCCATATTTAGCTTTATTCTCTTCACATACCGCCTGACGTTTCTTACAAACCGGAGCTCCTTCGCTCTAAATCTGAGGCGCCTCCATATAGGTTTTCCACGGACGCAATGTAAACGCTGCGCAGCCACACACTTTCTCGGTGTCGACGTGGATGCCAGCTGCTCTCTTGTTGAATCTGTGTATTGCAGGCGAGAACTTTTGTTCTACGTTCATTTCTAGTATATGTTACCAAGGAAGACATAGTTTCTCGCGGGAAAACTGTATATAGCGCTCCGTAACGGAGCCTTGCCGCCGTACTGTCTTCTATCTTCAAACTTCGTTTTCGAGGAAGTACGGGAGGTACGCGCTTATCCTTCCAGTGGTGGCGGCGGTGATGGCGCTTCGCTGTACTTATTTATATCCATGTCAAGGACTTTCCGACAACTTTGCTGGAAATCTCGGCGCCTGTTCATTGCTGAGCGCGGAGCTACAGAAATCCTCCTTTCCGAGCCGGATGCGCTTAGTTCCGTCCACGCGCAGCAGCATCTCTCTGTTCCCAAACGCCTGTATACTCACGTTACACTAAAAAAACAACCACCCAGAAAGAAACGAAGTTCGGTCATACTTTATTTTGCTTTTTACAGCAAAGCTGTAAATGGCTAGGATCCAGCAGATCGTCTCCGGCCCCAGAGCGATGTAGACAGGAATCGCTAGCTAGCGTAGCGCCACGTTGCGGAGCCCACTCAAATCCCCGGAATCGTAAAACTGCGCGCCACACCACCGGGGCATGGAAAAAATCATATAAAATTAAAAAGGTCCTAGGGCCTTCATAGAGCATGCACCGTGATTACCATACCCGCGCTATAATAAATTTCTACCCACGATTCCTGTGTGTTTTGTAGCGTAAGCTACACTGGCCGAGGTTGAGCAGTTTCGCGTGTGCCGTGAAGGGCCGTTCTGCGCAAGCGCGAGGGGAATTGGATTGAATTCGATTCGGTTGGCTTGGCTTGGATTGGATTGGATTAGATTGGATTTGGATTGGATTGGATTAAAGATGATTGTGTTGGATTGTGTTGCGTCACAGCCGTGGCAGACGCACTGGCGCCGGCGCGTGCCCAGGTGTGCGCCTCAATTGCGCAGTAGCTAAGTCCGACGCTGCGTCGGAGCCGCTTGATAGCCGTTTCACCTGGCTCGTGAAGAGCCGTGCTGAGCATGCGCGAGGAGCAGTGACTGGACACGACTGGACTTTCAGTTAATAACAAAGAACAATGCTCAATCGCAAATTACAAACAAACGTGTTTTGCTTCGTGCACCCCTTGGACTACGACCCAGTCAAACCTCACGTTGAGGCTCGGCACCGCAGCTTGGCTGGCCATCCCTCTTCACGGGGTGGAAGGGCTCTGAATTTTTTTCACGGCCTACTTGTTCGTGATAATGAACTTCGAAAATGTTGAGTGGCACCGGTTCTAGTCTGCAGCGCAGTTCTAAGGCCGACTGCGGTGATGACATAAGGTTCTCAATGTCGTCAACTGATAAGAGCTTTAGCCGGGCTTAGTATACCTTTTTGTTCTTATTTTAGAACTGACTGGGCTCTAATGCGACTGTTACCCTTACAAAGGATTTCCTTTATTTCGAAGTTGATAAACTTGAAGACTACCCTCACTTGTATGGAGAACTAAAACTAGTCAAAATTACAGAAAAAATTACCTTGCAGAAAAGAATACTAGGGATTTATGCTAATTACAGAAGTTAAATTAGGGACTTTCAAAGGCTCCACTATTCGCTGAATGGTGCATGCTTCGAGCGCAATAGATTTGTTACTTTAGACTGCTGCAAATATCCTTAAAAATGAGACACGGCTCGTATACAACGAACCCGACGGAACGTACTATTCCAAATCGGCATACTCCCCGAGCCAAAACCGATTATAAAACGAAGTGTTATCATGTCAAGCCATTATAGTCCTAAACAAACTATCCGACCAGATCGACTTTAACCTCTCCACCAGAAACTTTACCAGTCAAATAAGAGATCTAGTCCTAAGAAAGAACATCCGCTTTTCTTAAATTCATAATTACCACTTTCCTACTTTCCTTTTTATTTCTTCCGTTTTTTTCTTCTTTAAAAAACTCAAAATCAGAATTTTGTAAATGAACCAATCCGCCTCTTTCACAACCCCACTGCGCATGCGCAATCCCCTAGCGGCCAAGTCCCTAAGCAGTCCAGTAGGGGCAGCAGACGACATTCCCCACAGCTCCCGCACAAGCGGTACAGTTCTAGCCACTGTACAAGCGGGAAGGGGTCGTGGTTGTATTTACATCGTTTGATTTTTTGTGTGCGCTCGTTGTGCGCGGAACAATGCCCACAACTTGTGCTTCGTTCCGCTGTAACTCGGAGTGCCGAAAAGGGAACGGTGTCGGCTTCTATCGCTTCCCGTCGGCCGCACGCGATCGGCTACGGCGGCTTGCGTCGCTCGCGTCGGCTCGGGTGATGGGAACTGTAGGCTTAGCATCCTGGCGGATATTTGATGGCTGCTATCTGTGCAACTGCGAATGACAATCCGCAACACAACTTTTCACTACACTATCATCCCCTTTCTCGCATGTGGAACTCTATTTAAGTTATAACTGCCGTTTGAGCGATCGGTGACCAAGACATCTGCGTAGCCTGTTTCGATGCTTCCGCGCAGGTATCGCCATCTCTCGGCTGCTCGGCGCACCGCGCGCCGCGGCGACCGGTCAGCGTAGGCTTGTATTGCGGCAGATATATCTGATCGCCGCTTTTAAAATAAGCCCTGACAACAATCCCTAGCACAATTTTTCACCACACTAACACCTACTTTCTCGCATGTGGAACTTTTTAGCGATCAGATTGATTCAGAAGAGCAGCGACAAGCGCGGTTGCTACCGTGGTCTGCGCCGGTTCGAGCCGCTGAGTGTGCCGAGCTGGCAGGCGCGGCCGGCGTGTGCGCGGACTGTTTCCGAAGGCAGAAAACGCTTCACGATTGCTTGCTTTATCCATTTCTTGCGAACAAACGCGCATAATCTACAAATTCAGCTCAGCGATCATCGTAGTTGACCATGGAGCAAAAACAGTGGGCGGAGCGACGCCGACGACGCATCTCATGCGCGCATCGGGCCGTCTCAAATTCACGCGTACTAGTCGTGGCGACAGTCGTAACGATCAGTCGCATGCGAAGCGCGTGTACCAATCGTACACGTGTCCAGCGCTTAAAGGCACTTTGCGAACTGCCGGCCTTTGTTGAGCTGGCGATCGCACTTCATGCCAGACGACTCCAAGTACTGCTCGCTCTGCTACTCGGACGGCACAAGGATCTGTCCGAGATTTCTCTGCCAGCCCTCATTCAGTGATAAGAAGCCGCCTGGTATTATGTGATGACCAGGGGCTGTCGTCTTAAGGCGTTATAACACCGACACAGAAGAAAAACTTCGGCTGCTCCTCGCCGTAATGTGGGATTGCCGTGCATACAACGAGAACGCAGCCGGAGGAAACGCCGGCAAACCCTACAGCTTCAACTTCCGCTAGGCACGCTAGGTGGCAGCACACCGCAATGAAAGAGGCGGATTGAGCAATCACTTCTCTGCACATGCTATGCAAGTCAATTGTTACCTGGATCTATGCCGCTTGTGCGAAGCCCCCGGGACGCTCTTTCATATTAGGGGGCTGCACGCACGCCCCGATACATTCGCGAAATCCCTCCATTTCTTCTCACGAGCTTTGGGAGAGAGCTCTGACCAGCTCCGACCTCAATGACCAGCGCCTGCTTGTGTTTAGGGCTGTTGAGGCTGGGAAAGCTCAAAGGGTCTTGGACTGAGGACTCCTCCCCATTGCTTTTCGCTATAAACACGTTTACTCTCTCTCCTTTCGTATGCTTTTGATAGCTTTTGCAATAGAATACCTGCTGCTTGTAACTCCATTTCGATTGCCATAGTTGTACTTATGCTATCACGAATTACATAGCTGCATGTATGCTGAAGCAACGTTTGAAAACCTGCGTCCTATTTCTGTGTTATTTTGGAGATCTTGCTTGCGGAGTTTGTTGCATGCCATTGGTATATTTTTTGTCTAATTGTAATGTATATGAGTGTATGTTATAGTATAAGAGTTGTTTGAACATATTTTCAATGCTCTGTGCACATGCCAACGTGGGGGCCTACGGCTCCGTCAAGCTGTTTTCACCAGTATTTTCCTCACGCTTCCAGCATCATGCCCCTTGTGATGCGAAATAAACGATTCTATTCTACTTTCAGCAATCAGGGAAGATATAGTTTTTTTCGCGAAAGATTGCCCTACGGCATAAGAAAATATTTTGGGATGTACAACACTGCACCCGTAGCGCGCGAAAATTCAAGAAGAGACCGGTGCTGGGGCCCCCATATCCACCGCTTTAGATCTGGGGGTCTGCCAGGAAGGAGCCCTGTGCCTCGGAGGTGTTGCGTTTGGGCGTCTGTAAGGCCTGGGCAAGTCCAGAGCAAATGTTCAACGTCGGCTTCTGACGCAGGAAGCAGACAGAAGGGGCAAGTGTCCGCAAACGGCGCGTGATAGCTGGCAGGCCAGGCGTGTGTAACTGCTGGGGATAACGCCACCCCAACCAGAACCCTCCGCTGCACGACCTCCTCCCAACGAGCGAGCCCACTGGGGAGGTCACTTCCACACGAAAAAAGTAAAGCACGCGTGGCGCGACGGAGGGTTTCCTTTTCCACGAGCATTTCTTCTATCGTAGATACTGGAAGAAATGGCAGTGGCCGTGGGAGGTCCCTGTGACAGGCGCGATCCGCCGCGGTGTGGGCAGGAAGCATGTCTTGGCGAATCCACGTAACGCGGACAGGGCATGGATAAGTGTGCATAATCTGGTGAATGCGTGCGGCCAGGCTTGTACGACGCGCAACGCGACGCAAATCCCGAATCACCGCTTTGGGGTACGTGAAAAGTTCGAGCTGGTCCCCGGTAGTCAAAGTAGATGCAAGCGTCTGCAGGCCATGCCTAATAGCAGTAAGTTCTGCCAGCAGGCTTGGGAGTGCACGGAGTGACTCGTACGCGCCGCTTTGATTTAGGGCAGGGTAGGAGGGACACGTCAAGGCCATCGTGACGAAGCAGTCGTATGCCCCGGCGTCCACAAAAGGCTGGACAACCAGCGAATGCGTCTCAGGCGCCCAGTCAGGGACATGAAAAACGGCATCTGGAGGCTGGTGAAGGCCCGAGGTACGGACGTGTAGCCTTGTCAGAGGCTTGTTGTGCGTCACCTGATGGAACAGACAGGGCGGCCTTGCGACGGAAAACGCTGGCATCGTATTCGGCGGCTGACCATTGTACGCGGCGAGAGCTGCTGCCTATGGAACCAGTCCACGTTTCTTCAGGCGTGCGGAATGACGCTGATGAATGAGTTTATCAAGCGTTTTAAGCTGGGCTTCTGCTTGGAGCTGTGGAATTGGTGTTAGGCGGGGGAGTCCAGTAATAGTGCGCATGGCGGCCCTGTTAACAGCCTCCAGCCGTCCCAGTCCCCTCGCGTCATGTTCTGTAGCTGTGCCTGGTACACGAGTCGTGCTTGCAGGACAGAGCGCACTAGGAGACGGGCAATCACCCCGCAGGCCCCGTCAGACTTCTGGGAGACACGGCAAACAAGGTGGAACATTTGTCAGGCTTTCTGTTGAGAAGATCGGAGCCACTGAGGCGCTGAACCAGAAGCCGATAACTCCAATCCCAGAACCCGATGGTGTCCAACAATGGGAATAGCGGACCCATTCCGCTGCAGTGCGATCGGAGATAACGCAAGGGAGCGACGGCTCCAAGCGTTCGCGACGGGAAGCCCAGCAGTCTTCTCTTGAGAGAGGGTAAGGCCCGCATACTCGCACCATTTCTGGCAGTCTGTTAAGGCTTGTTGGAGGCACTCTGCTTGTCGGGACAGGTCTGGATGAACTGACCATACACTAAGGTCAGCCGCGTACGTAAGTAAATACAAGTCTTGGATAGTTGAAAGGTGCCAAGCTAGCGGCAACAAGACAATGTTAAAAAGTAGCGGAGACAGAACAGAGCCTTGTGGTACTCCGCGTACTGGTGTAAACGAGCCGAAGCTTCCACCATTTATTCGTATATAGGAAAATATAGTCGCAGGCATAATTTCAAATCCAAATATTGATCGACCTGTCTGCTGCTGCCACCTAGGAGAACGTGAAGAGAATATACCCACAGTAGCCCAACGGCCTGCTTAGTTACCTTCGTTGAAAGAAAACCTTGCAGATTTTTAATGTTTCCTCTGGTTTTAAGTGGACGCATAGCATCGTAACTGAAATCGAATATCCCGCCGTCCGCACTCAATTGTAACAGGTTAATTTATAGAAACCAATTTTTTTATTCATGAGAGCGTCCCAAAGTACTTAAAATGTATCACAAACGTAATCTCTGCCGTTTCAATTACGAGTTTGAAAGGAAAAAAATTTGCCTAATTGAGCGCTTCACGTGCCATCACATTTGAAAGAGCTTTTCGCCTCCCGAGCAACAACGAATTTTAAAGGAACAAGTTTTCACCTCCTCCCAGCACTATACTATAATGCAAGTGATAATTTTTAGATCCCCATATTGGTCACGCCGATTCGGTTACCGCTAGAGCACCTACAAAAAGCAAACTCCTGCCAATCTCTCTTTGCAACCGGACAACACTGTGGAAACTTGATACATTTTGCAGTCACTGTTCCACGCCCTCCGGCAACATTTCAGGGACGCTAATTGATCTTCCTGCATGTCAGTTGGCCGCCGCTGTAAATTTCTCGCACAACTCGCTCTATAATATCTGTCAATTCTACATTTCACAGGTGCTCCCTATACTCTCTGTGGAAATGTTTTGTTCCTCGACAGACGAACTGGAATTACCGGCCGCTACAACGATTCCTGCACAAACAAAATCGTAGCCCATATACGGCATGGCGGCATCATCGAACCAAGTTTAATTTTTCAGTAAAAATTTTCTGACTAAATTAACTGTGTGCTTTGTGCTCCAATCCCGCCTAGCGGTTCTCCCATCTCTGCTTTAGCCTTCAACTAATCCAAGCGGGCGCACGTAAGCGCTGCAGGGATGCTCCAACCGGAAGTGTACGAGCAGATGTAAAAATTTGTCGAATTCTGCTCAGCCGCTACGGGCTACCGACCAAACACCGCGAGCCCCTCACGTGACCTGCCTTTCTTCCGTAACCACAACGCTACGCTTCATACAGGATTGCCGCAGCAAACAACCAACGCCTGTTTTTACGACTGCATTACAAAACGTGCCGCACGAGGCGAGAATCATATATTGGAAGGGAATGTAAAGGCATGCCCCCTTGAGGCGGAAGAGGAAATGGGGAACAGAGCTGGCATGCATAATGGGTGCCTGGTATCGCCGGCCTGACAGCGAATGCGCTGTCCATATTGGGCGATGCGTTGGCGCCCCGGGGCTTTCTCCTTGAGAGCCACCTGCAGCTGCGGCCATCATCTTGATTAACTCTGTCCGGAGGACGGGAATCGTGCTCCTCCGCATCCCTCTCTTCATCCCCAACCGCCTACTTCCGAACAGACCGAGCTCAGTACTCTGCAAAAGTACAGTTGCGTGCAGTTGTGTTGCAGCCTGGTAAAGTTGGGACCACTGAAACCAGGGCAGTTATTGGGTTTCAAGCTGTTGTGTTGGAGTCTGTGTGTTGTTAAGCTCGACCGAGGAAGACTGACAGGGTCAAGATTTCTGTTGCGCTGGTGCGTTGTAAAACATAGCGTAAATAAAAAGAACGCGATGCTTTACGGAATTTTTTTTCTTCATTTCGAAGTGGACGAACCCAAGGCGTCCCTCCTTACTCAGATGCCCCCACTGTGGCAGCAACGAAACACCCAACTTGTTCCACCTTATTTGGTCATCTGCAGCCTTCTCAGACGGTCGTGCGCAGTTGGTCACAAGCGCCACGGTTCCGACGTCGGCGTCAGAGCATGTCGAATATGTTCGGAACAACCCCGAAATTTTAGAAAAAATCACAGACTTTGCCCTAAAAAATGGTCTCTATAAGATTGTTTAATGGCTGACTGACTACCTGTTGAAGTTCACCAGTCACAAATGAACACCGGTGCGCATCCATCTTGCCCCACCAACCGTAATGTGCCATCAAGAACTATACCGGACACCCCCTCCCCTCAGGGGAAGGCCAGTGTGTGTGCTTTGCTCCAACCGGACCTTGAGACACAGCTACAGTGATAGCTGCAGCGAAGCTTTAACATTACTTAGATGTACTACAACAACAGTGTTTCCTTTCCCAATCCTCTTTTCCATTCCCTACCCACAGGGCTTTATAGCCTCCTGTCTGCAATAAAGTCATTCATTCATTCATTCTTCGTTTTTCCTGTGCTTGAGTCATTCTTCCTGCTACAGTTTTGCCGTTTGTTCAACTCAATACTGGCTCCTTTTCTACAACTTGCCGGTGTGCTGTCACAAAGCCCTTTATGAAGCTAGAAAACGCATAATCCTGTTCCCTAGATGCTCTTGACGGGCTCCTTCAGTTCGGTCCGGGCAACTTTTGCAGATGTACATACAGATCAATTTAATTATTTCATTTCACACATGTGTATAGAGAAAACATTGTTGTTAAAATTAGTCGCTTACGCCGCTCCTTCAGTGTTGATGGCCCTGACATTGTCGAGGCTGTAGCGCAAAGGCTGTAGACGCTTCAACTCGCCTAAAATCAACCTGTTGTCTAGAATAGACGGTAACCTATTATGTTTTGAGCCTTTACTTAAAGTAACTGCTCTTCACCCGGTCTTCTCGGGAAATTGCAGGTGAAAAGGAGCCCACAATTCAAAACACCCGCAAATGCTCGATATGCATATAGTAACCACCAGTGGAAAAATCCTCGTCCACTTAAATTCTCAACCAAGAAAACGATAACGGACCCAGAGTGACGGTGAGGAATTCAGTCGTTCTCTTCTATTCCATCAACGGTTTACATTTTATTCTTCTGCACAAGTACGCAGCCAGACCACCGAACCACGAAGCAACTTCAACGTCCCGTCAGTCCCTCCGGAAGAAAGCGATGCGATATCTCAGTGCATACTCAGCGGAGGCGTCCGTGTTGCATGGAATTAGTGAGGGGCCGTCGCTGCAGTATCTGGCCCGAGGGAAATTCTGGCGGCCCAACAGCTTCCGCTGGCCAGCATCGCTTATTCGTCCCGTCCCGGGGCTTTCCTCTTGGGGAAACTACCACGCGGCGCCGGACTTAGGCAGGATCGTTACTGTTTGCCTTGCAGCGAAGCATAGATGCGCGTTCGCTTACATCCCGGCGACGCGTAGGAAAGCCGGTGTTTGTAGCTATAGTACGGGAACAACAGGGGCGGCCGTCGTCAAATTTGCTCTTATTCCCCGCCACGCGCCTTTTTTCCTTCTTTGTGCTTGCAACGCCTGTCACTTCGCTCTTTCTTCCCCACCATTTCCTCTTTCTGTACGTAAGAAATCTCCCCAGCCTTCCTTCAACAGTGCCGGCAGTTTATGTACGCGCTGCCCCTTCAGGATGCGTAGGAAGCAGGTGGAATTGTCAGCTTGTCGGAAGCACTAATGCGCTCCGGAATGTGGCAATAGCTGGACGTTTAAGACGCCTTGACAGGAGCACTTACGCGAGTACCTAGTCCTGTTACTAACCGAGGGAGTTTGGCTTTGTGTCTCCATACGACACGAGGGGCTAGCTCACAAGACAAGTGTGGCGGATTGAGACTGAAAGATGGCCCTGGCTAAAAGTTAGAGCTTCCGATTCAGATCGTTTTAAGCGGCACCGTTTAGGACAGTAGGAACTACGGGAGAGTGCTGGTGGAGCTTTAGAGAAAAAAGTACTAAAACAACAATCGACAGTGAAGGCAGGGAACAAATAATTTCTATCGGCACATTAACACGCTTATAATTTGCAAATACATTGCGCTAACGGCAAATCGAGAGCTAAGAAGATCGCAGGTAATTTTTATCGGTGTATTTCTGGCGCCATAATTTGAGGCGGATTAACGAATCTCTATTAAGCACTCGGACTGCGGAAACTCGTGTACAAAATTGCGAACCCATGAATGTGACAATTTTTTGTAAATTGTTTTTGTGTTTCTAGCTATTCAATCAGTACTGCTACATAATCCAACTTTAGGATGTCGCATTGTGCTTCCCCCCAAAATAAAACAAACAATGCGGAGAATCTAGAAAAAAATCTGTTTATTTCTCAAGCCTTATTTTTATAATTCTAATCATGTAATACAGCTCTTGACATGGAACGATCACTGACGAGGCTACAAAAAGTACCATTTTTGTGATACCAAATATTTCAAAGAACGGGAGAGCTGCAAACTTTGTTGGTTTAAATCTTAGGTTGACTAGAAGTTATCGTATGATTTATTGAATGATTAAAATTATAGACACATTGTATTTTATTTATCCAAATAATTTATTGCATTAGACACTTTCTGCAGACTTGTCGAAATGACATGCCTAATTCATAAAAATCTTTCACAAAAGTCGATGCTTTTTCCAAAACGATGGAAATCTTTCAAAAAATCGATTATTTTGCCATGAAGATAGCTTTGCTAATCGTCAGGATGCCTGTACTCAGTCCTTCTTATTGTAATTGATTTTGCTTTGCACTCTTCATTGGCTCTAAGTTTAAATTTTTTTGGAGGCAATGGCACAGGGATGAAACATATGATCTACTCCAATCAGGCCCCGCATGTGCGCTATTCACTTTTTTCATTTTATTAATCTCCGCGGTAGCAGCTATTCAGATGCGCTGAGCCATCACCTAGGATTTGAAGATCTATTTAACCACGCTAAACCGAACCGTTACCTTCACCATTCACCACGTCAACCTATCACATAGTACCTTCCACGCCTGATCCACCGTGATACAGGCCTAATTGATTCACACCATTTTTCTTTTCCATGCGCAAAAAAAGTAAAAGGAACAGTACAATGCAGCAGAAGTGCCAGCTTCAATTATTTACTTGTGGGCATGAAGAATACTTGAATTGTGAACTTGAATCGATTAATAACTGACTCAGTAACCCAGATGGCAGCTAATATTTCCAGAGTATTGGAAACTTCAAACTTTGGTACTTCTCTAAGACTATGCCACAAGCCAGCAGGCCTCATTTGCTAATTATATGTCAAATTCATTTACACCAATCGCCTTTAGGAAGGACTACCATGTCCAGCCTCCTTTTCAAAACCTAAATAAACTCCATTTGGGCCCGGATTACATTATTTGCGCACGCATGTTGATTTCTAAGCAAACACAGCACTTCTTGGTGTCAAACAAACACCAAAAGAGCCATCAGAGGTCTCATGTTTTTATTTGAATAAAACACTGTTGCTTCCTTGGTATTCCTTCAAGAATGCAAAGTCCAAGTCAAGATGCGTGTGATGCGGAAGGAAGTTCGTAGACAAGAAGGGGCATGAACCCGAGTGAACCGATCCCTTCAGTGAGAGCCCGAAGTCATGCTTGGAACATTCGCTGTTGCATACAACTGGACAGGAGGAGATGGGGAACGTTGGAACTTGCCGCGTCGAGCAACCTCAAATCAAAAGTGCTAAACAAGAACCCATTTAATTACGCTGTGACTGCTGTGGACAGTCACCACGTTCCTCATCTCTGGTGCATTCACTGCGCGAAGCTTCGTTTCCGTTTACACCGCTTCTCCATCCCTAAGCCACCACGGAAGTAGAACAGGGAGAAGATGAAAAAGAAGAGACTTCCCAAAGAAGGCTCACACCTTCTTCTCTCGCGCAAGTCCTGGCAGGTACCCGGTTTTCCGCCGCAAAGACCAAGAAGCACAACACGCGCACGCGCTCCTGGACGTCCCCGTGCGAAAGTCGCTCTCCGTGTAGGTGTCAGTGTTCAGACAGGTCGTGCGAGCACACGCCACACCCAATCTGATCTGCCGGCTCCTCGCCGGTCGACTGTAATAACAAGCCGAGCCGGATGCGAGGGAGCGAGGCGCCGGGTCATGTGACAGCCGTTCGCGCCAATGGCGGCGCTCCTCCCATCGACCACTGACGTCACACGGTGGTGGTGGCGGGCCGTTTGGAAAGCTGCGCTGGAACAAAAACTAAAGCAGTCCGCTCAAGTTGGCAGGGGAACGACTCTTGCCGACTGAACCCTACAAAACCCTCGGGGTGGGGAATGAAACAACAAAAACAATCCGTAAGTCGCTGGAGCTCAGGAACAACTAACGGCGGACGTCAAAGGGATGAAACTTTCGTCCGCATCTCCCGGAAGGTGATCAGGAAACTTTTCTCCTTAATATTATTTTTACGCAGTTTAAAATTTAGTCGATATTTCTCAGAAATCAGCTGAAATGTCTCAAACCCGGATCAGACCTAACGAATACACGAAATGAAGAAAACAAGGCAGCAGTACACAAGCCTGCGCTGATGACTTAACCGGTTATATACTGACACTAAGCCCTGTGCTCTCCTATGCAGCGACTCATCCATACCATGCGCTTCTCAATTGCTGTACCACTACATACGAACACCGACTCACAAGCAGTATACGAAATGTAATGGTAGAAGCATCACCATCGCGTGGCATTGGTACTGCTTTTTTTGCGCGCGCTCGTCTCGGCACGAGCACGAGCACAAGCACTAGCAAAGGCCGCGTCAGGGCACCCATAATAAAGTGATTGAGGGCACGCTTAAGCAGGCTCTCGTCTTTGAATACTGAGAGCAAATATCCTTTTGCTTTTGTAGGAGAGCGGGCTGATTACAAAACGTGGCTTGAAAGAGGATAAGCCGCGCCTCTTACACACGACAAAATTATTATGTGGTTCATCCTCGATGTTTCGGCTCAAGGGGATTGGTTAATTGATGGTCTTCGGGCTTTCAAAGCAACGTGCTACCAGAGTACACGTCCGCCCGTCGTTTTAATGATGAACTGTGACTTCTTACCCGTTTAATACGATATAATTAGTAGTGTAAATGATTAAAAAGGAGAGAAGACACAATTCATGGTAGTAGCTTGTTTTCCGTGTGCTTAGTTTCAGCCTACGGGGTTCAACCTAACCTGTGGGAACAGCTCTTGTCTGTCTTTGTCTCGTTTTTCTATTCTGTGTTCGCCCTAGTTTGTTAATACCACCCGGGCTTTTCGCACTGCTAACTACGTTTGAAAAACAAAGGTGCTACGATAATTACAAACTGAAGTGTTTAATACAGAAGCCTCCTATACGCTTTTCTTGTTCGAACTTGAAGTGCCGTTATCTGCGAAAAGTTGAAGATACAGTTAAACTTGGATGTAACGAAGTTGACCAAAGTTCGCAATTTTTTGCTACATCCAGGTTTTTGTCATATGCAGGTTTCGAGTTAGGCCTCGTGGGAATGAAGCAGAAACGAAGCCAAGATGCTAGACATGGATTTATTTCACAGGAATAAACTGCGTGAGTGGCGCCTCCTGCATTCGAACAGGCTTAGGCACTACGCGGCGCTCTAAAGAAGCGAGGTCAATTAACCCCGTATTAACAAACGTAAATCAAGCAACACGTTTGCCTTTTGCCGCTTTTTGCCGCCTTAACGCGTTACAAGAACCAAACTTATGCTGAAAGGGTGCTTTTTTTGCGAACTTGATGCTCTTTACCGCACTCAAGATTGCTGAGAGGGTACTAGCTGGGATGCTGTACCAGGCGGCAACATTCTTCTTTTTCGCCAGGGGAGACGAGATTTAAACTTGTGTGTTTTTCTTGAAAAGACACAACTTTTCGCTTTCTGGCAGCAGCACTTTTTATCGACGAACCGACACCACAGATAGAAGTGGAGACGCGCGACTGCACGCCGACAGGACGGCCTAGCATCTCAAAGCTTAAATCTGGTACCAAAACCGCACTCACGCCTGGAAACGCACGGTAGTTTTCGGTTCAGGCGAAAAAAAAACGTGAAGGGTAGTTACTGTTGCCAGCTGGTGTGGTGTCACGCTACACAAGCAAAACCAGAAGGGACTGCTACGTTAGCCACGGGATGGTGCTAGCCCCTCCGTTCAACATCATCGTTATCATCATTATGACGAATTACGTGTTTCGGCGATCTTTCATTGCTGTTGGATCCTTAAGGCAGTGCTAGTATTCGCTAAATTAGTTTGATGTCTCCGGTCGATTTTTGAGTAAAACAGCAAAAAATATTGATCATCAGCTTACCGACTTTGTTGCACCAAAGTTAACCACTCGGACGATTCGTTACGCAGAGTCGCTAACACATGGGATTCAATGTGGGCGGGAATAGGGATATTGAAAAACTTCTTTAGATCCATGAACTCGTTACATAGAGGTTGGTTACATTCCAGGTTTAAATGTATCCCGAAGAACTGTTGTTACGGCGGCAAACCAGGCTGTGCTAGAGAGCGCAGTCATCATCATCAGCAGCAGCAACAAAAGCAGCAGCATCCTCACGATCTCACCGCCTTCTCCACTCGTTCATGCTTCCTCTTCCAACTTCATGGAAGCCTTTCGTCTATACGCCCCCTTCCCTTCCCACTCTCCAAAAATTGTATTAATTCGATTTGCCAGCTGTGCATTGCCCAGCACGAGTGCCGTGACATGGGTCTCTCTTGTCTGACCTCTGAGGGCGCCTGTCGGGCTAGCTTTGCTTGCCGCAAGACCACTTCGTGGTGATGACATAAAACCAATGAAGCACGCTGATTTGTCATAGAATGGTGCTCCAGCGAAGCTGACCGCCATTCTGCTAAAGAGGACCACTCTTCACTAACGCGAGGTGCAGACTGGGGCAGGCTGAAGGTACCCCCGCTACTCACTGACGCCATTCTTTCGCCCCTCTTCTGGAGGAAAATAACTGTTCCTTGATAGAAGAGGAAGGATGCTTTGTCAACTACTCCGAAATTTAGAACGAGTGTCACCATTTTTTGTTGTTTACGTGGATGACATCAACAAGTACAATGACGACTCGATGTGATCACGAATGGTTCTGAAGAAGACACCGCAAACCGTTTGTCGTTCGACCATGGTTGGATCTCACGGAGTAGTCTCGAGATTCTTTATTTTATTCCGATGCGTGCCATTGGTTCCTGAAGCCTGTATTTGTTTCCACCCCACAACCTCTCATTGCATAAACATCTGCACTGAACAAGATATACTGGCGACTGAAGTAGCGCTTGTAAAGTTTATATCTAAACCGCCTTCTTTCTGAAATGACTGCAGATTGAAAATCTTCGTTTTTTATTCGGTGGCAAACTTATACTGTGTTTTCAATTGTAACAGCCATAAATGACATTAATCCCAATATCCTTAAAACTTATTTTGAACGTAAGCTGAGCTGAAATAATGCGATGCCCACAGGTAGTAACAAGGCAGCAACTGTTCTTCCAGTGAGGATTAGTGAAAACAAGGGGGACCCTTCTTTCCAGCCCCGTGTGGGCGCAGACTCGCCGCACACGCGACGCCGCCGCCGCTGTCTGCGTCACCCGTGGTGTGCGGGGAACGAGCACGTCGCTCGCACACGCCGACGCGGCCGCGCCCCTGCGGGGGGAGGAGAGCTCACGCTGCGAGTCGAGTTCAGAGACATCAGCTGGCTTGTTCAGCGGAGAAGGCGGTGCGCGTCGCGCCCCGGGCGAAGCATGACGTGGGGCCAGCGAAATCAGCCGAAAGCCGCAGGAAGGATCCGGAACGACCGGGTGGCTCGATGCGAGGGACTGCTTTTACGTCAGCTGTTTGTGTTGAGGTTCTTTCCGCGCGCGCACTCCCGACGCGGAACCACGCGCTGCATTTTAAGTGACGTGTGCGGGGCGCCGTGCACGAACGACTCCGCAAATTTCCCTGACAGGCTCAACATATCCAGTTAACCCAAACAAACAAGAACAGTTCGTGAAAACTGTGGAAGACTGCACCCGATACAAAAAAAGTGAACTCCGAGGATGTGCAAGTTTCTTGGTGGGGGCTCGCAAATTCCATCAACCTCCTCTTTTTTTTTTATTGCCCTCGTTTACATTTGTGACACTGGGCGCCAAACTTGAGGGCGAACTCAGTGAATGGCGTTTGCAATAGCATCGCCAGCCAAGGCCGTGCAGGCTGGTTCTCGAGATGCCGGCGACGACAAATACGGGGGTAAGAGGAGGAGTTAGGTTCTGAGGAAGCGATTCGTCTGGCGTCCCAGTGTTTACTGAGGCAAGCCGGATAAATTTGCATGAAGCGTGCCGGTAAACGGGTTCGGGACGTGACATGAGGCCGGGTCTAAATTCCGGCAGTGTCGGGACGTTGCGCGGATGTTCCACGCGCGAGCTCTGCGCACAGTTCTTCATTTGGGCTTGTCAACAGTGGAGGGAGGGAATGGAATGGCAGGGAGCGAGGTAGACGCCAAAGCTGAGGTTTTTTCTCGCAGGATTTGCCAGAATTCCGGCTCGTTCAATATGAGACGTGGGTGGCCGTGGCTTTTCCGACCGTTGATCCCCCCCCCTTCTCTCTCTCTCTCTCTCTCTCTCTCTCTCTCTCTCTCTCTCTCTCTCTCTCTCTCTCTCTCTCTCTCTCTTCTTTACTTACAACAACGAGGCATCGACGCATTTTATCGGTATTTCTGTCATCTAAGAAATACTGCAGACGGTTTTTCACCATCCTAGCAGGAGAGGGTTACATCGAGTTTTTAACAAAAAAACTCCCCCCACCTCCCCGAAGGGGATCGTGCGGAAATTCGAATGCATTGGATGCACCGATGAGTGCGCTGCGGCAAGCAGTAACGGAGAGAGGCGTGCGCTCCACTGCATTTATATATACATTTTCCGAGCGCAGCGAGCGGAGAGAGGGTACGCGGAGAGGAGAGAGAGACCCGTGCAACACGCCCGCCCCGCGCGCGAGCTCTCTCTCCCGCCGAGCTCCGCGATGCGAGCGCCCTCACCCACCCGAGCGCGCTCCTCCTCTCCACTCACTCTTCGCTACTCCACTCGAGCTCCGCGATGCGAGCGCCCTCACACGCCCGAGCGCGCTCCTCCTTTCCCCTTGCCCTCCGCTACTCCCGCCCGAGCTACCACCTGCTCCGGTTGCTAGGCGCGCCACAGCTGTTGCTAGGGGCGAGGAGGAGCGCGGAGAGATAACACCTGCGGGCGCACGCCGACGGAGCACGACAACCCCCGACTAAGAAATGCATTCGCATTTACGACGACGACGACGACGAAGGCAGAACTACGAGGCGCGCGCTCACGTGCGCTCGCGCTGGAGGAATGCAGGCGCACGCCGACGGAGCACGACAACCCCCGACTAAGAAATGCATTCGCATTTAAAAAAGTCAAACTTATGAAATGTAGCGTGCACACAAGTCACAAAAAAACACAAGAGTCGCATCCTACGATCTAGGAGTCACTCTTCGTCTTTACACTGCTGCCTTGACGCATTGGACATGGGGGCTGTGATTGTTCGATTACGCTAGGATTTTGTGCCGCAAACAGAAGCCTCCCATCCTTCTCCCCTCCCCCTTCCGAAAGCCCGCAATTTGAAACGAGACGAATGATGTGAAATAGCGAAGATCGCGGACTGTGGTGGTGGTGTTTTCCAGTATTGCTTGATGTATTTCCCCTTCATATTTAATTTTGGTCGTCGACCCTTATGTAAGGGCGATTATGTTGAGAGATGAGCTGTGATTTCGGAATTTTAGAATGAAACAAATTCTTGTGGCAAAGAAGCTGACATTCTTTCTATTACTTGTGTTTTAAAAAAATTCCAGTTGCCGCTTTTGAATTTAGATGAAACATACTTCATGAGACTTTCCCGGCCTGACCATAATGACGTTGAAAGTTTCTCGCGGTTGTTGAAACAATTCCTTACAAGATAAGCTATGCTCATGGGCGTTTGCACTGAGAAGAAAATCACTTACGCTCTGCGGATAATTTCCTTTTTTCTTTTACTCAGCTCTTCCCGACTGAACTGACGCGGGAAATTATTACGGCATAATTTGTCTCCTCCTTCGCTCCTTATCTGAGAAAACCGAGGCATTAAGAGGTCAAGGCGCCCTTTATGGGCGGCGCGCATTACAGAAATTCGTAAGGCTTCCGGAGGGACATACTCTCCGGCGGAAAAGGGCACTTGCTACTTCCGGTCCCGGAGACGGAAGTGGTCGGTTGTTGAGTGTGATAAACGGCCGTTATTCTTCGCGCCTTTCCTCTGAGGACGGCAGAAAAATGAAACTCGCGACTCCCAAGCTGCGGTCGCCTGAAACGCAAGGAGAATTAACGAGCGACTTCGCACGGTTGTCCGTTTCCACCTCTCACATACGTTTCGGCACATTGTCGTCGAGAGTATTTCGCGCTGTGAGCCTGCGCATCGTATGGTGTTTCTTTTGCCGGATGGGTATTTAATTAGAGATTCATTTATCTCAAAGTAAAAAAATAGGGTTCCCGTCATTAGTTTTATTTAGAGGAAACGTCCCAGTAAACGAATCCCGGAAGCAACCTGACTTTTTCCGTGTAGGCTGAGGAGTAGGCGATAAGATATTATAGAGGCTATGAAGTGCGCTAAGTATATAGTTTTCGCCAAGAAGTTGTCGAGAGCAAGGAAAGGAGATGGAAGCGAAGAAACATTAAAATTGCGCGCAAACATTGCACGTGCTTATGCGTATTTGGAAGGAATAGACGGATGTAATGTCACTGATCTGTCTACTTTTACATTTAGCGGGAAGTTCCCTTAGAGTCTTTGACTATGGGGTCTCCTTCGGAGTACTTGCACTGTATCCTTTCTATGCGATGATCACATAAAACACCCCTTACGAGACAGTTTTTACAAAACGTAATGGAAACATTAATGTGCAAACGTCGTATATACAGCACGATGCATAAAATGTGACGCGCACACAAAACCACGCGGTACAGAAATCGCGTCACGCGGTGCTTCCCGACGTCCCTTCGATATTTTCGTCGCTACGCCACACCCCGCCTCTTTAGACCCCTAGCCGATATTTCTGCTTTATGCATGAAAGAGGTCATTTAAAGCCTTTCCAAAACTATGCAATTCGTTTTGAGAACACTGCCAAAGGTGTCGAGTTGGCGAACCTTACTTTCGAGTCATAGCCCGCGTAATCTCTAAACAACATCTTCGCACGCGCTATCAGAGTCCCACGATCTTCTTTCTGCCAGTAAGAAAAATCTGCATCGTCGTGGAGGCTCGACGAAATGCGATCGAGTCGGCCCGGTACTCGGCTACAAACTTCTCTCCGGAACTACGACCTCGGAGAGCATGCAGGAAGGAGCGGGTATATACGCCCACATATCATAGTGCTAATACTCCACGAAAAGACCCTGCTCGTCTGCCAGAGAGCACGCGTGTGTGTGAGCACCCAGACATGCGTACGCACATGTTCGTGGGCAGAGAAAGCGACAGAGCTTCGCCATAAGCAGCGCCACTGAGCCGCGGCCCGCGCAATTGTCGCCGCGCATCAGCTTTTGAAACGTCATTAATTTCTGGCCCGCTCTGGGCCACGTCCGGTCTAATCTGAAGCCATTAGCCGGCCGGCGAGACGGAAAACACGCCCTGCAGCGACCGCCTGGGTTTTGGTGGTGGAGTTCCGCAAACTACGACTCATAGGGTCTCGATCGTACTGGCACTGCACGCGATGGGATTCAATTGCAGTGGAGGGCGATTTCTGTTTCAACGTTTCCCGTCATCGTTGCGCTCAAAGTGACTTCTCCATCAGAGTAATTTCAGTGTTCGGCCCTGGCACAAGAATGCTCAGTATGCTAAGCACCCCGAAGTGATTAAAAAGACGAGTGTTTCGATGCGCCGTCGCTCCACTATTTCCCCGGAATCAGGCGTATTCGCACTGACTCTGCTAAAATGTACAGCCATAACACAAGGCTTGTTTTATGGCGAGGTATAAAATGAATATGTGTGGGCTATGGCGGGCCAATACGATTGGAAACTTGTTAATAAGGGGCACCTGTTAAGGATCTACTGCATTTGTTACTTCCAACACCTTTTTTTTCTGCTAAGTTTATCTTCTTTTATAGTTAACGACGCCCAACGCTCCCTGAAATGCACGGTGTGGGTGAGGCGCTTTCCGATTATTTTGATCTTGCAACAGAGAAGAATTAGCTGAAAGCTGTTCCGCTTTTCGTAAGCCTCTTTTAGCGACACTAAGTGATAGAACGTCGTATTACGCCAGATGTTTTTTCGTTCGATGATGTCAAATCCGCACCCATGTCCCAACCACCGGAAATTCGCTAATATCGACCAACGAAGAAGTGGCCTTCGTCTTGTGAACGTTGACTCGGGCACAACGGCAAAAATAAAAACACCGAGTGAACCCTGACAATAATAAGTAACATTTTCAGGAAATCTGGTTTAATATCACGGCTCCAGATATTAGTCAGTGCGAGGAGAAGTCAAATGTACGTTCATAGACGAATGAAATGAGAACACGAAACTATCAACCAGAACACACATAATTGTTAAATACTGTTCGCAGAGGTCAAATAATAACGTGGTATTGGCACGTTTGGAAAGCCACATTTTCCAACTGTGTTAAGCCAGGCATGAATTTGTCCTGCATGGAAAGGAATTTCGCTATTTGGGGCTGTGGTTCATAATTTCGCGTTCGCATTTAATTTGTCCATGACTACATCCTGTAAACCTTTTTACTGGAAAACTGAACGGTGACCTCAAGGTCAAGGTTACGCAACTTTTGTTCCGTCAGTTTCTGCTCTCGCTTTCGCATTCTGTCTGCAGCCTTTTCACACGACGAAATGGCTTCGTGATTTCCAAAGCCCTGAATCGCTCATCAAATACTGACCAAACATTCCCCCAGTTCATTCCCCACAACCTCAGTAATCTGGACACCGGGACACGGCGCCCAGGACGGGAACGAACGAGCTCATGCATCAGCCCTAGCTATGATTATCCGAGCCCCGCCACCTCAGGGCGACCAGTCCACAGTTCCAGCGCCAATCCCTTTGACATATCATGACTTTCTGCAACATAACCGTTTAAGTCACGGGTCACGGCTCTCTTCCTCCGCCGCACAAACACCTAACCAAAGAGAAGACAGCAGAATGGCGCCTGCTGCAGACGAACACGTACCCACATCTCAGCCTCCTGCACTCGATATACCCTTCAGTCTATTCGTCAAATCAATGCCCCCTATGCGGGCGAGAAAAAGCTACCCTTTACCACGTCACATGAGCCTATCCCGAAACTAAGACAGTGCCCGTGAACGACAATCCAACGACCAAACAGTGGGAGGCCACGCTGCCCAACTCGGCCCTGGGAGATCAGCGCAGACTGCATGAGAGGGCCCGGGCTACAGCCGGAGCTACAGGGGCTCTGGAACGAGGGCTCCTCTTACTTGGGAAGACAAAGATCTATTTATTGCCATCAATAAAGTTCTCTTTCCTTTTCCTCCTCATCATCTACCTCCTTTCTCCTCCTCTAGCTATATTTTCCCAATTCTTGGCGCCACATTCAGTTGCAAAGTGCTCAGGCAGTTAGACCCGGCACCATCAATGCATTTTTATTGATGCAGCTTAGAGATCGAGCGCCAAAAAGGGGACGCGAAGTTTATAACTCGTTTTAGCCTGTTCCCTGCATTGCACACAAAAAAACACGTAAGCAAAAAAAAAAAAAAGAATAACACATTTGAACTTCTTTTTGCTCACCCTCTTCTTCCTATCTTCTTTTGTTTTCTTGAAGGACTGCAGATGACGTCGTCAAGCGCCTTTTCTTTTGTTGTGTTTCTTCTTCTCCCTCATTTTTCTTTGTAAGAGCCACTCGTTGCAGAAACGCATGAAGAAGAAAATCCGGGACAGGATGTGAAAATGGGGGCGTTTGAAAGGCCTCAAGCTTAGAGTTTATTTCACATGGTACTGTTGGTCGTTTACTTTTCGGGTTTCGTCTCTCTTTTTTTGTATACAGGAAACATGAGCTTTTGAAAAGTACGCTAACCACTCAGAAGCTAGATTGGCGTTTTGTCCCTTTGCCACCATGGTATGAAGGCATGCACAAGTTACAAAGGTCTCAACAGACTAATCTTCGTGGAGTCGTTCCCATTAAGGGGAAATAAGGCAATCAATCAATCAATCAATCAATAAATCAATCAATCAATCAATCAATCAATCAATCAATAAATCAATCAATCAATCAATCGAACGAAATACATTAATTAATTGTAAAGTAAATTTGCGATGGTATCCGTCAAAGATATTTTGCACCCAAGTTAGCGAAATACTGCCCAATTTGTACGTAGTACAGGTTCGTCGTACAGGTGCAATGTTCAACGCGTTGTTGGCTTGCCCTTTATTCCTTGTCTATTTCTTTTTTTTTCATTCATAACCATAAAAGAGACTTCTAACATGTACACACGCCCTTATACCTCACGCCTACTACTCATCACCTCAAGCGTACCCGAACCGTACTCTTTCTCTGACGTGCTGGTGAGCAGCCTCTCCTCTTACTGCGTACCACAGCATGGAAGCTGGCACTGCACGTCGTTTGGGATGGACGAGAATCCCGCTGAATGTGAATAGAACCTCTTGCTTCTTTTACCCCAGAGAAACCCCGCATGCGAACTCCCCTTCCCTCCTCGTTTTCCCTATTCTGTTTTGATTCAGTTGCCGACCATCATAAGCGCCATGATAGAGACCGCCCTGAGAACTCGTTGGCTATTCCAAAATCGATGCCATGACGCTTCCAAATCTTTGCCACCGGCGAGAGCGACATCGGGATCGTGTCTTTCCATTTACAGTGTACTTGACCCTTTCCTGTCCCTCGGTCGGTGGGTCCCGGCCGAGGCGTAGAAACGGTTCGCTGCTGACGCATTCGAGCAAAGGCAGCGCCGGGAGGCGAAAGACCGCGATATGCCGAGCTCCGGCGCATAACTGTAAACGGAAGGCGCTACCCGTCAAAGAGGAAACAATGATGTCGCCGCGGCAACACGCTAGCGCCAGCGCGTTTCGCGTCGGGCTCGCGTCAACCATACCAACAGCGCCGGGACCGCCCCTGGGCGACGCATTGAAGCTCCTCTCCCAAGGTCGGGACGCCTCAGTGACCCGCACCACTTTCGGACCAGCGACAAATGGGAAACGAAATGCGCGTCTATTCCTTTCTGTTGTTGTTTTGACCCCCGGAATCCCGTTCTCCCTTTGAACCCGTTTACTTTCCTTGCCCTTGTTTTGTGTCTCTTTCTCACTCTAGTAGGCATCGCTCGAACAATTGAGAACGAGCTGATTAGGGCACTCTTTTGAAACGCTGAACATCCCAAATCCATTCTTTTAAGGGCCCTTATGTTTTAGTGTAGGTCCCAAGCTCCTATATCTGCACTTTTGCGGTGAGCAATGCGTACTGGAGGTACCGACCACGGTGAAAGAGACGACTGAGGCAGACGACTGAGGCCAGCAGATGGAGGAGTCTAACCACCGCGCGACGAGCAGAGGAGTGATTCTCTCAGCAGCCGGTCATGGCCGGCGAATCCATCATAGTCAGACTTTCCCCGGTTCCTCTGACTCGGAAATGCAGCGCGGAAATCCGAGAAAGGGAGAATAAAAGCCCACGTTTGTTCGATCACACTTCACTGAACCACGCACGGATGCCTCCTCCATCCCGAAAAGAAAACGCCCAAAGATGCAACGGAAAACACGACTTGGAGAAAACCGCAGCGCGAAGGGCGTCGTACATCGGGGCCACAAAGGCAGACGTATATCAGCAGCGATCTGTTCTTCTTTTCCGCGGCCGCTGACTTTCCGCAAACGGCGCCAGTTTGAATTGGATGGGAACGAGCCCTTCTTCACCCTTCCCAGCCTTCCTTCTTCACCCATCCTCTCAGGCTTGGTGCGCTCACGCTATGCGGATGCGAGGCACCTTGACATGTCGTCGCTTTTTCTCCATTGCGCATCGTCGGGCTTCTCTAATGCCTGTGCCTCAGCTTGGGATCGGCGTCGCTTTCCCATATTTTGTACTTGTATTGTGTGGCAGTGTTGACGGTACGTCTGGCCGTCTCAAAATAGCGAGGTCCTTGTGAACTTCCCCCTGGTTGGGAACCTAAGGGTGCTAGCAGTGCTTCGGCTGGGTGATATAAAGAAAGAAAAGACGTGAACTCACTTGGGCTTTTGTGTGCGTTTACAACGGCGTAAAGAAAATCAGAAAAGGAGATACTTCTGCGAGGAGCGCGCTGTGGATGGGAGCGAACTGCCGAGTCATGGAAAAAAAAAACAGAAAAGAAACCATGTGAGTGAAATAAAATAATAGCACCGAAAGAAAAGGTCAGAAGTTGAACGTTGCTGTGAGCAGTGTTTGTTCTCAAACTTCACACCCTGAGTGGTTCGTTTTTAGAAGTTTTTAGGGCACACGGACTCGCCGCTTGTAAAAAAAAGCAATGGGGTCATTTGCGGAAGTACAAACTGTCAATGCTACACCAGAGGCTCATTGGAACATTTAAACCCTCTAAGTGTCACCGCGGAATTTGCGTCGACTTGCGTTCCGGTACACAAAATTCGCATTAAGAAAACCACTTTAGCTTCTTTTTAGTTAGTACCGTTTTCGGCGCGCTGTAAATACTTCCAGGTGGTTAAAATTAATTCGCAGCCATCTACTACGGCGGATCTCATGGGTGTTACTTCCCCTTGTTAAATTTCCAGTTTAAATTTAGTTTCAATACCACCCCACCAAGAAAAAAAAAGGAAAATTAAGTAGTTTCGGTACTTCTCGGCTCGCTAACCGAGGCACAATATCAGGCGTCATATTGGACGCACTGCAAAATATTTACGTGTTGGTTCCACATTGGTGGTCACAACGGCATTTTGTAACCGCCCAAAACTCGTACATTTTACAGCTAAGACCCTCTGTGAAGCTTCCTAACCAAAAGCCAACGTTTTCAAGATTCGCGAAAGCACCAGTGCTGATTGAATAAGCCTGGTGCGGTTCGCCCAGTGTCAACACGCGAATGGAAGGCGGGTAGGCAGCTCGATAGCAGACCTATCGAATAATAAGCCATTGCTGTCTCAATAAACAGCCAGCTGTTGCTTCTAGAGCACATGAAGAGCGCCATGAGAGCAGCCGTGACTTCGCGAGAATAAGCAAAACGATCAGCGCTTTCAGTATCCCTGGTCTTGCTTTGATTTTCTTCTCTTTATTTCCCTTGCAGCAATTCTTTGTGTGCATGCGTATGTGTTTTCTCTAAAAACGCATTCCGGCTTCCATTGCGCCTCTCACAGGGTACGGGAAGGGGGAAAATAGACTGTTGACAAAAGAGTTCCAATATTGCGTTAGGTGACACACGCACACACAGGCGCACGCAAGCGAGCACACCTGATTAAGGTAAAAAAGGCAGCGGGAGGCAGGGAAACGCCGAGAGGGCAGAAACGAATCAGGTCATGCGCAAACCGCCGTCGTGAGGACTGTCCGACTCTGCCGGCGGCGGTATACAGGAGGAGCGCGCAATCCGCCAGTACACTGTTTCCTTTACCTCTAGGCAGCAGCGACTGCCGTCGGCCTGTGTTCTCCTTCCGTCTACTCGGGCTGTGACTGCTTTGTTATCCTCGCTTTCGCTTCGGGCCGGGCGTTTCCCCTACACTGCACCCCAGGGAACCGCCAGCGGAACCTTGTGGCCCAGCAACTTTTTTTTTTTTCCTCCCTCCCCGCTTCCCCAAAGGCAAAAATACACGCGACTACAAGCAGGCAGCTTCCGGAGGGTGACCAGATATGCTGGCGGGGGTGCTGCTGCGCTGTTTCAGCCTTCGAGCGGGATCTGCAGCCGGCGCCAGGGCGCTTCCTCGGGCTCTGCCCGCATCCGCACGCACAGATTGATTGAGGGAATCGGAAAAGGAAAGGCGGCAGTTGCCTTTGTTTCTCGTCTCCGAATTGTTCCTACGGCCAGCCGTTCGCTTCGGTCGGTCTCCGGAGCGCCCGCACGCGCTTAGTTCTACATGGTACCCACCCCCTGCCTCCATCCCCTCCCGGCGCTCCTTTCCTCCGATAGCCGCATCCGTGGAGCAGCGCCGCGTCGGGATCTCCCAGTTTGTTGTTACCTCTCTCTGCTCCCCGGACGCTACTGCGTGGCCGATTCTCTGCGCGCCGTTATCGCGAGCCATCCCTGGGGAACGCCGCCTCCGGAGAGCGAGATACATTTCCATCAAAGTGCGGTCACGGTAGGCGCGATGGCAAACTTCGATCGCGCGCTCCCGTTGTTGTACATGGCACCGGCCACTCGACTCCCCGAATGGCTGTACGACGCGAAGGCTGCTGGGAGGAGAAAAGCGGACGCGTGTGCTCGAACAAAGTCGTTTCGTTTCTCGCGGGGGCAGCGGCTGAAACATGTTATTCGCTTCCGAGAGATTTAGTGAGAGACTTAGAGAGACTTACGCCTGCTTACGTGATATGAAGGCGGAATCAAGTGATTACCAATGACTTCTCCACTGCTGCATCGTGTTTGCGCCTGTTTCTCCGGTTTGCTTTCTTTGTATGTGAACGCGAATCATCCCGACAGGCAACTGGCTGGCCGTAATTCACTCGGCAGCTTCCCCACAGTCGCAGCTCTTTTCCACGTGCACGTGTTCTCCGCACGTGCCGTCGCGTTCACCGGTTACGGGGCACTCATCAGGCTGATTCTTGTTCCATTCTGGCACAGCGCCGGGTTATCGCCATGGTTAGCGCCCCTGGCTGCTGCTCTGGCTACCCGGATTCAATTCTCGCATGAACCCTAATGTGTTTTTATTTTTTATTTTATTGTTACAATGCTGGCCGTCTTGGTACCATTCTGTCCATGGTACAACTCTGCCCATTTGGTTCCATTCTCGCGAACAACAACTACAGTTACTTTTCATTGTTCATGAGGCATATAAGGCTATTGCTTGAAAACGTTTGGCCTAAATGATTACAATGACATCGAATCAACAACAGCGACAAGCTTACAGTTGATTTTGCCTCGTCTGCTGTGTGCTGTGCACTGCGACGCGGCCGAAGCTCATCAGAATTCCTACTGCCGTTCATAATCCCCCTATTCACCTGTGTGCAAAGCGCGAAATGAGATCTCCACTGCTGCTACTGTGAGCCACAAAAGCCGGCACAACGTGGTATCGGGCTCCGTTGCGAACAGCGTCGGTGGCACGGCGCGTTGCCCCGTGCAAACGAATTGCGACGCCCGGTGTGCTGTGTGTGGGGAAGCGGGTTTGTTTATTTGGGTATCGACGGTTTGGGAGGACTGTCCTCGCTGCCTTCGATAAGTGCAGTGGCAACACTCGAGGTTGTGTTCATAGTGTACAACACCAAATGGAAAAAAAAACAGTCTGCTCACTTGTAAACGCTGCGCTTCTGCAAGAGACTGTTGTGCGGAAATAAGCATCAATAAGAAGAGCATGCAATGCTCGCTTTGGGTGGCACATGCGCTGGGGTTCTAGACGCAAGCTACACGACACCGGCAATGACCGCCCACTCCATACACCGCCAGGTATTAAAGCACCCTGTATGAACTGTTGACATCTGAACCCTGTAATAATTCCTGTTCATTTGATGCCCATGGCCTGCGCAAACGGAGGCGAATGCTGGAGGCGTTATTTGTGATACCTCGTTGGCATTCTACGACCAGCTCTTATTACATTTTCCTCAATGTAACATCTGGGCTTATTGCGGGCAAGGGGGGGGGGGGGCATTGTTTAGGCTTAGGCAATTGCTTCATATTAATTTTTCTCACATTTGGCCGGCGTTTTATATACATAGCCGCCGACATAATTGACGCTCGCCTCTAGCACTTTATTGAGGGCTCCATAAGAAGTTTGTTTTCGTAGAATAAGGCTTACTCAGTGTCTTTCTCTTTTCAGGACCGTAAAATCAGGCTTGAGAGACTTCGAAAATATGGACTACAGAAAAAGGGAGCAAGCACGTACTGTTTATGCAAGGGAGCAACGCACGACAAACGTTATCCAGGCAGAACGAGTAAAAAAGGGAGGGAGTCAACGTAGGCAGGCTAACAGACACGTGCCACGACATTTCAGAACGCGTCGAGAGGCTTGCACGGCAATGTCATGAAACGTGGATACGACATCAGAAAAAGGTCCAAACTATGAAAAAAACACAGTTCGAGCTGCGGACACATTTTAAGAACGTGGCATAATGGTATGGGCGTTTTTTTTTTTTTTTTTTTTTTTCACATGGACCAAGGGACATTAAGTGGGCAGCAGTACAACCTTAACATCCCGCTACGAGGAAATGGAGTGCGCTTGCACGAGGAGTTACAGCGTTCCGGAATGCGTGCCCGTGTTCGGCCGCAAATAGAGGGAAAACAAGCGAGCCGCGACTACAGCCATCCGCACTATGGCGCGGCGGCGGAGAATCACCTCGAATGACACGAAAACTCGGCACGGAGGAGACGGCGACGCTCGGCCTGGATGCTTCTGCTCATCTTGCGCGAACGCGAACGACTGGAACGAAACGGCGTTGCAGAAATGTCAGCAACGCCGCCCGCATGCGCTACTACTATATAGGCCGGTCGGTGGCTGTATGCTTTCACTGGAAAACACACGGCGGCGGCCGGAACGACGCTCCGTTGGCAAAACCAGCAAGACGTCAGCTTTTGAAAGTTTTCAACCGAATAGGCGCGAGGTCGTCGCAGAACAGAGGAGGAAAGAAAGAGTGGAAGAGGCTAGGAGCGGGATGGAAAGAAAAGAATGCGGGGAGGAGAGGAGAGGAGGTGGCGCAGGCTTTGTACGCAGGGCATTGCATCTGAGATGAATCGGGGTGAGCGGTATAAAAGCGTGATGGAAGGCTCCTTCGTCTCGCATGAAATATTGAGGGCCATTGAAAAGGGAAACTGTCGCCGTGTGCATCGTTCCTCTCATAGCACACGGACTCGGCGGCACTCAGTAGACGGCGACTGCGACGGGAACGGCTAAGAACATCGTGAGGGGCGTGCCATCTAGCGAAGTGTCGCCGCTCCTCCTCCTTTCCGCCTTGGATGTTGCCCCCATCCGTCGTTCACGTTTGGCAGCAGTTCCCGTATTATTCCGGATAAAGTAAAAGCAGCACTCGATGCCCCCGTATATCGCGAAACACGATCGAGAAAGTGAAATACTTGAGTGTTCCCCCGGATACGTTCCTTGCAAACGCATAAAGAAACTGTACTGGTGGTGTTGGACGCCTTTCAGCACGCGGGATACCGTACAAGCGAACCGTGTCGTCGTGCCGTTTCGAAAGCAAGGAACTCCGTCATGATACTCCGATACCCGACTGCATCGATCGGTGCTCTCGCGCTTCTCCCGGTGCCTTCGAGGAGTTTAAAAGCATCTCTGGCACGCTCTGGGAGTCGCTCATGCCGCGTGCCGACAGATGAAACCGACGAGCTGGCGTTTCGCGGAATTGTTTATCGCACTAACTTGAAGACGGTGCAGTCAGTCAGTCTTAAGCGAAATGTCAGGGCAGAATTCTCCTCCTACTCTTGCTGCATAGCATTAAGCAGTGATAACCGAAGTGAGTTGACGCAGCTGCGAATAATTATCTTAATTTCTGCGCGTATATAAACAAAATAAAATAGTGTTGGAAGCTCCTAGGTCATTGTCAATGTCCAACGTGAAATGCTGTGCTGCTTGTGCAACGCTTTGGCCTAACACTTGTGATCGTCCTCACCTGTGGCTACCCTTCGCCAACCTCTACAGTGCCCCGAAGCCTAACTACACCACGGTTTATTTCGGCCCAAAATTGGGCAAGATAGACCGGAATTCTTTAAGAGTATTCTTTATACTGTTAGCAGGAGCCCCACTATGCAGTCTAGATAACTTAACTCTGGTAGCTCGTCCTGCCATATTTCTTGATGCACGATCTATTAATGAGGACGGTTATTCCGTACGAAAGCAAACCGTCTGCAACAGTATCAACCACAGGAAGATATAGTGTTGTGACATCGTTACGGAGCTGCTCGTATAGAAGTCGAAGCAAGCAGCTGTGCAGCGGTAAATGAACGCGTCTTGCGGGGATGGGCTCTGGCTCGCCACACACCTCCGTTCACGTGTTTGAACTTTCTTTGCGCACACAGCGACTACGGAACGAGCGTTGCAGCTACATCGTCTTTCACTTCCCGTGTGGAGGGTGTCGGCCTGCTCTCTACGGCATGCCAAGGAATGAGGCGCACTGCGGTTGCGTGAAAGAACTCTTTACTTACATCACCTCGCTGTCGCCCCTCCGGGCATACACACGGACACCAGCACCAAAACACTCTGCGTCCCGACCCCCAGTCCCCGCGCACGATTCTTCACCACCGCCCGCTCCTCCCTATCGCTGCTTCTGCTCCGTGTCCGCCAGCGCCATCCCTCGGGCGCCGACGTCTCCAAGTCTTGCGGCCCGGTAGCCGCACGGCAGGCGAGGAGGGCAAGGGAAGGGAGCTCGCGGCGAGAGGCTCCGGGCAACACCCTCTAGGCCAGAAGGTGTCGTGCCAAGGCACTCCCCACAGGGGTTACGCGGGCATTTGCTACATTGGGTCTTCAATGTGCCTACTCAATATCTTCACATATGGCGTGACAGTAGCCGCTCATGTCGCAATTCCCGACGCCTACCACAGCCCGACGTCTTCTATTTACACAGTCTTATTGCTCATCGATCTGCATTAAGTGTTGCGCCAGGGTCAGGATTGATACGGGCTCGCATGTCCTGTGTGTATAAATCAAGAATAGCACTGAATGTACGGAGAAGTTCATAAGGTGAAATATGGCGCACATTAGATCTCCTCCGGCTGTCAGAGACAGACGCTTGCTGCCCGAGTCCGAACGCTAAATCGCGCTCCCGCGGAAAAGAACGCCAGACTGCTTTATCGATTCCTTTATTTATCTTGCAGCGTGCACCCCTCTGTCAAGACAAGGTAGCAGAGGTTATTGAATTTACGAACCACTCTCTCCCACGTAAGTGCTTTCTGCGAAATGAATACTGCGGGGATTCGTCTTTCTGTATTCACTTATCGCTCAGCGGCGATGTTTTACGGCCAACGAATGTATATCCAGTAGTAGTAAGAAACGTACTTTGTATCCGTGCTGCACGAAATGATGGCGCCATTGCAGTAAGGGGTGTAATGGCGCTAGCGAGATTTGTGTTAGCGTGGCGATGGATTCGTGCGTGTGTGTGCGAATATGTCACCCATGGTGGATTGAGGGCACGCACCAAGCAAACAATAAAGAAATCAATCAGTTACTTAGAGAGCGGGCTCTACGAGGGCCGACCACCAGCAATCTGTGCCCCTACTCTAACGCCTACAAGAGCATTAAAACATACACAGCGTAGCATATACCAGCAGCGGGTATTGGACCGTTCTCTAAAAGGAGGACGTACGCCGCTTTCGTGAATTGCACAGCAAACCCGTCCGTCATAGTTTTGCTTAGCACTTTAAATGATAAGGTATCAATCACATTGCTGCGGATATCTCGTAAAGACAGCCGGTCCAACATGTCCTGGACAGCCGGTCCAACATCCAACATAGACAGCCAACATCCAACATCCAACCAACAGCCAACATCCAACAGCCAACATCCAACAGCCAACATCCAACATGTTGGACAGCCGGTCCAACATCCAACATAGCCCTGTTTCTGGTGTTACAAAACTACATCCCCGGGACTTTTACAAAACGGTGCCCCACACAGCTGGGTACTTAACACGTGTTACTGCGTTGTGTTGGTGTGTTGATTAATGGTAATTTGCCTTTTCGACTAAACATTTCAACTAAAATTGCAGCGACAAAATCAAACCAAGGTTCTGCCATGGAAATAAATATATCCGAATGCTCACGGGGTAATATCAACCACAGCGTTAAAATTTTTACAAATCCGCATATATGTGTTGAAGCAAAAAAGAAATGGCCCAAGGGATGACTTTGCGGTTCGGTGAACGTCGATTTTCCGAGTGATACAAAAAAAAAAAAAAGCCCCCAGACTACTGACGACGCAAGTGGCCCATAATGCTGCCATCTCGTCTCGGCAAAAGCGACACCTTAAGGAAGGGGCATGAAAGGAGTTCAGGGAGGGCCGAATAGCATTTACCGACAGGTGTTTATTCTTCCCGCAGAAATAGAAATATTGACCGGAATGCGCATTATTTCTCTACCTGCAGTCGGACCTCCGCCACGTGGAACATTTCTCTCCTTTGGGCTCCAGCTTTCACCGCGCGCACCAAGAATCGATTCAATAGCGCGGATTCTTCACAACCTTTCTTTCTCCTCCGCGTTAACGTATCCGCGGAAACACGCGGTTCCCGAAGAAAGACGGCAATTCCGAGCCGAGCGGAGAAGATTACTCTCGCGTACCACGCTATGGGACAGCTGCAGGATCCGAGCGCAATGCTTGCATAGTGCGCGATCACAGTGAGGTCGACGAAACATGAGAGAAAGCGGCAAATGAAGTAAGCGGGAAATGCGGAGCTGGCGAGGACAGTCTGGGGAGTGGGGAACCGCGGAACTCGGTTGGCTGCCGCACTCTCTGCTTACGAGAAAAGTTTTTCCGGGAACGGTACAGGCGCTATCTTGCAACGTTCTTTTTTTTCCCTTTATGTGCTGGCCCTTTCATCTGTTACCTATCGCGTTACGAAGTTGGCGTGGCGATTCGTGCAAACACATCTCGGCCGTTCGATGCGAGGGAGGCGGAAGAGCCAAGCGATGATGCGGAGGATAAAGTGATAACCGGAGCGATGCGCGTGCCTTTCTCGAGGCCGCTCGCTTGGCCGCTTTGTTCAGCGTGTCTGCCGGCTCTGTTGATCTGTTCGCTCCTCAAAGGTTTATGTTTACTTGGATCGGAGCTTTTCCGTTCCCTTCAGTTGAACGCTTCGAGTGCGGAGAAGCATGGGATTGAAAGGGAAGGCGAGGGAAGTATTCCGCATCCCCATAGGAGTCGCGGCGCAGCGCCATCATTTTTTTCGGCTAGCTTGATAGAGGAAGCACCGAGCAGCGCTATAGCGTTGGCTGGTGCTAGCTGACTTTTACTTCGCTATATAAGCCCGATGGCAGAGTGGAGGACTAACTGTACACTTTTCAATATCGAGTTACAGAGGGACTGCGGGACATGCGTATTTGACTGCCCCCTTTTCCTTTTGGCAAAGGGACACATGAACAGCTACTTTGTTGATCCACTCCTGTGGTGTGAAGTTCGTGCGCGGTGCGGCGCGCGGTCCGGCGCATTTGACAGTTTGTTTTCATATGTGGTGCAAAGCGAAGCTCAAGCGTGACAGTTTTGGTTTCTCAAAGTTTTGCTGCCTACTTTATAACCTGGTGAAGCCGCGTCTGCATAATTTGCGATTTTATTGATTTTGTGTTCCTCGATGGATTGATGCAGGACTTTATCAGCTGTCTTTTCCTTTTGTAAAACGAGCTGGTGCACAGTAAGTGCACCATCTTTCACCATATATTGTTCCTAAGGTATCTGGTGGATCAAGTGATATCAAAGGCCAACTGCACTCAAAATTTTGACCTCTTGAAAACCCTATTTTCGTATAGCCTGCGTAAAAAGAAAGCAACATGCAAAATACAACAGCTGAAATACGCGCGTGGAAGCCGCAAGCAGCCTGCAAAAATCGGCGATTTTGAAACCAAAACCGAGGAGATCGCGGCCATTGCAGTCAGGTCGCAGTCGTCCAGCGAGCGGCCGGACGGTCACCAGCTCGGGAGAAAGTCTGCGCGCAAGCTCTACGCGCGCACGGCGCAGCAGAGCTGGACCGGTTCTCCAGCTGCGTGGCTGGCTAGAGGAAGAAAGCCCCGTCGGCTAGAACATCACAGGCGCGTCATGGCTGTTTACGCGATCCGCCGGAAGGTGCAGCGTGGTCTGCAGGGGAGCGTTTTTAAACGCTTCTGACTGATGAATGATGCGTTTCACAGAGCTACCACTCGTGTCCCAGCTGATTTTGGGGTACTTACTACGCATTAAGAATAAATTTGGTCAAAGTTAAATTTGAGTGCAGTTGGCCTTTAATGGGGCCATGTAACCTCATTTATTTGAAAGAACTAGCCTTTAGTAACTCACACCGCAAGATTTCAGTAAAGAAAAATACCGGACCATCTCCACTAACCTGACACCTGGGGAGGAATGAAGTATGCTACGTATAAGTGTATTATTTTGCACCTTGGCGTTTTTGCCAGGGGAAATGAAACCGTAACTTGAAACCTGAGGAGGGGCGAAGCATGCAGTGTATAAGTGTATTCTTGGCGCCTTGACGTTTTCGCGCACGGAGATGACACCGTTGGGGTAGAGGTATACAGCTTTGCTGTAAGTCTGGTGTCTTTACGGCCCTTAGCGTTCTAGCGCGAGGCATTGGAAAACAAGCGTCCCGGTGTGTTTTAGGGGCGAAGCTCCTAAAGCCATGGGTCTGTCCATCCCTTGTGTCTCGTGGTACGTGACCGCCGCATGCTTTCGGAGATGTCGCAAAGTGGGCCGCGCTGCACGCGCAAGAACCGGCTGCAGCCGGCAGCGCAAACTCGGCACCGGGAGCGCGAGCTTGTCTGTGTTCGCCAATGGAGGCGCGAGCGCACGTGCACTGCGAGGAGGAGATCACGCAAGAGATCACGCCACGAATGCAAGCAGTCGTTCTCGGAGATCGAACGAGACGCAAGGACCTTTGCTCGTTTCCTCTCGTCTTGTTCGGGCACAAGTTCGCCCTAAATAAAAGTTCTTTCTTTACCGTTGTGTCCCATCCTACGTGAGAAATTGTGGTGGAGGTGCGGGGTAGTCCTCGATGGCGCGGGGTCTTTCACCAGGTCTGGGCCTGGGAGCATTGACTCCGAAAATAAAAGTTGATTTGTACAATGTACGCACACAGTCTTACGTCTTTCTTAATGACGTAATGGGCGAACTTTCACGGGAGAGTTACGGTTACCGATGATCTCCCCCTCTCGAGCTTCGCCCCACTTATCATCATTCATTCCGTGGATATGGCGTGATTTTTTTTTTTAGTACGCGTTAGGTTCTAGCGCGAGGCGTTGGAAAACGAGTGTCCCGGGGTTTTAGTACCGTGACTACATGATACTACGACGGCATGCGACGACGATGACACGAGACGCCGGAAGCCTGATCCCCTAAAGTTATTAACCAATAAAACGTTTTTTTTTTCTAAACCAACGAGCCCACGAAATATCTAAAAACTGGGCCATATGACGTCAGCAGTGATCGACTGGGACGCAACAGTGGCAGCAGTGATGCAATAGAGGGAGACACTGAAAACGTAGTTACCAGTGTGTTAACTACCCATCAGCATTCAAGTGAAACGATGAAATGGAAGTAGAGGCCCCACTACGATCGCCAAGTCATGTTTCTTTGAGGTGGGTTTCGTAGGTGGCCACCATTTGCACGAAACAGGTTCTGTGATTTCATTAAAGGGGCATGGAACCGACTCCTGTTGAGTGCATGTCCTCCAGCACATATGAGAGCCAGCGTTTTCTACACTGAAGTAACCGCAGGGTATTTCTAAATAAACAGGCGGAAATAATGTTAATCTTGTACTAATATTTCTGAAGTATGAAGGCTGCACGGTGAAATGTAGTGTCTAAACGTTACACTACCTTACGTGTCTAAACAATTCTGCCAATTTCAACGCGTGATTCAAAAACCGCATGAAAAGAGAGGAAGGTTGCACATTATTGTTGTAGCAGGGGACAGGTTCTTAAAAACGTCGTTTTATCACGTGCATTTAAAAGTATGTTGCAGCATGCCTCACTGTCGCGGCTGATAGCATTCCTTTTGCGTGGCCCGTATGCTGGTAGATATAAAAATTGCGATTTCAAAAGTTCTAGGGTGCTATCAGCACAATCGTTTCGGGTTAAGATGTTTTAAGCGATGCCGTTTCATTTGGAATACAGAAAATATAGTCGACAAAAATCGGTTGTCTGCCCCTCAAAGACCTCGCCAGAAAGTGGGTGGGGAACCGCCGGTGCTGCACCTGTTTTCTTTAAAAATCTAATAGATTGATTGTAGGGTTTAACGCGCCGACGCGACGCAGGCGATGAGGCGCGCCGTAGCGGAGGGCTCCGGATTAATTTTGAGCACGTGGGGATCTTTAACGTACTCCGAAATATCGTACACACGGGCGTTTTTGCTTTCCGCCTCCATCAGAAAAGTGGCCGCCGCGGCCGGGAATTGAACCCGCGTCCTCGTACTCAGCAACACAACGCCTTAACCACTGAGCCACTACGGCGGGTTCCTTAAAAATCTACCGTATTTGCTTGAACTTTGCTGTAACATTAGTATCGAGACAAAATATTTTTAGTGAACCACACCTTTATTTTGTATTCTTGGCCCCTTTAAGTGTTGGCCAGCCTACTGACACACAAAACGGAGCCTCAAAGCCTGTTCCTAATTCGAACACATGGGACAGCCAGAGGGGAAGATGTCTCATGTTTTCTTTTTTGGTTGACAAGTTCTTAACAAATTAATTCGTAGCCCTCCACTGCGGCGCGTCTCATCGTTTGTAGAGTAGGCGCGTTAAACCACATATTCAATAAATCAAGTTCGGCCTTGCTCGTTCAGACTCAGCTCGGGGCGGTAGTGCCCGACCACCGCGGGACGCAATTTACTTCCCATGGCTCGCTTGCCGTCCAAGCCCACATTTTTTTCTACATGAATCATATTCGTTATTCATTGGTTCCAGCTACGGCGGACGCCAGGCGGGGGCCGAACGTGATCTCGCTGCAGTCGGCCCATTCCCCTCTGCTGGCTCGTCGTAAGAATCGTTAGCGCGTCTGTTGTGTCTGTGGAGGCTTATTGATGGCGTTGACAGAGAACAAAGCAATAGCCTTGTTACTTGGGCCCCGAGGCGATTGTTGCCGAGTGTGTCATCGTGATGTTCTTACGCCTACCCTGCTGAGGGCGCTGTTATGCAAGCGGAAAAGCCGTTTCCCTTAATGGTGCGTTTGGCTCAGGTGTCCTCGCTGTTTGCACACGAAGAGTCTAGTCGAGCTAGCTGTTTACGTGGAATTGGGCGCCCTAACGACGGCTAACTAAATATTCAGCGAAGCTGCGTCATGCACGTGTGGGAAATATCGGATTCGAAGGGAGAAGCAGCCGGTGATTGATCAAAAAGCAAACAGACTTTGCCTAACGGGGTCGTTTTCGTAACCGAATGGGGGGTGTTGTAACCGCGGGACCCCGCGCACACAGCTGTGCCGTCTGACAAATTGCTCGGATTTACAGATTGCACAGTGATAAATGAACGCGGGATAAAATTATTGCGGGAGCGGCACGTTGGCGAGCAGAAACAAGGGAACGAATCGGCTGTTCGTCATGCATACTTTTCAGAGGAGACGGCTACAATAACGATGGCGTGATTGTTCGGGCAGTCTAATCACAGCGCCCGCAGCGAGATGCTACAGTTGCACTGCGTTTGCCACGATAGTTTTTGAGGCGCGGAAGCATAATTATGCTTATCTGGATCATTAAAACGATGGCACATGCAACTTCATTAGTTTTGTGTCGCCTACATTACTTTTGGGTCGCCTGTTGCACCACATTCCGTAAGGGAAAAGAGGAAGGAGGGTGATGAGAAGAAAGAATAGGCGCACAATGTAACAGAACAATAGTGCCTACCGCTCTTGCTCGCGCGAAGTGTGGACGACGGAGAGAGAGAGAGAGAGAGAGAGAGAGAGAGAGAGAGAGAAGGTGTTTATCTGATCAACCATCCTTTTCCCTCTGGTGATACTCCCACCCCATCGTCATCGTTTGGGTTAGAGATGTACGTGTCAGGAGGCTGGCAAGGGCTGATAAATCGGGCAAGTGATTTGGCATGCGAGCATCAGACCACTTTGGGGACACTGCTAAGTCAACTTAACGGAAAGAGCCATCTTGACATTTTCCGGAGTTCTTTTCGCCTTTCTGTAAAGCAGGTGCAAACGCTCCCCCCCCCCCCCCCCCCCTTCTTACCGGCAACTCGCTCATTCATGCCGCGACATATCTTTTTCTTTTTCGACGTTCTTTCGTATAAGCGCAGCAGGCAAAGCCTTGTTAAGCGGATTGCCCCAAACTCGAGTTTGAGACGCAGGCATTATAAGAAACAGACGGTTGTCCGTCTCAAGCTCAGTTTGTCCGCATTATCCAAACTCGTAGTTTGAACTGCCGAGACAAGCAGCTGACGTCAGGAACGCTGGCTATAAGTGCTTAAGCAGGCAGACAAGCATTCGCGTCTTGTCACTCCTTGCCCAACCTTAATTACCTCACTGGCGTTCTTCACTGTCTTTCCTTCTTCCTCTTTTCGGTCTATTTTTGCTGGCGTTGGCCTCATTACGACTCGAGAACGTTCCTACAACAAGTGTCGGAGACCTGCAAGTGTACATCTGAGTAAAAACGCCTCGTGAAAAAAAAAACGGCTTTCCTCAGAAAGATGAACATGTTCTCATTCCTTCCTACCGATAAGATTTCTTTGGGGAATTTTAACATTTCCAGCAGTAAAGAACATTTTGCTAAACTAAACAGTCATCATCATCATTAACAACAGCCTATTTAGGCCCACCGCAAGACGAAGCCCTCTCCCATTGACCTCCATCCGCTCCTGTCTTTCGCTGCTCGAGTCCATTCCTCATACCCAAATTTCCTTATTCCATCCCTCCATCAAGTTGCTGGCCTTCCCGTTCTTCTGGTCCACTCACTCGGTATCAAACCTGTTATCATGGTGGGGCACCTGTTCCTGTTGTCATTCAGTCTAACTACATGTACAGCCCAAGCGCATTTCTTTTGCTTTACTTCAGCTATAGTATCATCTACTAACTCGAGTTTGTTTTCTAATCCAGGAAGCTCGCGTCTTGCCCCTAAGCGAAACCCCACAAACGTACCCTCAACTTCTACCTTCACCCAACCGGCAATAGAAAACTGGCCGCCCTTCCTCGGTTTTGGCAGGGATAGGACCGAGCATTTCATGCGCTGGTTTATTTTAAACAGACCAAATCTACTCGATCGTTTTGCAGCGAGAGTTCGCACTGGTAGTTGAAGCAGAATATGGTGGTTATATTATGGGCAAGGACTACGTCCTTGGCTGTGTTGCTACGTGTGGTAGTCGGCATGCAGTTAAACACTAGGAACGAGATCCAATCCACCAGGGCTTTTTCAACGCGAAAGCTTTAGTCTTCGGAAGGAAACGTAGCCTCCGGGACATTTATACTTGCATTGGTCCCTTTAGAGGAGAAAGCGCGTGTTCGCCGGAGGCAGTTACGGCATTGACCACCCGTAGTAGAAATATCTAACTCCTCCCGTGTCGAATGCCCAGGCGACTTTGAAACTCCTCAGCGACGTCGGGGTTGCCAATATGTTAAAATTGGTGCGCCGAACATGCGGCGTGGCTAAACAAAAGTGACGTGGAGGCATGGAGCTGACTCACCGGCTCTAGCACTACTGGACGGAAAAGCGTTAGTTTTGCCATATGCGTCGCGGCTTCCAAAACGGCATAGAAGAAAATGAGACCACCAAAACCGTTATTTATGCACTTGGTTTTAAGTTATAACCGCACTCGTCGTTTCTATTTGTGTTTCCCGCAGCGGTTTCTCTAAAAAGGATCTTCATAACACTGGGACAGAATTATTTCCTGCCTATTCATTGATATTTGGAGCTTACTCCAAAAACGATATTTAATTACTGTTCTGAATGATAGGACAGCTAATCGAATCCCGCCATTACGTCTTCCTGCGGTAGTGAGATGAGAAGCCGGTGGTCTTCTTTTTATTGTACTTCCGCTTCGTGCAAAGCAATCGACACTGCATAGGTAAGCCAGAGCGCCCATTTCAAGCAATGCGCATTAAGAAAGGGCCTGACATCTTGAAAATATCTCTGTAGTAGTAGTCAGCTTTATTTTATTTACTTATCACTTCATTTTTGTTCGTTTTCGCCCTCCGTATGAATCGTATACTTTAAAAAGGGTAAATGAAGTCATCAATCCAAACATTTTCTATCGTTTGGGCTCTTTTAGCAGGAGTAGGAATCACAATCATTTATGTTGGTTACTAAATGCTAAACGTAGCTAAAGTACGCGTATTTACCTATCTATGGCTCTTGGATTAGGAGAGCCCAGCCACGAGTGAACTGTCGACTTTTCAGTTATGTAAAGAGGCTTACCAGGGCAGCGTAGATCAGTGACCAATACAGGGCGCCCTTCACTGCGACCGACCACTGTCGCTGTCATCGCCGCGCTAAGCCTTCCCCTACAAACATCACCCAGATCGCCAAAGAATGCGTTTTGACCCCAATTCCCGGAACTAGCTACTCGCTAAGCGCCGATCTCTGCATAAATTACGATGTGGGTTATTAAAGAAAAGTCACTTCAGGAAAACCTTTGCCCTAACTTCAGCATAACACTAAACGCCGAGCATCGAACGACGAAATTCCTAGTGCGTGCAAAGCGGCCTGTATTATGCGCCTCTGAAATGATCCCGCACCAGCCATTCGTACCTTAAAAACAAATTTGAATGGACACCGATCATTCCTTGCAAGTCCGATCATTTCTTGCTTAACGGACACACCAGACGTGAAACGACAACACGCTCCCGCTTTTGTTTATGGTTGGCAGAAATGCTAAGCGAGAGTACGAAGCGAGTTGCAGTCGGAGCACGCTGCTCGATATGTCATTGTGCTTTGTACAGGTTGTGGATATTTTATGCGAACAAACTCGTTTATGGAATCACTTCATGTTTCGCCGTATCTCCGAAGCGCGCTTTGGGCTATGCGTTCTGCATAATGCAGACGATGATAGCTATATGCTCGCTGTTCGCGTTTTGGCGTGAATCACCCGCACATGGGGGGTGCGAACTGAGCAACAGAAAAGGACTTAGTAGAGAGCGAGGACGTTTATTCGCGATTAGTACCAACATTTCTGTGGGAAAGCACTCCATTGGGAAAACACTCCCACACACGCACACGCACACACACACACAGACACGCACAGACACGCACGCACACACCGATGCACACGCGCACGCGCACACGCACGCGCACGCACGCACACGCGCAGTCGCACGCGCACGTGCCTGTGTAGTCAATCAGTTTATTTTTCCCGCGTTCCAGGTGCTGTCAAGACTTACAAGGGCTGGCTTGAAGAAAGCGAGAGTAGTGGAACAGGTAAGCGACACTGATTTTTACGTACGTCGAAGCTATCCTAAAAAACTAGCCTCAAGTCTTTGTGTCGTACAAGCGAGTCCAGTTCAAAAAAAAAAGGGGGGGGGGGACGCGGTTGCTTGAAAAACGTGACCGTATCAAAACACACGTACTTTTGCGGCGGTTTACCTGTTTAGCTTGCAGTTGTGACTTGCCATGCTAGCTTCTTCTAACAGATGGTCGCAGTGTGATCTGTTAACAGATGACTGTCGCCATGTGAGAGGTATGCTAGCTGGATCCCTACGGGTTCATAACGCAGGTGCTACGCAGCTTCAAGGAGCGCGTCGTCTCGTGAAGCCGGCGAGATATGTAGGGTAGGACGAAAAAGCACACCCGTAGCGATCGCACCTTTAAATTGACCCGAAGCCATCTTGAGACACCTGTGCGGGCAGAACGATTTTAAAATCCTTTGACAATCTTGCAACTCCACCATTGACATACGGAAAAACGTGCAAGTCCATGCAGCCGAATTCAAAACATGAATGGCTATAACACTGGTAGCTTTGTGTCAGCCCACAAAGATGATTATTACTTAGTTATCCGCTCTTGCAGCTGCTAATACCCGCTGTGATGACTTAGAGGTTGAGCTCCACCACGCGAGTGCGACCCCGGAAGCGGCGGCCGTTTTTCTGACTAAGACAATGAGCGGAAACTACCGTTCTTCACACGAATGGCAGCTGGGCGTGTCGGCACATAACCCAGATATTGTTTGGGTGTTCCTCAACGGATATGATTCCGCGTGTGAGTTTGTGGAAGAGTGTCTTCGCGACTTCGTCGACTAGTTAAAAAAAAAAGAGAAAAGAAAGGCGTCCTCGCACTGGTGATAAAAACTTTGTTAACAAATGTGTAGCAATGTTTATTTTCACCGTTTCATGATGTTTCCCGTTGTATTTAGGCGATGTTATTCGACAAGAGGCCAATGTTCAGGTATGATGGCAGGAGACCTCAGCGAAAGTTACAAGTGAATGAAAATCTCTGGCAGTCAACGCGTACGGCTTAATTTAGACCTCTGCAAACTTTTCCAGCTTCGTCGCCGGGCTAGTACTGAACAGCAAGTAAATTAAAGCATGATCACAACAGAAATATCGGGTCGCTTCCGGTTCGACACCTGTACGCGCGCCCGTGTGCGTGTGCGTGTGCGTGCGTGAGTGCGTGCGTGTGCGTGCGTGCGTGTGTGTGCAGGCGATATTTTTCCTTGGTTGCCCAATTCAACCGCGCCACAAAGGAGAGATGTGGGTATTTATTGGCAACAGCTTTGGTGGGTGACGGGCACGGTGTTCAATGGTTCCTTAACGTAAATTTTACACGAGTGGCTTGGGGGAATACAAAAGGAAGATGTAAATGTAATCACCCTAAAAGAGTAACCGGAAAACATTGCCGTCGAAGCACGGAATCTACACGCGCCAGACAATACACAACGCACTATATATTCAAGCGCTGCAAATAGACTGCATAGAAAGCACAAAAGTTGAAAGAACTACACGTTACAAAGATACCTATGGATTATCCAAGATCTGTTCACTCCCGGTGTCACCCCGCTGCTCCCCCTCTCCAACATAGGTATACTTCTATGACACCTGTCGTCTTTCCAAGCCAGTGGAGGTAAGTTAACTTTAATTGACCAGCGTGCACATGGATTTGGCTTCGTATCAATGTCGCCCCCATGGGAAGTTTCCTGCTGTATCTGACCTTCATTCATTACACTCTGAACAAAGTGTAAAAATACCCAAAAGCGGGGGAAAACATTCCGCTCGCAAGAGTGGAGAATTGCGAAATCCGTTCTTTCTTCGGTAGCACAGACGAAAGGAACGCGAGCGTGGAGCTGCCGCTAAATTCAGCGATAAATCAGGGACAATGCGGAGCTGCTCCTGGGAAAAACTGCACTTACAATTAGCTTTTTCTCCCCTGAGTCTCGTTTTCTTGGTGCGAGGATTTCTTTTCTGCCACAGCTGCAGTTCGTCTTGCCGCCAACTTCTTTACTGTTCCGCGGGGTTCTATTAAAACATCAATTTGTGCGCAGCGTCTCCCGGGCGCCAAGGTTGTTCGTTATTTTCGAAAGATTAACGTCCACAGCCCGAAGAGAAAGCGGACTACCGCGGATTCGTTCCTCTGACATTGTGAATCGAAATTCTTTCTTCTCCCCGCAGCGCCTCGGCTTCTCCCGATTGGCTCGCTTTCGCTCCTCGCAGGCGCTTTCTTACGCGCTTAGTCGACACGCTCTGGAAACCCTCGCACGGTATCTGAGCGTGATTCTTCTATACCCTTGTGCGTGATGCACGCCCGATTTGGAGCTCGAGTTACAACTCTTCCCTTTTTAAAGCATAGAATTCTTTGCCGAGTGCCCCCACAGACGGGATCGTGTACAGCCCTGCATTTCCACAAAAATGCAGATATCGCGGAACTTCCACCTCTAATCGCTATAATAGCGTAAAAAGAGATAATTGACGGAACGAAATTTTAAAAACTAAAAAATAACAAAAATATAAAGTAATTACAAAAGCTAGCGAACCGTGTAACGCGCTGCATTTCCACAATAATGCAGATTTCGGGAAAGTTACAAATGTAACCATTATAATAACGTAAATGGTAAAAAATGAAATTTTTACAAACTAAAAAATAAGAAAAAAAACTCCCCCCACCTCCCCGAAGGGGATCGTGCGGAAATGCGAATGCATTGGGTGCACCGATGAGTGCGCTGCGGCAAGCAGTCACGGAGAGAGGCGCGCGCTCCACTGCATTTATATATATTTTTCCGAGCGCAGCGAGCGGAGAGAGGGTACGCGGAGAGGAGAGAGAGACCCGCGCAACACGCCCGCCCCGTGCGCGAGCTCTCTCCTCCGAGCTCCGCGATGCGAGCGCCCTCACACGCCCTAGCGCGCTCCTCCTCTCCACTCACTCTCCGCTACTACGCCCGAGCTCCGCGATGCGAGCGCCCTCACACGCCGAGCGCGCTCCTCCTCTCCCCTTGCCCTCCGCTACTCCCGCCCGATATACCACGCGCTCCGGTTGCTAGGCGCGCCACAGCTGTTGCTAGGTGTACGCCGGCCAACGCACGACAACCCCCGACTAAGAAATGCATTCGCATTTAATATAAAATAATTACGGAAAATATCATAACGTAAAGCGCATGGCATTTCCGCAACAATGCAGATATCGCAAAAGTTCCACCTGGAATCGTTATAACAGCGTAAATGGAGAAAATTGGTCGAACGAAATTTTGAAAAATCAAAAAAATAAATATATAAAATAATTACCGAAACTGCCGAACCCTGTAACGCCCTGCACAACCGCAATAATGCAGATTCGAGAAAGTTCCACCTGTAGTCGTTATGGCGGAAATGGAGATAATCGGGCGAACGAAATTTTGATAAAATAATAAATGACAAACCTGGGAAAAATACGGAAAATGGCAAACGGTGTAATGACCTGCATTTCAACAATAATGCAGATTTCGCGAATGTTCCACTTCGAATCGTTATAGTAGCGTAAACGGAGGTAATTGGCCGGCAAGGATTTAGAAAAAAAGTTTATTCTAAAAACTCACACTCAAGATAAGCGGCATGGGAATGCTGCGCATTAGTCGATAATTCTCCAAATTTCTGCAGAATTTTTTAGTTCCACTTGAGCATCGCAAGAAGAGTTGCAGTTTGCATTTGTTGTTGTTGTTGTTGTTGTTGAGCCGTGCTGTTGTTGTAATTGTTGTTTTCACTGTTGTCGCTAATTATGCAGGTAGTGCGGGTAAATAAAACAGTTGCAAGGGAGATACTGGCGACCTGCGCCTTTGTTGTCGTTAAACATTTAGTCGCAGTCGTGCGCGAGCGTTACCTAATTTCCGTGTGTGCCACTAAATTATGGCGCTCGTAACAATGTCTTAATGAATTATACACCGGATCAGACGTCCGACTTTTAGCGTCGAGTCCTATATGCGGCGCTGTCACGGCTGGGGAGAGCGCCGCTTCGAGTGTAAAATATTAAGTTTGCTTCTTTTTTATTAATCCCCCACTGTGCGATTGCTTGCGAGCGGGTGTCTGAGTATTGGTGGCGGTGGTGGGGGTGATGATGTTTATTAACGGATGGCCCTAGGCTTGCCTGGTATGCGGCACTTGCTCCCCCAATCAACACCTTCTTACCACTATGCGTGGGAAATTACCAGGAGTCCCTTGATCAGCACCTTTTTGCCACTATGCGCTGGAAATCACCAGGAGTCACTGAGGCGTGTCTCCCTGAAAAACCCTAGGGTGAGGCGCAAGATGTCTCTCCTGCTGATTTAATGGCCTATAGAAAAAATGGCATCATCCAAAGAGCCATGCCGAGCGGCTCTCCTTCGAAGTCGTTTAAACACGGCTAACCTCTCCCTCGCGTGCTCTGAGCAGTCCCAGAAAAGATGAAATAACACTGACGACAGGCCGAACAAACGCGCATACTGCGGTTAAATGGAGGTCTAATGCAGTGTCAGCCGGTGCAGTGGCTTCGGAGAGAACTAAACAACCCAACAAGCAGCAACAAATTCGGTACGCGGAATCGGCGATCACGGGCAGGTCGCTACCTATTAGTCCGGTCGTGGTAAACACATCGCTCACATCTTCCATGCTTCGTCGCACTTGCCTTGCTGCCACGTAATAATATGAACCCGCGCTATAAGAATAAACACTGGTATCGGCGCCGCCACTACCCGGCGTGTTCGTTTCACAGAGTTATTACATAGCGATAATAGCACCCAATGTTTGAGAGCAAACGATACCAGGTATCTTTACCTCGACATAACCAGCGACCCTTCGGCGGTATGCTCACATAACTCACGCTTCATCAACCACTAGAAAACGTTTATTCTTCCTTTGAAGCACCAGCGACTAAGATTTTCTCAAAATAAATTCCTGGCCTATAATACATGCGGGCGATCTAATCTCGGATATTTTTACGATGTTTTGTTCTCATTGACTAAAAAGATTAGTGCCCTTCCACTCCGTGAAGAAGGATGACCTGCGAAACTGGACGCAGTGTACGGAGTGTTCGAAAAACACACATTCGTTGGTAATTTGGAATTGAGCATATTTCCTATCAAATTAGTTCAATGAAACTTAGACGGACCTGAGCTTCAGTCTCACGTACAAGCATGCAGCTGTCTGGTTTACTCCCGCGTCGTAGGCATCTTACTGTTTATGTAACACACCAACCCAATCCGCTCGACCACTGAGAGGGCACCGGACAAGTCGCATTGGGCGGTGTGACGTCTACGTTTAAACGTGCCACCAGCACAATGGACATGTCATCAGTTAAGGCACAAAACCTGTAGCTTAATGTCGCTCTAACAGCCCTTCAAGCTGAACAAGTAATATTGTCCCACGTTGGCGTTCCAAGCGGGCAAGTTGCTGTTCATCTGGGAGGTATTCGCAGCTACTCGACGAGCTGGAACTAGAGGACGCAACGGTGGCGGCAGTGGCTTTTTATTGTTTTCGCGCCTATTGGCGCTTCGGTTTCCTGGCCGACGATTCCCGCTCCTCCTCCAAACGAACGACATGCATCCGTCCCATAGCGAGTTAAAGCTGGAAGATCTCGAGCTTTATACTAGCGGACAAACATGCTACTGCACGTTTCCCTCCCTCGTCGTTGCTATGCGTCTGTCTGTGGAACAAACCAATCCCGACCGAAACCACTCGATTACGGAGAACAGCTGACGGACGCTTCGAGTTATAGACTCCCACTCTTAAAGGAGCCATGAAGAGAAAATGCAAGTTGGTTTTATTCGAAAGATTTCGTGTTTTATAGTGCCCCCAGCACTTGTCCGGATACAAACGGTGCTTTATTCACTGAGAAATAAACAATTCAGGTTAAAATTTTGAATTTCCCGCTCAATCGTGCGTTTTCGTGGTCCAAAATGACATCACAGGAACCGACCGCTCTGCAGCCTAGAGTACCTTCATTCACGCATCCGCCGTACAGGGTAGAGACACGTATACGCTGGCGCCGCCATTTTCGGTTGCTCGCTCGCCGCCGAAGCAAGTCATTGTGTCAAAACCGCGCTAAAATTATCGCTGCAACGCGGTTTACTGAAGAAGTTTGAATCATATTGTCTGTTTCGCGTTGCTAGGTCTCGTGGGAAACGAAAAGAATAACGCGTTGAGCCCGTTGGCCCAATTGCGGCGGCACGGGACCGTTCAAAGGTTGTCTCCACCCTGTACAGCGGTGTTGGTTTGTTCCCGCGTTTCTTTACGTTCCGTAACCTAGATGGCGCCACCATACCGTGGCAAGCATTTGGTTTGTTTTTGCCCGCATTTAAACCTGGCTTGTTTTTGTTCTGGGAGAAAATATTCGTTCCCTGAAACAGTGCTCGCTCGACAAATGGGGTCATGTAAGACACCGTTGCTTGCGTCAATCGGCCAGTGTCGTCTGAGACAACCCCAAGCCCCGTACTGCTGTGCAGCTAAACCAAGCATGCTGTGCGCAGTACGAACAGCAGAACGCATCAGTACTTCTATGTTTACATGTGCTTTCGTAACTTCCACTGTTTGTCCCATCATTCTTATTGCTTTGTAAAGAATGTGCCCTAAATTTAAGCGCAAATCGCTCGTTCGTCTAGTTTGTAAGCTTTACCTAATTTGCGTCTGCTTCTGCCAGCCTCCGCCAATCGCAGAGCTTAGCTCATGTGACATCATAGGTTCTGTTGCGGGAAATGAGCTGGTGGGTCGCATGACCATTCCCGTTTTTCCTAATTATGTAGCTTATTTGAGCGAAGTTTACGTTAAAAGTGGTGTCAGTATGATTCTAACGAGACAATCTTTTGAATGAACCAAACTTGTGTTTTCTCTTCATGGCTCCTTTAAATTCCGGAGCAGCACAGAGGGTCGGTAGGGGCATGGAGCCCAGCTGTGCGTGCACGCCCCGCTCACCCCCAGCCCTTCCGCAACCTGTGCATTCATAAACCAGCAAACGGTGATGGGCACATACTAAGGCGTGAAATACACGGGCGAAAACGTCGCTCGGAAAGCCCTTCCAGTTGAACAAGAATTATCAGCTCAAGCCGGCATACTAGACGGGCAAGTGACTCTTCAATTCACACCTACTCGGCGAGGTGGAATTTGAGGCGGTCGCGGCGGCGGTGGCTTTCAGTAATTGTTACGCCCATTTGCGCTTCTGTGTGTTCTCCGCAATCATCTTACAACGGCGCTACCGCTGTTGTCAGCTGATAGCGCAACATGTGAAAGAGGCATAGGTGGTGGCAAGGGAAATAGCAATTGTGATAGAGCGCTAGGCGGTGGCGAGGAGGAGCCCCGGAGCGGTGCCGAGTAAATAGGCTTTACCGCAGTGAAAACTGGGGGGTTAGACATATACTGCTTCGCAGTACAACTACCAAGAAACTAGGAGGCCGAGCAAAGCCGTCCTATTCATTTTTAATATGTGTACACTGACAGTCTGACCAGCAGAAATGCTCAATTGAAAAAGTAGAGCTGCTAACACTGTTTTCCCGCCTCCAATACATGTATCAGTTAAGCCACAATCAAACTATAATAGGCGCTCCCCACTAAGTTACAATCAATCAATATGCACACGCATGCAGCACGCAAAAAGATAGCAAAAATACTCAGCCCGAACAGACTGATTCAGACAGTACTCTTCTTATCGACATAAGGGACTGAAATAGGCTACAAGTTTGATCATCCACAGCCATTGCTTGAAAAAATTTACAGCCCTTGTTATAGACCGGGTTGAGACTGTTACCGCAACTGTCGTAATAACTTTAAAGACTGACGTCATTTCATGTCTCAGCCAACCGAACTGCGTGACAGGCTGTTGTTTTATGTCCATAGGTCACGATATGGCTTTTGCGTCGGTACTCTGAACATAGCCTCAAAGTACACATAGCGCAGTACCCAGTCATCTGATAGCAATGTTATTTCTCCACAAATTAAACGGGCTGTATATTCTTGTTTATGAATTACATTTTCTTTGCTTGTACGGCAATCATATTAATTTTTGTTTATTTCAACCAAGAAAATGGATTTTTTACACGTGATAATATTGCAATTACTTGTAAAGCAATCATGATACGTGAATGCAAAGCAATGTTTCTTTTACGAGGGCTTTCACTCGCGCGCTGTTTTCTTAAGCCCTTCGTAGGAAAATCCCAAAAAATAATTGGCAGCATTTTAAAATATCAAACATACATGTTAGAAAGCTGCTGCTGGCTGTGCGCGAGTGGGCTTTCTCGTTAGGAACTACCTTCAATGAGCTTAAAAAATCAAGAAGGAAGAAAACGAAGACGAAGAAAATTCTTGCGGGCAAAATAACTGAAAAAAAAACGAGGGATTGGGGCAAGAAAAGGAGCGCGATCAAATCGTGTTTGAGCTGTAACTTTGACGTAAATTATGGGTGCAATTAGCAAGATAATTATGCAAATGTATGCGCGAGACCATGGGCGCTCATTTCATTGTTTGACGTCCTCATCAGCGCGAGCTTGAAGTGACCGTGGTACGGGTCTTCAGCGAATAAGTGGAACAAACGAGACAAACAGAGCAAGAGCTAAATAGAAAAAAAAAATCTGCGTAAAATTTTGCAGATACTCAGGATTAAGGGATAACGCGTGTTCCGTCAGGCCTGCGCGCACTTGATAACACGCAGGCCTGCACTTACATGCGCTTAATATATTTTAACACGCTGGAGATTATCACTTGAATTGACCCAAAAGATAACGAAATCAGAAACAGAACAGACTACGTAGATGGCTTCGCCCTGACATATTCGAGTCAAAATTGCGCTCTCGGTACATTCGGCTGTCCCGACAATGGCGATTTTTGATACTAAGTAGAATCTGCTGAGTTTTTTATTTTAACTCGCATGAACGCGAAACCGATTGATTGTGGGGTTTAACGCGCCGAAGCTACGCATAGGCTGTTAGGCCTGACGTAGTGGGGGGCTCTGGATTAATTTTGACGACCTGGAAACCTTTAGCGTGAGCCGAAATGTCTAAACACAGGTGTTTTTTGCTTTTCGCCTCAATCAGAAACGCGGCCGCCGTGGTCGGGAATCGACCCGCGCCCTAGGTCTCAGCAGCATGACGACGTACCCACTGAGCCACCGCGGCGTGGTGAACGTGGAACGGCACGTATGGTCGCACTACCAACGGAACAGGCATATCGTAAGCATGAAGGTTTCAGAGTGGCGCATCTAACGAGTCGTCTTGTGATATCAGTGTTTTGAAATACGGCAACAGTTGCTACAACAGCCAAAGCCTGGCGTATAATTTGGCTTGCGAAAGCTGTGGTTATTAGCCGCATTCTACAGCATCAGAAACCTTTTTTGCAGTTTTTCGATTCTGAACTGCACGCGCGCGCACACATACACACGGAAAGAAATCGCAGTTTACTTACTTCGGTGAAGTGTGATGAGCTCAATCTATAGTTTCTAATGCGAAACCATTGCACGGCGTATATAACAGTTGCAATGTTTTTTTTTTGTTTTTTTTTGACGCGTACAATGCGTATTGTTTTTATTAGCCGCTTACACCTGCAATAATTCTCGAAATAAGAAGTGTAATAAAAGGGGTCTGTTGGGTCATACCTACATAAAAGCATTGTCTCCCCCCCTTCCCCCTCCCTCAAAGTAAATCAGAATGTGACAAGGATCGTCTTTAGTGACAGAAAACGGACCGTAAAGCAGATCCAAATGCATCGCAAACGAAAGTGAAAGCATGTGTACGTACATTTTTTGAATGATTCGCCAGCAGCGAACACGACCAAACAAGTGCGGCGCGTTTTCGTTTATTTTGCAGCTTCTGATTTGCATGTACTTTATATTTACCAGCCCCGTCCATGGCTTCCCTCTGCCATTGAGTATTGTCGCAGAACGCCCGAGGCAAACTTCGTTTTTTTCCCCCTGCATTTACATATTCCCGCCACGTAACAACGCGTGTTGCATACAAATACGCCTTTTTGCATATTTTCACGTAGCGGGGTGGGCAGCGGGCATGCGGAAAACGGAAATGAGCTACACGCATAACCATTCATGGCTGACATTCGCTTTCAATGGAGAATGTCTGCGGCGCAAACTTTGTATTCGCAATGTTGACTACAACATAATTGTTTTTCAAGAAGGATTGGGTTGCAGACGGTGCCTCAATATGTGAGTTCGTCGCGGCATGAAATAGAGAAATAATCTGCATGCTTGTTGTTGTTGTTTATTTTTTGGTCTAGCTGGTTGACTAAAAAAGTACAGCTCATAGGAACAAAATAATTTCTTTTACTTATTTCTTTTGTGCGAATACAATGTTGTTATCTGAAGTCACTGTGTACATTATGGCAGAAGGATCAGGTTCCATCTATTTGTCCCTAGCTTTGTCTTTTAATGTCACGAGGTAAGAGCGGTCTAATGTGTAAATTCGCCCGAAAAAAATCCCCGTGCACCATTACCGCGATGTCGCAATCGCGAAAGCATTCAAGTGCGGTGCAGGCTCAAGTGATTTATTTTTTAACTCTTCGGTGTTATTTGTCACGGAGGAAATAAAATGACAGAAAAAGTTGTGTGCATGGCATTCCAAGTAGTGAAACTTTTGACTGCAGGTCATGGAAGCTGACGTGGAGTTGCCTTCCGGTGTGACGTGATTTATTTCCTCACGGCACTGCCGACGAAATTGCGAAACCATTCATAACGCTTCCGCTTGAATCTTTATGCATTACTTGTGGCATAAACGGTTTTAAAAATGTACGGGACGCCTTCTTGAATGAAAATAGCGTGCATCATTTCGCTTCAGTTTTCGTCCGCTATACTCAGTAGTTTCGTTTGTATTAAGTTAACTACAACATTCCTAAAATGTCAAGAGTTTTTTGTTGTTGGGGGTGGTGGTACATCGTCAGCATCAGCCAAGCTACTGGTATCAGAGCATGGGCGAACATGCTCAGTTTAGCTGTTTTTTACGCGGCCGTTTTGATTTTTATAAGAGGAGAGCTTGACGCACCCCTAATTTACAATATCATAGGAATATCGCTCGGAACACTGCCAACAACTTGCCTTCTGCCATCACCAAAAAACAAAGGCGTGTATGTGCCGTTGTGATGCTTAGCAGCGCTTGAAATTGAATTGGGACACCCACTACCTGTATTCTCCAGCCCTTCTACTAACTTACCACGCGCCGCATCTTGTGAGGTAAGCATCAAAAAGGTGAACAAGTTTCGTTATTCTTCGAGTTTCTTACTTCTGAAAGTCTAGCAGTCATCGCCGCACTTTGCAGCTTATTAGGCGCTAACAGTCACGATTCACTTCGGATGATGAGAAACAGCTGGGCGGATGAAGTGTTTACGCGATCATCTCGCATACAATTCAGCGCTTTCGCCAGTGCCTTCGCTGCATTTGCTCTGTGGCGTAACTTTTATGTAGTGCTCAGCGCGAATTCACGGGTGCGTTGGAAAGCCTAACTGGAGATGTTTCTCACGGCGACTCAATAATGGAACTAGATATGGCAAGAAGAAAAGTATGGGTACCACTTTGATAAAAAAAAAGACCCAGCGTATTATATTTAAAGCAAACTCGGGTAGAAGACACCCCGGCTCAAATAAAGAGTGAGATGTAGTGTTTGGATGAATGTGTATTACGATGGAGTGCCAATCGGTGGACAACCGCGGTAGAAGAATGGCAGCTGAAAGACGGGACTGCAGTATTGAAGGAGCGATAATTAGGTGGAGGGGGGGGGGGGGGGACTCAGGAAAGCTTGCACACACGCGCAAGACTTGAATGGGGAAGCTGTTGTAGGTGGGCATTGCCGGACACATAGCTAAGTTTCATTATGATAATGAGATTTAAGGCGCCGACGCCACACAGTCGATGAAATGCGCCGTAGTGGAGAACTTCGGATTAATCTTGAACACCTGTGGATCTTTAACGTGCGCCGAAATCTCTAACGCACGGCTGTTTTTTCGCCCATAGTTAGGTTTCAGTATAATTGCTTATTTGCATAGTTGCGGTGCTAGTAATCATGGTGATACGCATCGAAGAGGTCGTCGTTTTCTATGCAGCGAGTGTTTGATGCAAAGTCATCCTCAGCGTTGTAGACTTCCGCCAGTTTAACTGGGGAAGCTTGCACCAAGTCGCTCAAGGCTTGAACTGTACCGAAGCTGCAGGATTTCTTTATACGTGAGCACTGAAGGGCACATACCACGCATTTGTACGTTTGGAAATGTTTATTTACATGTTCCGTCCTTGCTTTGCACTGTGCTACTAGTAGCCATCGTCATAAAGCCACTGCGCAAGCTGGAGACTCGGCGGTCGCCGTGAGGCGCGCGCACGCGCGCTAACATTTCTCGGTCCTCGTGTTTTGTGCCACTTTTTTTGTGCAAAACACGCTACGCGTGCCGGGAACGCTCGGCGGGCGCCGCGAAGCACGTGCTCACGAGCGCTACGTATTTTCTTGGTATTTTTTTTTCTGCAACACCGATCTTACGGCTTGTACAACGCCTCCGCTGTCGATAAGTAAATCCGTTGGTAACGGGGGAATTCCAAAATCGAGGGATATTAGCTGTTCGAACTCTGTGGCAAAGGCTTTCATCCTCTCTCTCTGACTGACGATGGAGATGAAAATGGCGATTAATGGTGGTATGACGATAATGGTGGCGGCGCCGGCGATGGCGATGGTCGGTATGATGATAATGATGATGATGATGATGATGTATTCAAAGCAGGCAGCATGCACTCCAAGGCATAAGTATGTCACGGCGAAATGAAATTGGAACAGAAACGGAACGCCCCGTCTTATTGTAATACGATGGCACCAGAAATATAGACGCACGAAGCGCCGCTTTTTTAATACTGTCGGCTCTGAAAATTTTGCGCGGAATAACAGGGAAGCTCAGAGTAACAAGATATAAAAGACGCCCCAGGGTGCACGCATCGTTTCGAAGAAAAGTGGCTGCAGTGGGGAATACAGCACTGGAGACCCCCGAACCTGCGAATGACATATTCATGCTGAGATTCGCGACAACTCGGTCCCGGTTTCCAACTTGAAATTTGGCCCACTGTACCGGCAGCCGCAAATTGTTATACGTGCGGGCGGCCGCCCGAGCACAGCACGCTCTGGCGGCGGAGTTCGCGCCCATCCTTTCTGCTCGATACACGGATCGTAGCTGTTGGCGACGTCCTCGTATTCTCAATGTGTAGTTTACAGTCTTCGCTTGCATGCATGCGCTCGCGCATAAGTAAAGCTCTCCTACCAGGGTTAGAGTTGAGAGTATTAAGTATACATGAAGCATGCTACACAGAACATTTTTGGTGAGACAGATTGAAAACTACCGATCCGATGGCGCTCAAACTTGTCGAAAAAAAGAACAAAGAGGCATAAGAAGAGGTGAAAGGAAGAGGAGCGCATTAAGAAGAGAAGAAAGGAGCACGAGCCGTTCGTGTTTACGCAGAGACGCGTCGCTGATGGAAATGAGTGTTTGCTTTCAGAGCGGCGTCGGTTCATTTTGATAACACTTCACTGTGATTTTTCTCGTTGTTTTACGCCCATTTCTGATCTCTTTTTGTTTTGCTTAAGCCAAGTAGGAAATCTTCATGATGAAGAAACCATATGCACTCGCTCACACGCACAGTCCGCAGTAATGTGTAAACGCTGCGTGCCAGCAGCGGAGTTTTCTGAGCCGAGCAAGCCGTTATGTTTCACAAGGCCACCAACAGCTGCGCAGCGTTCGGAAGCGATTCGGCACCTGTTCCAGTCTGAAGCTTTTGTGCTTCCTTTTTTCGCGCCCCTCAATCTCTGTGTTCCGAATTTTAATGTTCCACAAAAATGAGACTCCCGGCCGAATGTGTGCATTACGGCCCAGCTTCCGAGTTCTATCGCGATTCATCCTCGATGGGAGCGAATATAAGTGCACGAAGAGGCGCCCCTCTCGCAAGGTCAGCAAGAAGTTACTTAAACACATTCCTTGAAGTGGGACGCTACAGGGACCTAAATAGAAGAAACGGGAGGTATAAAAACGTCCCTCACGCCACTGGCCCGTTCTTTATTTGAGTGTCGTTCAACGGATGGGCACAGAACAGGACAACGGACACTTTGGGAGTTGAAAGGGGGACATTATGGTCCTGGGGGGACTTGCCTAGCACTTGTGCCAGCCTCTTCCGCTTATTTTTATTTCTGTCCGCGTATTTTCGTTGTTTCAGGTTTTCCCAGGCCGTTTGAGTGGCTTTGAAAAGGCAGTTTCGCACCCAGCTGGCCGGTCATCAGAGCCAGAGCACTGGAGAGAAAGAGGGGGGCAGGAGGAGGAACAAACAAAGCTGGTTTAGCATAGCGACAAAAAATAAGGTGTCGAAGGACGGTAGCTTCTGCAGCCTAGTTCCTTTCATTGGGTCTCGGGCGGGAGCCGCCACTCAGAAGCAGTCTTGGCTTGGCCGGTTAATTTTTGTTTTCTGTGTTGCGGGGGCGCCCGACAAATGTCGCTAACCACTTCGGCGGCCACGAAACTGCTGCATTTGCTAGGAGGAGATGAGTCGAGGCTGGTTACTATTGCACGGAGGCCGTTCTTTCCGGCCGGCCGTGAGACGGCGAAGCCCCAACTTGTCGCTCTGCGCGCCCTGGAACTTTCGACAAAGATTATAAGGTCCGGCAGTAAAGCTTCGTGGCATCCGCGCGCGAAAAGCCCCATTCCACACGCCTCCTTGTGCTCCGAGAAAGCGCCCAGTATAGAGTTTCTGGAAAGGAGCGCGGATGCCGCCGCACGCATGGAGCGGTGATATTTTCCGTTTTATTTGATCTCCGGCCGCTCAGTCTTAAATTTCGTGGCGACGTACCTATAAACTCTATCGTTTACCGTTGGGCTGCTGATGCCTAAAGCAGTATATTACTCGATGTTAGATGCCGTTTTCTTTTATGAGGCTGTTTTTTCGGGCCCAAATATTAAAACTAAGTTAGTCGCAGTTTTAGTGCGAAAGCACTGAAGTGAACTGGATTTAGCCTGTGTGTATGAAGTCTCTTCTGAGCGGAGGTTCACGGGCTATGGCATGCGTAGCCGTACTTGAGAACTGAGCATGCACAGACATGATGAACCAGACAAGGCAGGCTTCGGCACCTGAAAATAACCTTTATCAGATCCTCTCGCATTTTTTGCTTTATTAACAGAGTTGTATCAATAAAGCGCTTGTTTTTTTGTGTTTCTTTTGTTCTGCACTGTTTGTAAACCTCTGGATATTACTGCGCAGTGACTGGGGAGGGGACGCACTGTACTGATCTTATACACGTATTCGTGCGACTAGCGTATTTCGCCTACGTTTATCCTATATGTTTCAGTGGAGCCCCTCCGATTGATCGCGCCACCTATTTCGCATGCGCAGGTGTCATAAAATTACAAAAAGCGCTGCTCTAAAGTTGGAATTATCTTACAATGCTCTGAAGAGTTTTTACTAAAAATGTTTTTTTAAAAAACGTAACATTTAATTAACTGATACAATTGAAACATACCCCGCACACCCCCAGTACATTTGCCCACACTATGTTCTAATATGAACCCTCGCCCGCATTTAGTTCATTCATATGAGTGGAAAAACATTCCACGGGCTTGACACAATGCCTTTAAACAAGGCAAAAACGCGCATTTAAAAATCTAGCTTTGAAGCTTCGACCGAACGTCACCCAGACGTGACTCCTATTGCGTTCAAACAGAAACTGTGTTCATCATTTTGTCCTTCCCGGTCACAGGAAAACACTCCTAAAGCTTTTTTCGAGTGCTTCTAGCCGTACTAAACGCTTCGCTATAAATAACTGCTTCCTCTTGTACGGAGAGTTGTCTCAAGCGGCGAACTGTTGCATATTTACCCAAACAAAAAAAAATTACGGACACAATTCATCTCAAATTATTGGTTTCCACGCAACTTTGTTTTGACGGAGTATTCGCAATATCTCCCAGGAATCCACACCAAAAGATACATCCTTAAAGAAGAGAGATGTCGTAGACCGTGCAATGCATGCTTCGCGCAAAGCTAAAGTTTACTTCGTTGCAAGCACACACTCTATGCTGTGGTGCACCCTTTACAGGCACGTCGGTGATCGATCGGTTAACGTCCTCTTATATGCTTGGAGGGACTATAATTTTAAAGCGAAGTTAGTTTTATTGTCTTCACTGATGGCGTTGTTTCGAGATCGTCGATGTGAACGCCAAGCAGCAGGTACCGATTCGCGCTGTACGTCCCAAAACCAAACTTTACACTTACGGAGTGCTCACCCGAAGGTTGCTGTAGGCACTCTAGGAAAGTGGTGCTTACGTGCAGAGTAGCACATACTCGCAGTGTGGGATTGGCCAACGAAAGAATCCATCACGAGAAATTTTCGCCTTCAACCATCGTCATCGTTAGACGGAGGCGTTATAATTTTTATGACGTTTATTAAAATGACAAATGTACTATGTAGATCTCTTGCTGATGCATCAGCTCCGTCCCGTTCCCTCCCTAGTGGTAACACGAACCTACAATTCGCGGTGCGTATGGGTGGAAAATAGCGCTGAAAAAACAGTAGGCTGCGATATGAAATGCAAACGGGTATTCAACTACCCTTTCGCTAATTTGAGAGGGCGTGGGGGATGGAGATTACTCAAGGGCTTTGGTTCTAAATTAGCGGGGAGGGTGTCAAGGGGAACGCGTCTTTCGTTTTGAAATCGAGTGCAGGTTTAAAGATGTTCCGTGGTGTCCGGAATATCACAGGTTAGGAGAATAACGAAGAATTTTTTGTTGTTTAGCAGAGGAAATGTTTCTGTCAATCATGAGTCGCCTGAGACGGGCTTCTTTGGATGCAGAGTACGATGAAGAAACAGGCGTGTCATTAACTGGCGGGACCAGAGAGTCTTTTTGTTCTGTTCGACGATGATGGGGATTAAAGCGCCGAAACTACACAGGTTATGAAGCGTGCCATAGCTGAGAACTGCGGATTAATTTTGGCCACCTGGTGATCTCTAACGTGCGCCGAATTCTCTAACACACGGGGTTTTTTTGCTTTTCGCCTCCACCACAAAAGTGGCCGCCGCGGCCGGAAATAAAACCCGCGCCCTCGTGCCCAGCAGCAAAACGCATTAGCCACTGACCCACCGTGGCGGGTTTCTTTTTGTTGATGGTCCGGTGTCCTTCTGGTCACATTCACAACCCAAAGGCGTCCAGCTGACTTTGGGCACGGTTGTAAGCGACGCACGTAGATCGTCGTCTAAAGACTCTGGACAGTCCCATAGCCATCCAGCCAGCCAGCCAGCCAGCTAGCCAGCCGGGCATCGTCAACTGGGCAAAGTAGCCAATGAATGCTGGAATCGAAATACGTAGCGTATATGCGCGCTTTCCTGCAAATGGCGTCAGAAAACGGCAGCATTTCCCCCGACCCTGAAGGGTCACGATCCCATCAATCTTTTGTCGATCTCGCATTTCAGTAAGTTTGATTTAGGGGAATCTTGTGGCCCCGCGCAGATAGAGCGACAGCACTGCAATGCCCCGAAGACGACTTAGGTACGGCATGTTGAATGGCAGGTGCGTGCACTTCTCATATACTGCGTTCACCAGTGGCTCTGCTGGTGGCTACCTAGAATCGGCCGGACTAATCGCCCACTAGAGATAAACTTTCATGTCAGCCGAAGGCCAACATTTAGCGATATATTGTTAAAGGGACGCGGCCAGTCTATAGGAAGCTTCTATCGAGGGGCCTTGCTTATTGCACTGCCCTGTCCTTGCTATCGCATGGAGAGAGAGGGTGAGGCAGGCAGACATACAAATAGAGAGAAATAGCTCTTTAATGGGTTTCAAGAGCTGGCGTTGCTAGCGGAAAAGTTTGCTACGCATATTGCGGGTGAATGTAATAATGTGGGGTGAATGGGAGAAATTGAGGGGGCAGGAGTGAGAGGGGACGAGTAAATAGCGTGAGCGTTGTCTACAATCCTGTAAGCGTGATCAGTATAAGCACTGCAAGTGAACTCTGGACAGTACTAGTGCTTCGTCTTCATCTGTACATAATCATTAGCACTGGCTCGTACTCCTCTGCATGATCATCTTCATTCCTGTGGATACACATCATCGTGGTGTGCTCGCCATTCTAGCTAGAGGAGCTCGGCAACAGACGTCACTCCGGACCTCGGTCTCTCAATGTTGCAAATCAAAGGCAAGGAGATACTTAAACAATATTGGAAGAGAAAACTTTAAATAAAAAAGCTGAAAGAAATATGAAGAAACAAACAATGCCAATCCAACAGAAAAGAAGAATATAGGCAAGGCAACAAGAACAAGTGTTCATCGAAAGTCGAAAGTCACTTCCACAGTTTAAGACCGAAGTAAGATTTCCAAGTCCACAGGCCACCAGAAAACTCAGCAAAGCTTCACTCAGTCAACATGAATCATCACTCTTTGCCCAAGGGTCCGAGTACGGACGCAGTTCAGTCCTGCCTCGGCGTCGTACACGAGACAGGGCACTACCGGCTGCCAGAACTCAAGGGGATTTGCTCTTTTTCGAGATAGCAGCGATCTAGTTGTGTAATGGCCGAAACAATTGCATTTCAACAGTCCGATCAAGTTCCTATCCGGCGGGTGCAATTTTTGAGACGCATCCTTCGAAAAACATCTGGTGACCAAAGAAAAAGATTAAGAAAAAACGCGTAGGAAAAGGAGCGGAGGCAGTCTGTCGCAGTTTCGTAACGACCGACTGAAAACGACATCGATTCCGCAGACTTTGATTCGACCGCCGTGCCCGAATGGTGGGGCCCACGACGAACACTTGCTTACTGGTGTGGAGACTGGTTCTGCGATTTCCGATCGCCCCCTGGTGTAGTCTTCTATTGACCCGGAACAATAGAAATTTCAGCGGACGTATCCAGTCACTCGAGGTCCCATCTTGTCCGGTGATTTCGTTGTGCCGTGGTCACTGAGCTGAATGGGCAAAAATAGGACACAGGATTGACGTAAACGTTATAGTTTGACGCGCGTTGCTTTTCACAGAAAAGTTGCCCGACGTACCAATATTTTCTCTTGCTTCAGGTCTCCCTTTTAGATGCAAATCATCTCTTGCTCTCGGCTCCGTCGTCCGTCGTCCGTCGTCCATCTATCCGCCGGCCCAGGAAGACACCGGCAACACTGCCGCTCCAGGAGCCCTTTAAGGGGAAGCGTGCTCGTCTCGTGCCGGCCCAGGAAGACACCGGCAACACTGTCGCTCCAGCATCTCATGGTCGGGGCTATGTCCCTCCCTTGTTGTGGCGCCGTCCACACCCCCACTGCGCAAGCTCGGCTAATCTCGGGCCGGCCCAGGAAGACACCGGTAAAACTGTCGCTCCAGGAGCCATTAAATGGTAAGACACCACCGGGCGTTCACCAAGACGAGCATGCCGCAGTGGGGGTGTGGATGGCGCAACAACGACAAGGGAGGGACATAGCCCCGTAGCATCTAATAAAATTACACCATCTTCCCGTAGGGGAACCCTGAGTAGTATGCGAAATAGCCATGGGATCAACGCAATTTCCCATTTCGTAGTTCCGGTAAGTGAAAAGTGTGGTAGTTACCATGGAAACCAAACTGTAAATATAACGGTAGCTACGTACCTCAACCTAACGGAAACGACGAACTGAAAACTAATGAGCATTTGAATCGACCCCATGGCTGCTTTGCATACTACTCAGGGTTCCCCTACGGGAAGATGGTGTAATTTTTGTTTCGTATCTATGCCCCTCAAAGGTGGCAGTTCTTTGTTTCCAACATTCTGTTGGACCGAGAGCGGTTTGAAACAGGAAATCGGTTTGCGCGTTTGTTTGTTAGCAGTTTTCTTAACGTGTGGATTTTATATTCTCTGCGACAGACCGTCATCACCGTTGCGTCCACTGGGCAGAGCAGATACGAAGTTTTGTTCCACACGTAAGTGTTTATTTTGTAATCTCCCAATTATTCATGCAAAAGAGTTTCAGCGCCAATAATCAAATACTAAACATTTTTCACAATATCTCATAACTTTAACTCTAACTTTTAACCCATATGCACACCATCAAAGGGCTGAGCGTGGACACGCATAGGTGCAAGGTTTTTCAAACATCGACGACTTTCTCGCGGACTTATATAAAGAATACCTTTAACTGCTGAAATGACAACAATGCCACAAAGGAGCTGCCATAAACGCTACCTTTAATACTGCAATACCGAAGTATAAAAATTGTGACATCAAGAAAATTGCCGCAGCTTGCTCTGGTGGCGCAAGTCTGAAGAAACAGCAGAGCTTGGGGTTGACCTAGCTTCTCCCCCCATTGACAGCGTATCCCAGGAGAGAGGAAGCAGCATAACCCCATCACTGTCAAGCTGTTTTGAACGTAACTATAAAGCAAATACCATTAATGTATGTCAATTGTTAAAGTGTGTCAGTAGTAGTCGTCCTCATTCCTTTTGTCGTCGTCTTCCGACGGCAGGGCCGCGTAAGGCAAACCTTCTTCTAGCGCGTCCTCGCATCTGTCAGCAGCGTCAGCTGGTCGGGCGGCCGTGTCCACGTGCGGATTGTGAAGGGATGGCTTGACAGACTCGTCGTCATCGTCTTCGGCGTGGCGACCCGTGGTGCGCTGGTCGCTACACGACGACGACGACGAAAGCAGGAGCTCCTCATGTGGCGTAAGCCCACGCGCAAGCCTGGACGCACTCGGGAGCGCATGAGCGCGTCGAGCGCACGTGAGCGCGTGCTCGAGGCACACGCACACGTGCGCTGGCCATTTTATTTAATTATTTATTTTTTTGCTAAGGCCACTGCTCGAAGGTCGTGCACGTCCGGTGGTCGCCGCAAAGCAGGCGCTCACATGTGCGCAGAGTTTTCTGTCTATGCCGGACTGATTTTGATGAGCCTACAGCTCGGGTACATTTTGCTTCGAAGGGACGTTGATTAGTCCTGTCGTACGGGATCGCTTATATTATATAATTTTTTGTTGCAATCACATGGCAGTCAAACTGAGGTTACAAACAGTCGGCGGCTGTCAAATTTTGGGAGGCGTTCCACATCTCTCGATCAATTTCTTGGTGTGTTTTGTTGTGTTGGTTTCATCCTTACCGTTTTTTTTAAAGTAAGGTGGGCTTGGCTGGCGGGGAGACAGTTTACACACGGGCCTTCAAAAAAAGAACGCTCGCGTATACAGGAAGCCTGTCGTACCCACCCGCAACAAATATGAGCCGACGTCGGTATAAGCGGTGAGCTCACGCTGGCTGCATGCCTCTGGTTCCGCATTTCTCCCGCGCGTTCTAGGCTAAGGCAGCTGAGCTCGTGTACTCAACTTGTAAGCGGGCTTAGCTTCGCAAGCGCCACTTGTGCCCGCCAGGCCCAACAAGACGCCCACGTTTGCACTCCTGGTTGCATATTTCAGGATAAGAACGAATTTCGTTGCTCAAGCTCGCATTCCACCTTCGCTCTGCCTTGACCCCAAAGAGCGGGAAAGGCGCGCCTACGAACTTACTCAAAGGCTTCCTGCCGGGATAAGAGCCGAGGAGGTGCCCTTGCCCCTTTTATTTTTATTTCTGTGATTTTGTTCTTACCATTTACTTTTTTTGGTTGCGAGGCTGCCTAAGAGCCCCAGAGGCAAAAACAGTTGCTGGGGTGTCTGGTTGCCTCAAATTGGTCGCGTGGGAATGACGTAGCGAAAAACACGATCGGCCAGAAATAAATCCCAGGAAATCTCGCGGCACAGGAACTAAACGTTTTCGCTCTGAGCTCTTCCCTGGTGTTTATTTATTTATTTTATTTTATTTATTTTTTTGCTTGAAGGCATATTTTCTCGCGTTCGTGAAAAGCTTTTCTGTGAACGTGTACTTCTCGTTGCTTTTCTGTACTCGCCTGATGTACGCACCGGAAAGTCATGTGTGCTTGACGGAGCTCGCTGTTCCTACTGCCGTGGAAGCGGTGCTATATTACAAGGAGGATTATTTTCTTGTTGCTGTTAGCATTGCAAGAGAGTTAAAATCACTCACCCTCAACGTGTTTATTTATTTGCGGCAGCTCGCTGCTCCATGCCTAACCGCTACCAGCAAGGTTTTGTAAGCGCAACCGTTAACAAAACGAGAATGTGCTCGTTTCATGCGCGAGCGTAATTAACATTTGTTTCTGCCCTCTTTAATTCTCCGCTCTTCTTGTGAAGTAGGCGCTTCTGATTAAGTTTTGAGCATCTAATTACCGCAACCCTCACCTCATCTCGTGCTTTCTTCCACATTAAAAGTACGTTCAAATTTCGTCTAACGCACGCAATCTGACACACGCAACGCACATATCTCGCTAACGGGCCGGCACAGAAACTCAAGTGAGAAAAGTATTCCCTTCATTTATAGTAGTGACGTGCATCTAGGGAAAAAAGGTAATACAGTGAAAACTAAAAGCTGTGGAATAGAAGCTTTTGTTCGTGCATTTGGGTCGTGCCGTTTATTTCGACCAATTGGGAACGAAATAAGGCCTCTTCGGAATAAACACTAGCGAGCACAAAGCCCACGAAATAGCGCGGAGGAGAAATGGAGCGAGAGATTGCCGAGTAGGCACGGTGGAAAGACGAGCCATAAAAGAAAGACGGGCAGGGATTTCGGTTGCGAGCCAGCGGTGTAGAGCGAACGATCGCTTCGGAGCGCAGCGGACGCGTTCAAAGTGGTTGTAAAGCCCTTACAGAATGAAACGACGTCTTCTCTGCGGGCTAATTTCGGTGAATTAGAGAGTCTCAGCTCGAAAATGCATTATCAAGTATTTAGATAAACCGCGGAAGGAAGCGTTTCGCGGGAGTTCCGCGCTGTTTGTTGCTCCCAAACTGTATATAAAGAAAGAACACGCACGTATACCGGATGGAGAAATGTTTCGTGTTGCTATGGCGATGAAAGAAACAAAACTGTTGTAAAAATTGGGGGCTCGGAGTGAACCCCAACGCCAATATTCTGAGCAGCTAGAGGCATTATGTTCATGATGGAAGGCGTACTACATAGCAATTAGAACGAAATAAAAGTGCGGTCCCAGCCGTTGCCTAAAAAACAAAGAACCAGTTGTTGCAGTTTCGTTGCAGGTGATCAAGTTTTAAGTTTTTGATGTTCTTTCGAGACACCTTCCTTTCTTTAGGATGCTCCTTAATGTTCTGCTAACACACCTTCGCTTTAGATGTTTGTTTTGAGACACCTTCATTTCCTTTTTCTGCCTGTTCCCGAACCCGCAGATACGAGGATTAACGCTCGCCGGTAGGGAACATATCCGCCATGCGTTGTTAGATTTTTACCTATAGCCACTTGGGGTACTGGCCAAGAGTGAATAAAGGCTCCACCCACCGTTCTAAAAATGCCGGCTTCGCTGACTGCTTGCTCCCCACCTTATTTTCTTGCTGGCCCGCTTAGTGAGAGGCTTCACGCTCGCGTTTTATGCGCAAGACGCTTTCCCCGAGTAGTACGAACTGTGTGTCTACGCGAATGAAACGGGTGAGAGGGGGAGGGAAGTACTCTCAAGTGCATGTGGAGTAAACACTGCGCCTCCTTATGTACTCTGAAGGGCGTCTCTCTCAGGTGCGCACTTTGAATCTCGTTTACGTTCAAATCCCTGCGGCTTCGCTGACTAGCGGGAAGCCGCAGGTGCTGAGTTTTGTTTACCAGACCAGGACTGCTTGTTTTTGAGCGTGAGGTACACAAAGGAGGACCAGAAGTTTGACAATTCGCGCGACGCAGATGTTAAACTCGAAGCGGCTCCACAATACCGCGGCGCCGCCGCCGCCACCACCATGAAGGGGCGGCACGCATGCTTTGCATAACAAAGGCCCGTTGAAGCAGTGTGGGGAAGCACTCCGAAAGGGGGACTGTGGGTCGACCGCGCTTTTCAGCCTTGAAGCAGCTCGTCTCCAGCGTTTGTGCGTCGTCTCCTTCTTCTCTCTCGCCCGTATGCACACTTTTAATGCCGCGTTTCGCCAACTAGGTGACGCGGCAAACAAGTTCCGCTCGGGAACATCAAAAGAATGTAGTTGGCGCTTCGAGGAGCGCGCGCGAGGGGCGTTCACCTGAAGTTGGGCGAGTTGGAGTGTCGAAGCTGAGGGAATCCTGCGACACTTTGAAATAACTCCAAAGGAACAGGTATAACAAACAGGAAGGCATCAGGACCCGCAGAATCTCTGTTGACGGCTCTATTAAGTTGAGTGGAGTAACACAATCGCGCTGTTTCATCAGAGATGAAAGGTGTCTACCCTTCTCATATCGCCCCTCCCTGGTCCCAGCGTTGTGTGTACTGCTTTGGTTACTCTCTACAGTTAGCCTTCCGTGCCAGGTGCTTTCGAAAGTGGGCTTCATATTTTTTTGCGCTTCCGTAACCAGCTAACGTAACCGGGTGCCTCAGAGTAAACTAAACGCATTTGTGGCGAATAGAAACAACCATACACATTCCACTTGCGCAAATGGCCCCAGTGATAACGCCATCGTTATCTCTTCCTGCTTGCGCTGAGAGCGCTTTTCCTGAGCCCCCTTGTAATTAAAAACTAAAAGAGAGAAATATAAAGAGGTGAGCAGTGGGCGGGATGGCTGCGATGGCGCTAACAAGCTGAGCACATTGCCGCTGTTCCACTTTCCCGGATAATTGGTTTTACTGTGCCGGTGAGTTGCTCGCTCTTTTGTATTAACTTAATGTTCACTGCGAGCCTAATGGGTGTCGCCTGGGGTCCGTGATTTAGTCCCCCCCCCCCCCCCCCCCCCCGACGTCACTTTTATCTACTAGACTTCTTTCTTTTTAGTTTTCATGAATTGGGTCCCACTGATATTGTTCTCACTTAGAGTTGTTTGTCCAGGCGCCATCTACGTGGGGGCAATTACGCTCGGCGCGGAGCGCTGTAATAAATGTAGGGCGGGAGCACGGATTTGCTGAAATCGAATTGTATGCATAGGTAAGCGCTCTTCATCGCTAAAAGCACTACGTTCGTTACGGGAGAAAATGTACCTGACGGCAAACAAAGTCGGTGAGGGACCCACTGAGACACCTCATTAAGTGGAACAAAGTGACATCACGGAATTTTTCAGTAATATAGAGAGACGGGACTAGACGCAGGTGGGATACTGTTACATCGATGAAGGGTCAAAATATAAAAAAACGTAGGCAGCAAATGGACGACTAGGGCATAGAAGGAGAGATAGAGAGAGAGAGAGAAGAACTCCATTGATGCAGAGCATAGCTTGGTAGCAACGGCTGGGGGAACATGAGAAAAGCTTTCGTCCTGCACTGGACAAAGGATAGTGGTATTGACGATGATGCACCCTGGATAGTGGTAAAGGATAGTGGTATTGACGACACATGCACCCTGTGCACCACGCGGCGAGACGAGAAACCAGAGCCAGAGAAATTTCGAGGCAATACGGAAACGAATCCCACACTGCCTACACGGACGCTGCCACATACCCCGGGAATCAGCCCACGACCGCTGTTGTTGTCATGAAGAAACAACACCACACCAGTCTCACTATACCACACCACAACCCACTGCAAGCGGAGGAAGCGGCCATCGCCTTCGCAATGTGTCAAACCACAGCTACTTTCATCATCACCGACTCGCAGCAGCCGTGCCGAAATTTAACCAACGGGAGAATTCACCGCACAACCGTCAATATTTCTGCACAACGCCCCCCTAACCGTTCAATCAAGTTGATCTGGGCTCCCGCTCATCTCGATCTTTCGGGCAACAAGACCGCCCATTTCCTGGCTCGAGAGCTATCCCTCCGAGCCGCTGTTGCCGGAAGTGAGCCTGAGCGCATGCACCCGATGGTCATGTACCAAGAAATCATGCAACACTACCGACTAGAGCGACAGCATTACCCCCCAGCGCAGAAACAACTCCTGACAGAGCTGGAGCGACTCCTCCATGCTCTTCAAACGAACACGTACCCCCACCCTACCAGAAGTCACATTTTGGCTCCTACCTCTTTCCCCCCGCAGTGTCGCCTGTGCATCAGTGACAAGTCAACCCATTGCGCATTTAGTTGACATGGCGACTTCGTACACGGCAACTTGGCGTCTTCGTTGAAGCCTAGGCACCCTTATTGGCCGCGGCGTGTCCTTCAACATACGGCCGGGAAATCATGGGGCCCATCGGTTTCATCACTGTTGTGCCTTTACCAGGCGCTCTTTATTGGCTTTTTGCAATACTGTGCCTCTATACTTTGTAACCTTCGGCGATCGACACTACGCGTGCTTCAAAGTGCAAAGGCACAAGCCTTACGAATCTGTTTGGGGTTGCCTCGATGCACACCAACCCGTGGAACGATCGCAGAAGCGCGAGTCTGCCCAGTTTAATTCTACCTCGCGCAAGAAACTCTTCGTGCGCGCCTCCGACATGGGACAAGACATAAGTGTCATCGTCTGTCGAGTGTTTTCAGGGACCGGCAGAATTCAAACTACTCCTGAAGTATTTGGGCGCAGCAACATTAAATGCCTTCCAAATTTCCAGTTGCGAAAATCTCAGAGGTGCCTCTGCAGGTTGTGCCTGATCTACAGGTGCGGTTATCAATTCCTGAAAAATCGGTAAAAAATCCCGCATGTCGTCTTCGATCTTAAGTCAACTTTCACTATTTTACATCAGTGAAATGTACAGGGAGGCGTCGCATGTTTTCGTTGACGGCTCGGTCACGGCGTCTTCGTCGGCAGCAGGAGTGGTTATGCCTGGGAAGGAGCTCATCCAACGTTTCAGTATTGCTCACAGGACGTCGTCTACCGCAGCAGAACTGATCGGTATACGCGGAGCGCTCCGCACCATTTCTTGTGAAAGGCCACAGAAGTGGATTATCTTTTGTGACTGCAAACCAGCGCTGCAGGTACTGATGTACCCAATGAAGCGAGGCGCGTATGATCAGCTTACCACTGATGTCGCTATCCTGTTTAAAGAGTTGAATGAAAAGGGCCACACGGTAGTGCTTCAGTGGATACCAAGTCACTGTGGCATCACTGGAAATTAGTTGGCGGATGCAGAAGCACAGCAGGCACACCACAATGGAACTCTCCTGTCTATACCGATCACAAGGCAGGATGCTAACACGATACTCTACGGAGCACGTAAACAAGCTGCAGCCTTGTATTCGCCGGACTTGCAGAATCGACTTGAACGCCTTCACATGCTCGATCCAGAGCGAAAGTTATGGCTCAGTCATGCTCCTCGACTTCGCAGAGGTCAAGAGACATTGCTGCACAGGCTGCGTCTTGGAGTAGCATTGACCCGGAAGTATCTCCACACAATCGGACGGGAGGACAGCCCGGACTTCCTTCTCTGCGGTTGCCCTGAGACTATCGAACATTTGCTTAGCTCTTGTCCAAAGTACTCCAGTGAGCAAAAGAACGTTGAGCAAAAGAACGTTGAGACACTCGCCCTCTGTCCGAACAAAAGATTTCGGGCATGCGGGCTGACAACAGGAAGCAAAGCCTAGCCGTTAAAGCCCTGCTAACATTTCTTAGTGACTCCTCTCTGGAATCTCGGCTCTAGGTTGCGACAAAATTTAACAGACTGCGAAATAATGTCTCATTGTTTCTTTTTTGTTTTTTTTTTGCTTGTGTTTTCTATGGACGATAATCATGCATGTGCTGAAACGTGGACTATAATCGTCTGATTCAGAACCCTGTTGTATGCGAGGTTTTACGGCTTGTACATAGTTCATTTGTCGATTTCATTGTCATTTCCCATACCTTCCATATTCATTTCTTTCTCTTTCCCCCCCCCCCCCCCCTCGCCAGTGGGAAGTAGCAGGCCCAAGATCACTTTCTCCGGCCGACCTCTTCTCCTGTTCAATAAACATTTACTCTCTCTCTTTTCGTTCCACGGGGCGGCAAATTATGCTTTTTTAAAGCAACCCAAAGGATCGGGACACGCAAGACGGGAGCTTTGCAGCAACATGAGCAACAAGCAAACACGAACACACCAAGCACCATGTCGCCGTTCAGATGCGACAACAATGGCCTTCGAATTCCTTTTTTTCGACTTACTCTTGTTAAAATAACACAACAATATTTTCTTTTCCAGAAAAGCGTTGTATTTCCTGTCAGAATATTTACGATGAAATGTGAGACGTATATCCTCATCTTATTCCTATTAAAATTAAAAAAAACGGCCTTGATGATTTTCTTCTCCAATATTTTATGACAGGATATTGGAAGCGTCATACACGCACGAACGCTCAGGTACTCATGTTTCCGGCGGGGATAACGACGATGAGCAAGCGACGTGCGCCTCGCCGGATGATCTCAACTTTCGGTCCCAAACGATACAAGCCCCGCTACGTTCACTATCCGCTCGGATGTTGACGAAGCGAACGAACAAGGCAGATACTTGGAATACGATACGAGCCCACGGGCCTGTACATTTTTTTTTTCTTTTCAAAATATGCGCATATTAAAGGGCCATCAGGGAGGAGCTGCTTCTATGGCAGCGAACGTGCGCGTCACAAAGCACGAGAGAGGTTACACTGGCTACGGGGAATAAGGGAGGTGAGAGGGGTAAGGGTGGTGAGCGACCGTGCAGATAATTTTGGCCTGAAAGGATCGAGGTTGCGTTCCTCTCCGGCGCCGAAAAATAATGATCGAGAGATAGATATTTAAGCACCGCAATGTAATCCAGTAACAAGTGTATTACGGGCGAAATTGGTAGTTGTTTACGAATCGTGAGCATTAAAATGTGCAATTTTGCTTTTATGGCATACATGTTATAACCTTCTGGCCCAAATTCTTACTTGAAATCAACTGGTGCATTTAACTTCCGTTCTCGGTCTGATCTGATTGTAGGGTTTGACGCGCCGACGCAACGCAGGCGATGAGGGGCGCCGTAGTGGAGGGCTCCGGATTAATTTTGACCACCTGGGGATCTTGAACGTGCGCCGAAATCTAATACGGAAACTTCCGTTCTCCCACGTGGAAAGAGACGAAATAAATGGACGTGCTTTGCGATATTTTCCGCCGGCCAGTCGACAAATGAAACTGGCATCATGGTAAAGGTTTACCTATAAACTGGCTTTGCATTCGCGTTGAACCTACATTTCTAGAATGGAAAGTGAAATCTGCCTAGTCAGGTAACTTTAGACCCACACTCTAGTAACATATTCACGATAGAATTAGCGGTGTAACAACCCGCCAAGACGAAATAAATGGACGTGCTTTGCGATGTTTTTCGCCGGCCAGTCGACATATGAAACTGGCATCATGGCGAAGGTTTACCTATAAACTGTCTTTGCATTCGCGTTGAACCTACATTTCAAGAATGCAAAGTGAAATCGGACTAGTCAGGTAACTTTAGACCCACACTCTAGTAACATATTCACGATAGAATTAGCGGTGTAACAACCCGCCAAGGCAGCAAGCACCGTTTGAGAGTGTGGGGGACTTCCCCGAACACCTGGAATGGTGGGTTCAAGGGGTGAGAACGAAGACGAGAGTTTACGAGATATGTCAGTGTTATACTAAGGACATCGCTTATTTTCCTGGCAACCATTCCTAATTGGTTTTGAGTCTTTCCTAAAGGGGTCATGCAGCAACAACACAAGTTTGGTTTATTCTAAAGATTGCGTCGTCGGAATCATACTGACACAACGTAAACTTAGCTCGAATAAGCTACATAATTAGGAACCAAGGGAATGGCCATGCGACCCACTAGCTCATTTCCCGCAGCAGATATATGATGTCATAAGCTCTCCTCTGCGATTGGCTGAGGTCGCTGGCAAAATCAAACACAAATTGGGCAGGGCTTATAAGCCCTGCCCGATTTGCGCTATTCGCGCTTAAATGTAGGGCACATTCTTTTAATGTCAGTACCCGTCGCGGTGGCTCAGTGGCTAAGGGGTTTCGCTGCTGAGCACGAGGACGCGGGTTCGATTTCCGGCCGCGGCGGCCGCTTTTCTGATGGAGGCGAAAAGCAAAAACGCCCGTATGTGCGAGATTTCGGCGCATGTTAAAGATCCCCAGGTGGTCAAAATTAATTAGCAGCCTTCCACTACGGTGCGCCTTATCGCCTGCGTTGCGTCGGCGCGTTAAACCGCACAATCAATCAATCTTTTTATGGCAGTAAGAATTGTTGGGTGAACAATTACAGTTCCGAACGAACACGTAAACACCGAAGCAGTTAGTGCGACACTTTGCCGGCTGATACCGCTAACACGGCCGTCGGACGCGCTGGACTGGGCAACACTCAACAACTGACACAAGCGGCATGGTCACCTACGACCATGTTGGTCGAGTCGTAGCTTAATTTTAAGGGAACTATTAGTCTGAACAGTGCTTAAAATACTGCAGGTGTAGAAGTCTGGCCAGAAGCAAAGTGCGAACACTGGCACTTCAGCAGTATTGCAGCACCATCTATGAAATTGGACGATAAACACGGGCGCCTGTGAAATGTAGCAGCCCTGGTAACCAGGGAATATATAGTTTTAAGGTCCTGCTCTTAATATGTCATTGGCAACGTCACCATAACACACGATGTAGCGGGAGAATTGACATTCTGACTGAAAATATTTAATTCGCAGTGAATAAGGCATTTTTTGCTGCAGAACAAGCACTTAGTGCCCTATAAAACACTGAATCTTTGGAATAAAACAAACTTGTGTTTTGTTTGTACAGCCCCTTGAACAAGGAGATATTGTTTATTTTTTCGATACGATGCGTGTAGCCTTGACCGAGGAGATCCGTTGCATATCGTCACTAAGGAAGAAAAAGTGCAGAGCACGGACTCAAGGCGCCGTCAAGTGGCATTATATGGATACATGAGCTTTATTTTTTTTTGACCCACTGCTAGAGCTACCGACCAGGTCGTCTCCGTGAAATTGGGGAAGCGCGTCAAGCTTAGATGCAGATAGCTCGGGTGAAAAAGCACATTATTTGGTTTACTTAACATTTTGATTCTTAATTTTGTTAATACTATTGTTGAGCATTCGTTCGAAGTACTGCAGACCCGTTCCTCACTTCCGAGGTATGAATGCTTTTTTGCACTGATCGGTTTTAGAAGTGGGCACATTTAATCGCCGTGTTCAACTGCACCCGCCGTTATCCGCCCGTTTGACAAAGAGGGAGTATGCTGATTTTCTTGGGATTCTGTCGCCTTAGAAGATTTGAATAAAACTACCGATTCTGGCGTGAAGGCTCAAATTTTATTCAGTGAGTGCCCCGCTTTGCCAAAAAGGCGCTGAAAAAGGGGGGTTACAGACTGGAATAAAACAATTCTTCATTCACACACTGACGCACTGAGTGTTTAAACAGTCATTTCTAGACGCAAACGCAAGCAAAAGGCTCCGTCCCATGAAAGTTGCTCCCTAGAACAGGCACACGATGCCCCGCGGTCAACGCTACGACAATCAATGGCATCGGTGCGCCAAGTGATTTCCTCCAGGGGTAGGTGTGCGTGTCGAAACCATTCACCCGGGCACTTTGTTCCAAAACGCCGCAGTCGCTCCGCTTTCCACCACGTCACCCGCGGCGGCATTTATTCCAACGGGCGCTCCACTCGGCTCGTCTCAATGCCGTTTGTTTCAAAGGGGCTTTCACTGCCGGCCACCCACGCGAGCGGGCGCGATTAATAGCTGCTTGGTGTGTACGAGCTGGCGCTTGCACGGCCTTGCCCTTCAGCCCACCGGTGACCCGATTCCGCCGCTGGCAATGCTGGTGCGGTGTGGTCACCTGCTTTCGACGTTGCGGCCGTCACGCGACGCAGTCAATACCACACAGGAAGCGGTGGACGTCTATTCTTTAACTTTGGTCATGCATGCATTTTTCCCCCATTTTCACGTGCCTTTACTATCGGCCAGCAAAAAGCATCTTCTGCTTAGCACTGCAGTGCTGTGCTTTGCAGTCACGTTAAGGGGACCATGAAGTCAAAATACAAGTTGGCTTCATTACAAAGGCTGCTTTGTCTCGATAACAATGATACCAATTTCATCTCAAACTTCAAAGAGATAATCGAGGAAATGAAGAAAACATATCAAGCAGTGGTGACTCTTCAGCCAATTTTCAGCGAAGTCTCTATGACATCAAAGAATCTTGTCCGTGTGTTTGGTGGCCGCCGACCAAATGCACCGCCAAGTAACATCACTAAGCCATTGTACTGGAGCCTCTAGTTCCCGTTAATCATACCACTTGAATGCTAACGTGCAGTTCCTGCATTGATAGCTACGTTTTTAGAGGTAGATTATATCGCTTCGCTCCTGCCCATATTGCGTCACTGCACGGCAAAATCTGGAAGTTTTTCAGTATTTCTCGAGTTTTTCTTCTTTGTTGCTAAAAAAACCTTTTGCGGCTGCAATGGAGGTGAGTGAGCTTCGAACAGCTAGTTGTTTCATATTCAACGAGGTTGGATTTTGCCTGCCTGCATCAGGGCCGGAGCGGAGCTACAGGCGACTTACCAGGGACGTTCGACCGGCTCAGCAATGAGACGAAGACGTCCCTCCGAGGCCCCAACGCATATTTTCGTTTTTAGATTCGACGCTGAGAGGAGCATCGCTTGCTGGCGGCCCTGTCCTTCCTGCGTCGTTGTCGTCCGTGTCCGCACAGCTGCGTCTCTCCTCCGCTCGCCTCCTCTGCTCTATCCGATAGCGCCGATAGCGAACACTCTCTCCCAACAACTGCGCGCGGCGTAAGCGCGGCGTAAGCGCGCTGTGCGCATGTGCAGCGCCCGCTCTCTCCACGGTCTCCTCTCCTTCGGGCGCGCTGCACTCCGCTGCGCGCCCGAGTGCGCTGCACTCGGCAGTGCGCTGCGCTCCCGGAGTGCCGCGCTGCGGCCGGTCTCTCAGTCGACGGTCGTCCACGCTACGCTTGCGCTCTCTCTCTCTCTCTCTCTCTCTCTCTCTCTCTCTCTCTCTCTCTCTCTCTCTCTCTCTCTCTCTCTCTCACACGCACACACACATTACCCGACGATTGCTCACGCAATTCGAGTAATCGACCCAACGGAAACGCACAATGGCACCCCCATCAGCGTCGCATCACACCAGGGTTCCCGCGAGGGGAGGTGGGCGTTATTTTTTCTTCAGCGGCTTTTGTACAATAATACGGGGAGTTAGACGCGCTCGGTGGTAGATAACCATGTAGAATCCACACTGCTGCACGCCGCTTCTGAAATGGAGGGAGCGACGCTGGTCTTATTCCGACAATCACTGAAAGCTATACCCGATTGGCATACAGGCCATTCTTCGCCCTACAGCGCGGTAGTTGAATCGTTTAACAGCATGCGTTTTTCTTGGTTATTCGGAACTTATGAAATTTGATTCCGTATTTTTACTTGATATAATGTATGCAATTGTTCGCGTTGAACTACGTGTGTTTGGTCCTAGTGCTCACTTTTTAGAGCGTTGGATGTCGTAGAGAACGTATGGGCTGTTCATAATGTGCGCGCTCATACCGTGATCTTTGGTCGCGTGACCCGTGGCGAGGTGTTAATGATAATAATTCTCATAATTATACGCGACATTTAGAATACTTCTGATCACATATATTGAGAGACGATGGAAAGCGGGACCGGTTTACTCGGACACCTGGAGGAAAGAGACCTATTAAGTGGTGCTAATGATTGTGTACAGGTGATGATGATGCCTAGGCCATGAGAGCTAGCACTGATGATAATGTGCTCCCAAATCAGCTCACTTATAAGCACGCGAAGGTCTTAGTCACCTAAGCGCGTGGCCGACGTATCCTGCTGAATGCGGATCGACTGCAGATCGTCTAGACGTTGGCATGTAGTGGCGACATCCGAGAGGGTTTTTGTGTTCTGAAGGGCGAGGGCGGTGAAAGCGAATTGGTTAATACCTTTCAGTATGTGGCGTACGCGCTCCGACTCCGACATATCCTTACTGACCTTCCGGCATAGTGCGAGCACATCTTCGATGTAAGACGTGTAGCTTTCGCACGGATGTTGTATACACGCACTTCCATGTTTTTTTTTTTTTTTTTTCGCCCTCAGAGCGAGCTGCGGATGTCCCAAAAATCTTAGGGATCTCGGTTGTAAAGGTCGTCCAATCGGGTATGCGTTCCGCGTTATTGAGGCACCACGTCTTCGCCATCTCGGTAAAGGAAAAGCCGACAGTCAGCCGTTTTAGCTTGTCGTCCCACCCTTTATATGCGCTGACTCTCTCGAAGTTGTCCAACCACTCTTCCACATCATCCCCACGAAGGCCAGCGAAGTAGGGAGGATCTCGCTGGCGGCTGGTGACAAAACACTGCGGGGAGGCGAAGCCGTGACGCTGGCTGGATCGGGTGTTGAGTCTGCCGATCGAGTCTGCCGTGCTTTAACGTTCCATGCTCGTGTATCCAACCTCGCTGCTGGCCTATAGGCCAAAACGGAAATCATTCGTCACGGCTTTATTTCTTGTTATAAGCTTTGCATGCGCGAAGCGAATAGGTACGCACGTCCAAACAAGTTGGAGTATATGCAGAATTGTGCCTGCGCACCCATACAGGGTCTCTGAAACATTTTTTAAACGCTTGCACTCTTTCCTTCGCATCTGGAAGCACTTGGAAAGCTACATTTATCGCCAGCACGGACGGCACTCCGTGATTTGCTTGCAGCAGATACGTCTTCCGTTTGTGCTTTGTTTTGCGGCTTTCTTTTTAAAGTGATTATCGAATGTGTTCGTTCATGGCTGAAACTAACGGAAAGCCGGCCAATAGCAGCTACACTGCTCTCATGACGTAATTGCAGCGATCGGAGAACGCCAAAACCAAGAAAGAGAAAAAAAAAAAACCTTTTGAGCAAGTTCCTTGGTTATTTGATGGGCATAGAGCAGTAATTTTTCGTTGGGGACTTGGCGACCTCCTAATCTAAGTACTAGTTATGTTCCTTGAGTACATTCTGCAAGCATTGAAGATTTCCAAAAAAGTTGGAAAACGTGCTGCAGGGCCCCTTTAATGCTGATCAGTGCACTGATGAGTATGACGTATGCTTAAGCAAACAGAACCGACTTGCTCACAAAACATATTGCGATAATTTTCTGTCAGCATACTGCAAAGAAAAATTCCCTAGTGATAAACCTAAATTTACGCGTCATACGGTGACGCGGTTGACCTATACGTCAACAACCGTCCCCCCCTACCGCCCTATAGGTCATATAGGTGCTGTAGGTCCTATAGGTCGTAGGTCCTACGTCCTATAGGTCTTATAGGTCAACCGTCACCGTTTATAGGTCAGAAACTTTCGCATAGATGTATACGGCTGGCTGACAGTGATGATTATCGAAGGTCGGTATTGCCTACGGTACGTCTCGAACTTTTTCCCAAAGAAAAAAATCCCGGGAGCGGGATTGGGCCACGAATGAATATGTTGGTGGGTACGCTATGACCATTCAGATGAGGCTAGTGAAGGGTTGATCAATCCCCTTCGTTGGCCTATGCCACGTATGAATGGGCGTGGGCCTGCAGCAGCCATGGAGTATCCTTTCTTATGCATTGCAGTTTGCACGTGGAATCAACAAAACTTGGCGATTTTTTCTTTCGCCTTCTGTACATTGAAATATAGCGTACAAATATAAAAACCCATTCAAACCGACAGTGCAATGTACCCGATGTTGTTCACCGGTGTATAACACGCTGTCAAATATGTGTAGGTAAATGACAAGAAAAAAAAACAGCAGTCACGGCGGAGCGGTAATGGTTACCTGATTGCGCAAGGGAGCCGGTGTTTGATGCTCGAAACTGTTGAACTTACAAGAACATTTTGTGCTTGAGCTCTGTGCTCTGTTCTCCGCGGTGCGTGCCGCATAACACCAGTGCCGAAACCACAGTGCCCCGGGGATAGACACATGGTCGCAGATCCCCCAAACACATCGCCGCACTGAAAGAAGACGCCCTACAATAAACCACTCACAGCTGCTGCTGCAAAAGTTGCAGCGAAGAAAAAAATCACGCCATATCCACGGAATGAATGATGATATGTGGGGCGAAGCTCGAGAGGGGGAGATCATCGGTAACCGTAACTCCCCCGTGAAAGTTCACCCATTACATCATTAAAGGGGTCCTGAAATACCTTCCGCCGATGCATGGATCTACATGTAACCAAATAAGACAATGTATTAGCAATCTCCTCCCGCAAGAATTTTGTTAAACCGATGAGTATTAGCTGAGAAATCGTAAATCAAAAACCGCGCATTATCGTCGCGCCGCGTTTCCTCCTCTTTTCAACTGTTGACGGCGCGCGAGCAGTGCCTCCCATGATGCTGCGCTGGTCAGCGGTGACGTACTTCCGCATTACGCTCCTCCGACTGCCGTCTGCTACGGGCAAAGTTTTGTTGACACCATGAATTCCGCACTCCGCTCAAGGATGGATAAGCGAACGAAAAATCTGGCCGCATGTGTGCGGTGGCCTGGCCTTGCCCTTTCGCGGTGTGCGTTGCTGCAGTGCAGCACGTGACTTTTAATCGGCGGCGAACTCGCAGCCGCTGGGGAGGATCTTGCGCTCGGTCCCTTTCATGCACCGCGCTCTGTTTATCCAAAAAGCGCCGTATCAGATGTGGCCCCGCTGGTGCCGGGTCTTATTTTGCGGTGGTGGTAATTCCTGCCGGCGCCATGTGAAAAAGACATTTTAAGCCGATACAGAACCCGTGCACAAAACGCTTCAATCATGTGACCAGTTCAGCTTGGGGCGACGCGTGGTGGAGAGCGGCAACGTTGGCTAAACATGCTCCGGCGCGGCTCTGAGCTTTCTAGCGCTGGAGCGAGCGCCTTTCTTTGACGATCTCAAACATCGGTTGCCTTGGCAACAAGGCACAAACCGCCCCAGAGGTCAGTTACGGTTGCGTGATCCCGGTTCAGCTTGGGGCCCCACCTCGCGGCATATGGGCACTGCAGGCATACTACTCACTCTCATTTGGAAGTGCGAGATGCGTTTGGCATTACAGGAGGCGATGGTGTGTGTGTTGTGGACGCCTTTGTTTCGCGATGAAATGCGACGTTGTGCTTCTGCGGGTGGATAGTGCTTCCCATGGCCTGGATTATCTTTCTCGAGCGACGTACGACTCAACCTCGCATGGGGTATGTGCAGTGTGCGTGGCTAAAAGCCATCTCGGTTTGCGCGCCAGAGTTAAGTGACTTGCTGTTCGTCCCCGCAAACCGCGCGCGAGGTGAGTGCCGAATTTACGAGGGGCAGGAGGAGGCAGCCCATCGTCTGTCAATCGCGGTTCAGACTTGCAACGCATGTTGTGACGTTGTGTTCGTTCGAAACGCATCTCTGGATTGTTTGGAAGTTGAATAAAATGTATGCGTCAAACCTGGGCATTCGGCTCAGGGCGTTCTCTGCGATTGCACGAAATAAGTTCCACGGGGCTTCAACGCTTTCTTTATGGGACGTACACCGGTAAGAGAATATCCATGTCGTGTTATGGCCGTGTTGCATTCAATACGAACGGTTAAGCGTTTGTTTACACTTGTTTCGTTTGTCGTAAAATGTCCAAGCACTCCGGCACTACGCTGGGAGATCAGCCGGCGAGTCGACGCTGAGCAGACGACTCATCTCTTTGCCGGAAGTGCGTGAAAAAGCCGCCCAATAGCAGGATGTCTAGCTCATGACGAACATCGGGGAATCGATGATGTAGACATGTGAAGATGGCGGCGTCCAAAAACACGAAGGAAAGGGTGAGAAAAAAGCGACAAACTTTGCAACAAAAGTGTGAGCTTTCCGCTGCGCGTAAAAGAGTAATACTTGGCCCAGATGACCTTGACGACCCAATCTAACGATTGCGCTACTTCATTTAGTGTGCTCAAAATGCCTTTCAGGGCCCCTTTAAGAAAGACGTAAGACTGTGTGCGTACATTATACAAATCAACTTTTATTTTGTTCTTGTTCGTTTGTTGTTGTTGTTGTAGGGTTCGTGAGGCTGCAAGCAAGCGCTCGTATCGGCAGGCAAACCCCGATGCAGTGAGAGCTCGCGAGGCGGCTGCAAAACGCATCAAGCGAGCTCAGCCCGAAGCTGCCCACGCGCGGTTTAAGCGCGACTTTCTTGACGAAATGCTTCAGCCTCTCTTTCGCGCACGGCGGGATCCTGTCGGCGAGCGCGCGCTGCCGCCGCCCTGCGCGCCCTCCGCTCCGCAGCCTTGTCAACAACCACCTCCTCCATCCGGTGACTCGTAGCGAAAGAGGAAGCGCGTCAACAGCGATTGCCTTTTATAGTGTCAGTCACGTGCGAGTGACGTCACCATGACGTCACTTACACCAGCGCCACCTGCGAGTGAGTCATCGAACTAGGCGGTCACGTAGCGCCACCTGCGAGTGAGTCATCGAACTAGGCGGTCACGTACCACGAGACACAAGGGATGGACAGACCCACGGTAGAGTGTACTAGAAGTTTTAGAGTGGCCCGACCGGCCGCCCGGAGAGGTGCTCGTTTCGCGCAGAAAATAGCGGCGGCGCTGCAGTCAACGACCATTGAAAGCGAAAGCGGCGGCCGTCCGCGCGCGCGCGCCCAGTCGGACCAGGAAACGCTGAGGCAGGCTTTATGCGCGGAGCGCTCGGAATTTGTTCTGCGGGTCGTCCATTTGCTTAAATATACTGTAGGTGCAGTGGACTGTGGGCAACGGGGAGGAGGAGGAGGAAAAACTTTATTTGTCCCATCCGTTGAGTGCAGTCACTCCGGACCAATGAGGGGTGTCCTCACACAAGTGAAATCACATAGGCGTTTTTGGTTACGTAGGGAGAGGCATCTGTGTACAGCACATCCTTTTGATTTTGAAATTGTGCCTGAAGATAGTTGGCGCGGGCCCTTCGTCTTCCAATGTGATGGGTAGGGTGCATATTTCTAGGAATTGGGGTAACACGGATCAGTGGAACACCTATTCGAAAAGAAAAATAAACGCTGCAGCTTACTTTGCGTCAGTTTTGCCCTTCCCGCTCGACAACAACGAAAATTACGGCTTTTCCTTTGGGGCAGTATTCGTATAGCGGATTGTAAATAAAGTAATTGCAGCGACATTTTTTTCTATTCCAATTTCCCATAAAACGTATTTTGCGTGAAATTGCTTGATATGAACCAGTTCATGATTGCTTTATGATTGTGTACTTATTGTGCTGCTTGATGGACATAATTGGTCGGCGCAAATGACACGAAAAAATATGTTGACTGGGATGATAGCTTCTCAGAAGAATTTCTTACTTATTCTCTTGCAATGTACGCTAGGACTGATGTTACGTGGGTTAATATCATAAGTCGCTTTTGTTTTTATTGCGTGAGTTGTTATTATAGCAGTATTTAAGCAGTGGCCCGCTTGGGATAATTACGGGTCACCGTGGTGGCCGAACAGAAAATGACACGCGCAAGCGAGATATCTTTTTAACTAAAAAGGGGTTAGCCCAGCGGTTAGCTCAGTTTTCCCAATGACCGTCTTTCATGACCTATTCTCACAACGTTCTATTAATCGCACCACATTTCACCTGATTCGGTCAAGAAAGGAGTTGAATCATATTAACACAAATTTAATTCACAAGTATGCTGAGAGTACAATTACACGCACATAAAACAAATGCAAAAGATAGATCAGAAAATATATTGACCGCGACAAAAATGAAGTATAACACGTCTACTATAGAGGTAAAGATTCAAGAACGCTTATATGAAGGTTCAAATAAACGGAACTGGAACAAAATACAAATTTTGTTTTCATATTCAATAGCCCAGCAAATAAAATGCAACGCGAGAAATCATACACAAAGTCTACCCAGGTAAAGCTTTAGGATAACGCTAACATGGAGATTTAAAGGGACCCTGCAACACTTGCCATCGACTACTAGTAATGTATTTTGGGATAAAGTCTATTGTCCCAGAAATCTCCTCCCGCAAGAATTATGAAAATCCGTTCACAATTAACGAAACTACGCGCGATGAGAATCGCGCATAATCGTTCCCTCTCAACTCAACCGCGGCAACGCGACGAAAGCTGCGCGCTCTCTCCCTGAGACGGGGACGGCTCGCGGCGTTCTCTTCGGCGGCCTTCGATATATCACATGCCGGGTAGTTTTCTCCTTTCTCCGCAACGCGGAGGGGCCTATTTCCGGTCTGGTGCACAAAAAAGCAGGCATGGGTGCCTGCTCGCAAGTGCGCGCTCGGGCTGGTGGGGCGTTTTGAAGCAATAAACGTTTGTAGTCGAGTGGTCGCGTTGAAAGGGAAGTATTGAGCTCATCACTCAAACTCCGAGCGCACTCAAAACACAAAAGAAACGGCAAAACTGTGCCTACAGGTTCAGGCATAGAAGAGGTTCGTACGCAGCGATGACGACGACGGAAATGGGAGAATCTAGCAGCGAAGTTGACCAGTGATAGCCGATCGGGCAGCCGTGGCCTATGTGACGTCCCTTAGGCCATGCATAATGAGGACAACTGAAGAGAGAGCGGTTGGTTTTTCCGCGTCTTTCACATCGATTTGCGCGCTCACCGCTTCACGTGCACGTGTAATATTTGGCTCAGGTATTCCCGGCAGTGTAATCTAAACGTCACGCAGGTTTACTTGCACTGCTCAAAGAGTGTTGCAGGGTCCCTTTAAATTGACATTTTTGGCCAACGCATTTTCATAACTCGCTCTCGATCATTAGCGACGGCTAAGTTTAAGGTGTTACTCCCACTTTCGCATGTAATCACGGAACTTGTTTAAACCTTTTATATAGAAATGAATCCGTGTCACAATGTATACAGAACCCAACCAAATTTGCTGTCAAGGTCTCGCGTGCTGGTCGCAACCAACGCCGTTAAGGTGTTTGTTGGAAATAAGGCTGCAGCACATCCATAACGCTGCCATGGTGGAGCTCCTTTGTCGCTGAATCAACTGCTAAAAACGTCCTCGAGATCACTAATAGACTTTAAAAATGCCCGGAAGGATTCAGAAGTCCCAAAATTACAAGAGGTAGTAAACACAGCGGCATCTTCCCCTGACATACAGGATTGGCCCTGCAGACTTGGCACTTCGTTTTTAGTACACACTGCCTTACCAAGTGCGCGCAATATATGCGACATAGCAGGTTACTAAAATAAGAGAGCCAACTAAGACAGGGCACGCATCAACGGTTGGGTATCAAGAAGAAGATTCTTGGTATTTTCGTTCCAAATAGGAACGTAAAAAAACAGTAAACTTTTTGCAGCCTATAGCATGTGCGCCCCGCCGCTTTTGCTTCATGCGCAGAGTCAAGAAGGGGAACGGAAAAAAAAAAACATTTCTGGTGTCTGTCCGTCAAATTAATCCCTCGTTAACTCGAGCTCCGCTATCTCAAAATATCTTCTCTAGAAACTTTTTTTCACCGTGTGTTTACCTCCCATAGGCGCTACGCATTAGCCCGCTTTATTTCGAAACGTTTTTTCGGAGGTCTACGGATGTCTCGAAATACTGACAGAGAGCACACAAGGAAAATTCCGCTGCAGGCAGCTGATAAGGTCCCCGTCCGAATGATTACTCCCACTACTCGCCGAACGTGGTCGTGAAGTGCAAGTTTACACGGACTACGCGTCCCCGTTACCGGAATGCTGCCTGGCGCGTACATCACTGGATAGCTGTGGACGACGCACCTGATCATGCGGACGAGGAGGAGCCTCCAAAAGTGCCTACAACGGCAGAAACAACATACATGCTGCGTCTGCTTTGTAACAAGGTAAAATGTAGAGGTGGCGACCGCCAATTCGTGCGATGCATTGAGAAGCTCGGGTACGCTTTTCTGAGATGCGGATGCGAACGCGAAACAGCCGAGCGCAACACAGTTCTTTCTTCTGCAATAATAAATGTTTCTTTTTCCTGCGAAATATTTTGCCTTTATTACGAAATCTCCTCTGTGCAATAGTGCTTTTGTTAGCAGCACTAGCTGTTATTTCAGGGACCTGGCTTCAAGTTTTCTGCATTTGACTTAACTCGAACCTCCCCGCTATCTCAAAATTGTCAGCTAATTTTACGACTTCGAGTTAACGAGAGATTGCTGTATATCAACAATTAACGTTTTCAGAAAACGCATAAAAATGAGAAAGTATCGTTGGGAGGAGGAGGGGGTCGATAATTTTATGTCGGGTCGTACTAGTTTAAAATTTGCTCAAGCGGAGTCATAACGTTTCTGCGTCTACTTTCTAAATCAGCTGACCAAAGGTGCAGGTTCGATTCCTGGCCGCGGCGGCCGCTTTTGTGATGGAGGATAAAAGCGAAAAACGCCCGTGTTTTCGAGATTTCGGCGCAATCCTAGGTGGTCAAAATTAATCCGGTGCCCTCCAGTACCGCTTGCCTCATCGCCTGTGTAGCTCCGGGGCGTTAAACCTCATAATACAAAATAAATCAACTTCGCAAGCGCAAAACACCGCAGCGAGCAACGCAAATCTTGCGCGCGCAGGGTGGGAGCTGGTGCCGGGGAGCGGCGGCTGTTCAGTTGTTGACGACAGCAGCGCCGCCGCTATACCGCTTTTATTTTCTGCGCGAAAGTCGACCCGGCGGAGCAATGGGAGAGGCCGCCGCTCGGGCCACTCTAAACCTTCTAGTACACTCTACCCACGGCTTTAGGAGCTTCGCCCCTAAAAACTGGCGAAGTTTGCACTAAGTCACTCAAGGTTTGAACCACAGCGAAGCTGGAGGATTTCTTTATATATACACGTAAGCTCTGATAGACACCGCCATGCATTGCGTTAGGTTTGAAATTGTTTATTTACATGTTCTGTGTTCGCTTTTCACTGTGGTACTGGTAGTCATCGTCATATCCACCTATGTCGTCGTCTACCTCATGCATGAATGGCGGGTCCGGATTATTTTGTCCGCAGGCTTTCACACTTCTCCCAAAGTGCAACGCGTCAGCACGCGCTAGAACCGGCGGCAACCGGCTTCGCGAACTGGGCGCCTGTAGCGCCCCGAGCTGTCTTGTGCTCCCCCTTGAGGCGCGGACGCACGTGAACTGTTTTCTTTGTGTTTTTTGCGAGCGCCACGCGCAAGCCTGGACGACACACTCCTCGTAAAGCGCGTGCTCACGAGTGCAGTAAACGGCGGGAGTAATTATGACCCGGGCTTTTGTGATGACGTCGCACACATCATGGCCAGCAGCAACAGCTCCGTGGTTAAAAACCACTCGCATAAAAGAGCGATCCGGGACAATGGCCCTTCGGGTTAACACGGTGAGCATAGCTCGACAGATTACCGCGTCCTCCTGTTCTGTTTGTTTCTTGTCGCGTGTCACCACCACCCCCCCTTCCCCCCCCCCCCCTTCCCCCGTTGGCGCAGCTGCGTTCCATGTCGGGCGCAGAACGCGCGCTCCCGATGCGGCAAATCAGCCTCTCTGGTGCCACACCGAACCCAGGCGGGGCCATACGAAGAGGGAAAACAGACGAAGGCGCGCCTCGTTGTGACAGGAACGTAAAACCAATTGGCGGACGGAGCACCGGCATCTTGCGCGCACCCGCCAAGAGCGCTCTCTTATATATAGAGCTCTTAAGCTGCAGGGCCGGGGGGTCCACGAGAAGTCAATGCCGGAAGCGCCAAAGAACAAAGAACAGAAACTGCTCGAAAAACAATAATGAAGGGAAAGGCGTCGCCCCCCGATCGAGCACGGCCATCTGGCCGCGAAATGACGCCTCCACGTGTGGGCTGCGTTCTGTGATCGGTCGTGAGCCGTACTAAGTCATTCGGAAGCAGCGGAGGTTTCCGGGCCGCTTGCAGCCAGCCGTCCCTACACTACTTCGATGTCCATTGTTCTATTCTCTTTATTTCTCCACTTTTTGTTCGCCATGACGAGCCCTGTTGTTTGTCTTCCTTTTTTCCTCCAGATTGCGAGAGTATGGGGAAACAGTTTTCCCCATTTTGTATTTTTCTACCCCTCTCCTGCGGGAACTGACATTTCCCGGCGCCATTACGTCCGCCTTCCAAATACCCCAACATTGGGCCGACCACAGAAGCGGAGTTTTATAGGCGTTGAGGGCGACCACACATTTGCGAAGATAAAGCTATTCGCGGTCTCCGTATCGCACACAGTTTATTCTTTTATCTGCGTACTTGTATTGCGTAAGAATGAAATGTATATTCACTTCACGACTACAAAATGCAGAGTAAAAGCAGCCTCTGATTATGGTGTGGACGGAAATAAAGTGAAACCGGAAGCTCTGAAATGGCCACCAAGTGGTCGGAGCGGGAAAGAGGACGATAAAGCGTCAAATTTGGACCAACGTTTTTACATTGGTGGGAAACGAACACGGTTTGTTGAGGATTTGTACATAGCGTGCGTTTAAAGGTGGCTCACCTGATCGCATTCCTATAGGACTTGGTTATTCATGACCCACGGGCTTAAAAAGCATCGAGTACCGATACGAAAGTTTAGATTAATGGAAATGGTAGTAACGGCCTAGTTTTCTTCTTCTAGAAATATTTAACTTCTGTACTGAAATAAAAAATGAACAAGGAACGTATTTCGGGTTATCGAGTTTTCACTAAATGGCGCTAGCAGTCCAGCAAGCAAAAGATTTATTTTATTATTTGAGGACAGAAGTGACGTATTCCTACAATAAGAAAACTAGGCCGTCCTGAACGTTTATGTGTATTTAAATAGCTTTTCGTACTAGTACACGGTGTTTTTAAGAACGTGGCCCGGGTCATGAAGTGGTAACTCCCATAGGAATGTTAACACGTGAGTCTCCTTAAATTGGATTGACCTACCCGAACTCACACTCACCAGCACACACGCTCGTGTGCGTGTGTGTGCGTGTGCATGTACGTGTGCGTGTGCGTGTGCGTGTGCGTGTGCGTGTGCGTGTGTGCGTGTACGTGTGCGTGTGCGTGTGCGTGTGCGTGTGCGTGTGCGCGCACGTGCGCACGTGCGTGTTAGTATACGTACATGCGCCTGTGAGAATGGTTTTTGTGTGTGTGTTTTTTTTTCTGTGGTATGGACGGCAATTGTATTGATCAGGCGCTATAAATTCTGAACAATTTATGCACTAAACGCTCTGCTATGTTCAATCGATGCAGAAATCATTGACTTCGGGAAATCATCAAGTGCAAATTTGATACTTCAAGAAAACTAAGATATCTTTCAAGTAGTTGCGCCTATACGTGGATACGAAACCTAATAACGGAAGAGGCGTGCACTGACAGATATAAAAATTAAAAAGCTACAAGTTGAATGCCAGTTTCTTTTATTATATTCACTAACTCATGGTCTTCACGAATATTTTCCACCGCCATCTATCATACTAAATTGGTAATTTCCTAAGTACACAGAAACTAAAAGGTCAAACTTGTTAATTATATTTATGCACGCAAGACGGTTGCACAGGCCCTGTATGGCGCGCACAAAACACCAAATGCATCTCTTACGAATAGCTTCGAAATTCGAATTAAGTGCGATGGCGTTGATGGTGTGTTCCATACATGCCATCACAATAAGGTGGTTTTATGGCTTCGGCCACAGCTTCTTGGGTTAAAACGAGTGAAATGAAGCGATACCGTATTTCTGAAGGATTCTGATCAGAAAGGAAGGCGACGTTGAGGCGTTAGCTGGTGCCAAATACGAAAGGCGCCTCCGGTTATAGGCGAAACTCGGTTAGGGGATATTCATTGTTTTGTTTTTTTCACAAGAGGGCTGCGGCCGCATCACTGCCATAAACAAAAGCCTCTGCGATTCCGCCAGCTGGCTGCCCTTCCAACCTCGGGCCTCTCTAGGTCTCCTTTTGCCTCCTCCTGCACCCCCCCCCCCCCCCTGCTTTCTTTACGCACCCGTGGTCGGATCGCCGAGCACAGAAAAATGGCTTCTATCCCGGTTTCAGATCTGGCGCCGTTCGGCCTGGCCCTATGGCTCTAGTTAGACGGCGTTCCTTCCGTCCAATTTCGTTTTTTTCTTTGTGTTACGTAAAGCCGTGGAGTTTGACTTCACATGCCTCTGACCTCTTTTTTTGCCCTCAGACCACTTTCGGGCACCTCGGCTTCTTTTTCTTTTCTTTCCTTTTGGGGGGGGATCCTTCTGAACCCGACTTGCACTTTTACATATAAACTGCAGAATACGTTGTGTTTATCTGGCGAGCGGTGGGCCGACGTTTGGTTATCAATTTTACGACGGCCCTGGTCGGTTCTCTGCTTCCCATTCCGGCGACCATGCTTTTCCCTGTTCGTACTTTTTTTTCAAGGGGGACCATCATGCTTTTTTGTGGTTATTTTTCGGATGAATTTTAGCGGGTCTAGCGGCTACGACTTGGAAACTGCTTTCCGATTTGTCCTCCGGTATCGCCAAGGCCAGTTTCTGTGTTTGCAATGCGATAACATTTTGTAGGTCCCCTTTTTCTTTTGTTGAATTCACGGGCTGGGCGAGTAGGAGATTTAAAGGGAAGAAAGTATGAAAATCAACCATTTTCACTGATTTTGACAAATATCAAGTCGAATATCAACATTGGAAATATTTGTATACCAATTTGGTGCAAGTAAGCAAGAAGCATGCCCCCCCCCCCCCAAACCCCCCTCCTTTTTTTTTTTTTTTGAGTTCCCTATTTACGGCAAACACAAGCATAAATATTGGAACAATCCTCCACATATGGCTCTCGATGCTAGAGTTAGTGTTCTGCGTGATTATAAATGCAGTCGCAGAAAATACCAAACACGACACAATTGTCAAAACAGGTGTAGTTATGCAAAAGTGCACCCATACATAAAAAGAAAACAATGATCCACCTATTTAGTATACGAAATAACAATTTCTCTAAGATGCGTCAGACGCATAGCCTACTGTTCCGGTGCAGAGTTTTTGTGCTCGCCAAATTTTAACGCGGACAATAGCAAGTTTCAGCTGACCGTTTTTCACGGTCCGGTGCGCTCCGCTCCGATAGGAAGCGGTAGCGCTATTGCACATGCCTGGCGCGCCTGGCCGCGAACGGCATTGAATCCGATTTCGCTGAGCGCTCCGCCGGTATAAGAGCGGACCGTCGAAAACGGCCAGCTAAAACTCTATAATATCTGGCCATTACATGACCCCTGGTTTAATGTACAATGTCAAAGTAGAGAGGCGTACTTCCCTGATGAGGCAAGCAGTGTTCTGTGATCTACGCTGAGCCTATCACCTGCTCGATTCACATATCGATGTGTTGTCTATGCATCGCTAGTTATACGCAGCTAGACATCGGTGAATGCACACACGACTGA
>NW_027526295.1:234657033-234794183 GCF_048455015.1 Haemaphysalis longicornis
GGCGTACTTCCCTGATGAGGCAAGAAGTGTTCTGTGATCTACGCTGAGCCTATCACCTTCTCGATTCACATATCGATGTGTTGTCTATGCATCACTAGTTATACGCAGCTAGACATCGGTGAATGCACACACGACTGACGTCTAACTGTTCTCTCATCGACCTCTCAATGACTAAGCGCGGAATGCCGGGGCAAGACGACATTGGTATACGTAAACACCTGTTGTTCACTCACTCAACTCGCTTTACGTGAAAAATATTTGCTGTTTGAAGGAGTGAATTTCTCCTGTTGAATTGACGTTAGGGAATGCCTTTAAGCTACGTTATAAGTACAAGTATGTTGTTCGAACAACAATCACTGCTTATCGCAGTCCTAGCTATAGCTCACAAAGCATACAGAGAACGAACGTGTTATAAAAACTTGTACGCCTAAAGAGAATCACGGGTGCAGTAAAGTCAGCGATATCAATGGCTATTCAAACCACCAGCAAAACTCTCTCAAATATGTGAGGGATAAAATAATCAGCTTTGTTAACGTAAAACAAGTCGCCCGAGAACGAGAGAAAAATACCGGGCCATCTCCACTAACGTGAAACCTGGGGAGGGGCGAAGCATGCAGTGTATGAGTGCATTCTTGGCGCCTTGCCAGCTTTGCAAACGGAGACGAAGCCGTTGGGGGGGGGGGGGGGGGGGGGGGCGCAGAGGTATACAGCTATGCTGTAAAAGTCTCGTATATTTGAAGCCCGAAGCGCTCTAGTTCGAAGTGTAAACGAGTGTTCTGGTGTTTCAGAACCGGGAATATATGAGACGACGATTACGACGGCAACATGAGACGCCAACAGCCTGAGCCCCTAAGGGGCTTAATTCACCCCTAAAACTGTTGCTTTCGAAACCGTAGTTTTTTCACCGTGGTCGTCTTATCGCCGGAGTCACTTTTGGTCGATCTCTCTGCCATGTGCAGTTAGCTTTGTCGGGCCTTTTCATGCCTTGGTGTGTAGAAAGACTCGCAACGCAGAACAGGGCAGTATATTTTCCGCTTGTACGTGCTTGTCAAGTGTTCATCCAAGGCGTCGCGAAAGTGCACTGCGGTCTATGTTCCAACGCCCAGGTTCAGAATGTTATTGCAATCAGATGACGATTCGCATAAAAGATCTGTACGACCAAGCGGCTCCTTTCCTGAATGATAGCATCTCCTGAGCGTTACGGTGATGTTTTCACTAAGTTGTTCTCTCCGGCCATCGTTATGTAATACATTCCATAAATGCTTCGTAGCAGGCATTTCGGTGTCCGCCCTAGGCGAGACAATTTATTCCTGCTGGTGGACCTTCCTCTCTTTCTTTGATCAATAAATACGTACATACATACATCAGTAACCTCACGTTACATAAGTACTACAATGACAAAAAGGCGTCGTGTCCCGGATTTGATTTTTTTTTCGGAATGCCGAGCACCAATTTCTGAGAGCTGACTATGTCGCCAATTGGCGTCGCTCATTTTTTTCCCCCTGACATTTAGTTACCTCGTTGTTCGTCGCCGGGCCTCAAACCCAGGTTTTTTTTTCTAAACGGGTTGCGGACACGTTTTGTTTCTTGAACGGCCGCTTCACACTTGTGTATGCGCTCACTGCTCCGTGCCAATCTAATGGAGAGGATGTAATTTCTACACTTTTTGTTATTTACCTGCAATCCCTGCCTTATTAGGTGTGTCCTGAGCAGTGCGTTCTCAAAAGTATGCTTCAATTGCATTCCGTATTTTTCTCCGTCAAGACGTGATTCTGTGCTCGTGATCTATTTGTATATTATTAGCTTGGTATATGTACTGCCCATTCTATTCATGACAAAAAGGGTCTTGGGTAATTGCAGAGATGATCTTTTTGTTGAAATCTTTTGCAGATCATGTTGGAAAAAAGGACCAGGCTACGACCCATTTACTTAATACAATATTTACTATTTCGGTGCTTGGGAATCTCAGGTTTTTCGGTGCTTGGTAGTGTTGAATCTAGAGTGAGGACGCTCATTTTGGATCAATAAAGGCTTACTCGCACAAAATTGGAACTTATTGAATCGCGCGTTTAGTTCCCTTCAACAGTCACCTCGCCTCCTCCCTCCGCCCCCTCACATGTAGTTTTCTGTATGGTTGTAGATGTCGCGCGAATTTCAGGTGTGGCGTTTGAGTACCTTACTCTGTGTACATGCCGGCATTTTTATGATACAGCTGAATCTCCATTTAGTGAACTCGACGGTACCCACGAAATTATAGGTGTTTACGCAGTTCTACGTTGATTCAGCGAGGAAACCCATCTGCCGGTCTCTAACGCTTGACATTTTCGCCCCAAAGAAATTCCATTAATAAAAGGCCATAGGGCATTCACGCTTCAACATAAGATTCCTTATATATCCCATCATAATGGCTTCCCAGCAGTGGTTGTGAAGCAGGGTTTAAAGGGGCTCGATGTATGGCGCTTTGCAGGGTATTACATTAGCGAAGGCGTCCCCGAACTGGGCTCCGTCACCTCCATCATGTAGTGGCAGCGTGGGGGGCGAGCGGCGAGCGGAAGCACGTTCCTTGGTGTTGAAGACAAAGATCCGATGGCAAAATAACAAGGGCTCCCCTGGTTGATTGGACTTCCCGCTTTCGACGATGCTGAATACATCTGCCCAAGGGCTCTTTTTTTCGCGAAAAGACCACTAGGGGCGACGGCTCATCCAAGCTGCCGTTGTTATCCAGGCTTATGTAGTATGCTGATCCAATCTCGGCCCACTCGTTCTCCGGGCAGCTCGGACAGTGTGCGAGGGGGTTCAACCTTTGGACGCTTTCAGTGGATAGCGCAGGAAAATCATATTTTCTGTGGCCAAAAAAGTGGCTACCTCGTAAGGGCTAATACTTATTGCTTACCATTCAGAACACGCTATTGGCTATGGTGATAATGCATGAGGAGTTACGAAAAAAATTGTCAGTCTTTCGCGGTGTTTTAACTCACCTCGGCTACACATGGGCAATCAGGCGCATCGTAGTGTACTCTAAGAAGTTGTTTGACCACCTCGGCATCTTTAACGTGCGCCGGAATCTCGACACACGGGAGTTCCTTTCCCGATGTTCTCGAAAGTCGGAAACGTCATAGCAAATGTGCATTTGTTACGTTGGAGGTATTATATCGCCAAGAAGGAAGACATTCCCGAACGGAGCATAACGTGGGAACAGTACGTCAGCATTTAGATTCTCAGTTATCTTGCATACCCTCTTCACATCTTCCAGAATTACATGCAAGGTTATAATGAGGTGAGGCTAGAAGCATTAGCACTGCTGTGACCGGGACTCCCGACGACCACACGCGTTGCAGCAGCGCGACTCAGGAGCTTCTTGCATGCGGGTTGACTCTGATCTGGCTGCTAGGAGCAGAGGCCAGCTTCAACCGTTTATTTCATGTCGAAGAAGAGCACAACGAAAACAAACAGAGCTTTCGCAAAGAAACTTGTCGCCACTCTTCTAATCAATCTGATCGCGAAATGACTGACTGACTGCAACGGCTTACTTGCACGAATGCTTTGCTCTGTGGACAGCCAATGCACTCGCCATTTGTACAAGTGCGGCACGCACACACACAGATGGCTGGCGCCGCATCTTTTCAAAGTGCTACGAGTTGTGCCGCGCCTCTGCCAGATAGCGCCACGGGTCCCGCGACCGAGAGAAGACGCAGTGAAACATCCCCCTCGCGAGGGGCACGATCAAATGCAGAGCATTTCCGGGGGCGCACGACGTTAAGTAGTTTGCGTTACGCTAATGTTGTTGCACTTGTGGCAAGTGCTGACGAGAGAGCGCTCGCAGCATTAATTTGAATGAGTCAACGATATAAGGCGCGTTCGTAGCCTCCCATTCTGTGTCGGCTTTGTGGCACAGTGGGTAGAGCACCATGTACATTGGGTTCCGCCCGCAGGGTCGAGGGATCGAAACCGGGCGCCGGATAGTATTTTTTTATATAGTAGGGAGGGGACGGTGCGGACTACGGACGTCAACGCGGGTGACATCGTGAGTTACTGAAATGCTCTGCATTTAACAACTGTTTTACTGTGTGGCGAAAGGTGAAAAGCAGCCATACAGGAACAGCACCCTTCTGGGAGAGCTCACAGCATGACGCGAACAGTGCAACAGCAAGATCCGATGCGGTCAGCCGAATGAAATTGCACTCGGAGGGAACGCGTATTTATAACCTGAAGCGCCAATGGTCAAACAGCTTTTCACACGGCGCGAACAGAGAAATGAAGTGAGAGGTGATTTGGTGGAAGAAAGGAAAGGAAAGTGCACTGGGGATATTATTGAGCTCAGTGCATACAAACTGCATACAACCCAGCGCGGGGGGAGGAGGAAGACGGGATAAAAGACTTGGGAGGAGGTTACGGGTGGAATAGAAAAGACGTGAAAGAGAAAGACAGGAACAAGAGAGAGAGAGAGAGAGAGAGAGAGAGAGAGAGAGAGAGAGAGAGAGAGAAGATAAAAAAAAAGGGGGGGGGGGGCATTACATAGGCGACAACGACACGAGTGTTCGGCGCGAGTGTTTGTTCAGTAGCCTCAGCAACAGGGGCATGGTTAGTCCGGTGGCATCGAGGAATGCCAGGAGGTGGCTGAACACTTGACGACGGGAGCTGGCAGGACCCGTCGGGAACAGCAGGTCCTGCAGGTTGTGTCTGGGCCGTCCGAGACGCTGGAGTGCAGCCTGCAGCATTGCTCTGCGTGCTGCGTGCTGGGGGCAGCTCAGGAGCAGGTGCTCCAGCGTCTCGGGTTCGGGGCAGTCGGCACAGGCAGGGGAGGCGCGTCGTCCTTGGTGGTGCGGCAGGGCCGCCACCTCGCAACAGTTGAGGCGCATCCGGAGCAGCAGGCTCCGGACGTCCCTGGTGAGGAGCCCAGGCAGAACAGGTGGAGCTTCGCCAGAAACTACTCGGGGGTCCGGGTGCCTGGCCAGGGCCATTCGGGCCAGGATTTGGCGTGGGGCGTCAAACGCCGTCACGTCCTGGGAGGCAGGGGTACCTGGTTGGTGGGCACCCTTGGCCAGAGCGTCGGCCGCCTCATTGCCCGGGATGCCCATGTGGGCCGGCAGCCAGTGTAGCTGCACAGTGCAGCCACGAGAGGCCACCGCGTGCAGTTTGGCCTCCAGCGACCGCTCCACGTGTCCACTGGAGCTGCCCGGTTGGTCAGCCGCCTGCAGCCGCAGGAGGGCTGGCCGGGAGTCCGTGAGGACGAGGGCCTTGCAGTTTGGGCCTGCCCGCTCGAGCAGCAGGTCCGCAGCTAGGTGCAGGCCGGCCAGCTTCGCGGTGGTGGACGAGGCGGGCAAGGGCAGGCGGCACACCCGGCTGGCGCCAAGTGCCGGGGCAGTGCAGGCGGCTGCCGCGTTGCCCGTGCGGGGGAGCACCGACCCATCCGTGAAGACGTGGAGGCTGGCGTTGTTCTGCAGCAGGGCAGCCACCTCCTGGTAGATGGCCTGGTGCGGAGTGGCCCTCTTGCTGCGCACCCCAGGCAGCTTGGTGTTGATGTCTAGGGCCTCTCCTGTGCCGGGCGGTGGAGGCTCCAGAGGGGGTAGCTGCGGCACCACTATGTCCTCCTCATAGATGTGCAGCAGCATGCCCATCTGTGAGTTTGGACGGCCACGGAACCGGTGCAGCAGGGCGGCCCCGTCCGGGCTTTTTTGCAGGCGGTCAATGTGGCGCAGGCCCGCCTGGAAGGCCTGTAGCTCGATTGGCCAAGTGGCTGCCTCGGTGTACGTGGCCGCCACAGGAGATCGGCGTGGGAGGCCCAGGCAGAGCCGGATGGCCCGGCGTTGGTCGAGCTCAAGCGCCTTCCACCGCAGTTGCTTGCGAACACTGTACATACACACACGAACACACTTTCCGGTCTCGCGGAAGCCTGCACTCGTTGAGTCGAAGAGAAGGGGGGAGAGGAGATCTCGGCGGGTGGTATCCGCTCATAGATACATGTCTCTGCACGCCTCCACTATAGACCAGTTTTCTTTGTATTTCGCAACAGCCGCCGCTGGAGTCACCTCCAGCGAGGGACCGCGTGGCTGACCCGCTTTCTGGCTTGCCGTAACGTGTTCGAGGAAGGCGGGCTTTCTTGCAGCACAGGACAACTTCCCCGCGCTACACAAAACTTGCAGCATGCTCGCACAGGGTAGCGGCGCGCGTAATTATAACAACTGATACATGAAGTTCTATGGAGGTCTTCAGCATAAGGCCCTAGGGCCTCAATATTTTTCTCTATATTGCCACTACAAAAAATTTCTTTGCAAAGCATCTGTGCACAACAGTGAAGTAGACTTTGTAGAGGTATAAATGGGCATTTCAACCCTAGAGCCTTATTACTTTGGTAACAGACTGCTCGAATGAGACGTGAAAAGGCGTCCTCCCAGCAATGTTTGTCCTCCAGCAGCGAAGCCGAATTTCAGGAGGACTCGCCTGTTAACATTCCTACGGGACTGACTACTTCATGACCCACAGTCTTTAGAACGATCCGGCACGAATACTAAAAGATTAACAAGTACATATACGTTCTAACAACGGCCTAGTTTGCTTATTATAGAAATATGTACCTTCTGTACCAAGATAAAGGCATAAAAAGCACGCTTACTAGACAGCTAGCGCCATCTAGTGAAAGCTAGATAAACAAAATGTTCCTTGTTTATTTTTTATTTAATTAAAAAAGTGATACATTTCAAAAAGAAGCAAACTAGGCCATTAGGAACATTTCTATGTTTTTTTTAATGTTTCGTATTGGTACACGGTGCTTTTGAAGCCCGTGGGTAATTAATTCGTAAGTCTCGGATAGGAATGTGATCTGGTGAGTACCCCTGGGGCCTCTTTGTGTCGCAGAGTTCTTTAATTATTTGTAATTCCCAATTATGAATTGCCAATTGTCTCATAGCGTGAGCGGCGTGGAATCGTTGGTGATGAGTCTACAAAGGCGATTTACCGAAGGTGAGCTACGTAAGCGAAAACGTGTTTGTTATGAGAGAGGTAAGGAAGGAACCAGTCCTAATTGCACGAAAAATGAAGCACAAGATTTCGTGGAAAGAACGCCAACGTAACGAAGCAATGTTGATGCAACGTCGAAGTGGCCACGCGAACACATCAGCACACTAATGACGCATAATCATCGAAACAATAATGTGATGTTATTGTAACAAAATAACCGGAATATTGTTGCAATAACGACGTCAAAATATTGACTTTAGGTTAGCAAAGCGTAACCTCGGTCATAGCAATAGCATCGAATAATCAATCATTCAGTTACACCGACTTCCCGGCTTGTCGAATGAAATAAAAGTCTACGATTTGTTTTGCGGTATCTTCGCTTCTCTTCCTTTGCAGTTTTGCGCAGCACGATGGGATAGACTTGCAGACATGCGCTATGCACCGCGACTGTAGGTCTGTTTACCAAATGTGGGGTGGTACTGCCGAATAAAGATTGGAGCTCACAGTGATGCCATGGTATAAATTGGCGCAGTTCGTTCTATATGTCTGTGGTCGCATTCGTGAACCATTTGTCATTCAAGAATAGCGCTTCATCGGATGTCGCAAAAAGGCTTTCTGAAGCTAGCCAATGAAGTGTTCCCCTCTACGGTTTCCTCCCTCCCAAATCACACGGTTAGACTAGAAAAATAGCCTCACGAAAAAAATGACCGCGTGTCTATTCGCTTCGCTGCAAATGGCGTGAAAAGATGAGAGTGTTCTGTCACCGCTGCCACGCAATTGCCTCTTCTCTCTTCCAGGCCGCCTTTCACGCCGTTTCCCTCCTGTCTCGACCGACGCGACGGAGGTTTGCCGAATTGAACTGAATTTTTCCGCGTTCGTACTACTGGCGCCCCATCTGCTGAAATCTTAAGCTTAGCACGTGTTTGGGGCTCGAGCCATGAAATCAGGGCTCGAGCGTGAGCCCTCATTGTATTTTGAGGCTAAAGTATTGATTTTAACGTGTTTCTTCATTTCGTATCGCAAAAATTACGTACCGTGTATTTAAATAGAAGAACTCTGCTAGTATCAGTTATGCATATATGTTATGCCTCAAATACGCCAAATGTTTTCTTTTTGCTGAATAAAGTTATAGAGTGGAAGTGTGCTTGGAAATGTTTCGCGTATAGTAGAACACCTCGTTCAAGAATTTATTTAACTTTTGGCGGGACGGCTGTATCCAGGGCCGGGCGGGCGGGTGGACGGATGGACAGACAGACAGACAGACAGACAGACAGACAGACAGACAGACAGACAGACAGACAGACAGACAGACAGACAGACAGACAGACAGACAGACAGACAGACAAGCAGGCAAGCTGGCAGGCAGGCAAACAGGCCAAAAGTTTCGCGTTTAAGCAGCCCACGAAAGACTATCGTCTTTAAAAAGAGAAAGCCCCAAGAGGGACAAAAATGCACCGGCGGCGTACGTGCGGCACAAACTTTGAGACCAATGGCACGCCAAACGCCAAACGTCCAATGAATCGGATTGTCGGCGCCTCCGTGGGGCAAACGAAGGAGGAAGAGAGCAAAGGGAAAGCTGGGCGGCCGGCGGCGCGTGGACATTATCGGCCCGATCAAAAGATTTTTTCTGGGCCACAGTCGGCGCTCCTCTTTATATCTTGCTCCGTGGCCTAGAGCGTTCAGTGGCGTCGGTTGAGAACTATACAGTCGAACAAAGCACAACCTTATCGGGGTCTGCGCGCTGTCACTTCACTTCTGTCGAGGCAGGATCTGCGCGTGTCAAGCTTGTTCGGGATATGTGCGTAGTCGCTCGCTCCTTTCTCTTTGCAGTTTGCTTCTCGCGTTCTCTGTATTTTTTTATTTTATTTTTTTGTCCACGGTGTGAAACAGAAGGGGAGAACATGCTTCTATGGCGTTGATCACCAAGCCTTTTTAGATGCGGAGCATCTCATGCTCGGGGCTGTGTCCCTCCCTCCCTTGTCCGCCATCCTCTACTGCGCATGCGCGTCTCTTCAGCCCCGTCAGCGTTTGGGCTGTCATCAGCGCAGTCCACTATAAAAAGAAATGGTTAGGCGGCGCCCGGTTTCGATCCCACGACTCTCTGGCCGCAACGGGAGGTAGTACGTGGCACTCTTCCCACTTCGCTACAAACCGAGACGTGAGCATGTGCTACGAACGCGCCTTATGTTCTTCACTCATTAAAACTACGCCAAGAAGCTTCTGATACAACGAAGGCACGCGAAGCTGAACGTCAACGGAAATGACGAACTGAAAACTAATGGGAACTTCAGTCGACCCCATGGCTGCTTCGCATACTACTCAGGGTTCCCCTACGGGAAGATGGTGTAATTTTTTTTTGGTGGCGGGATTGTCTGCCGCAATACCATTTACATTTCGAGTGCCTTGATAAGTACCATCATCACAACTCACGATGTCCGTTTTTCCCGGTCTTTTCAGCAGTGTTCACAAATCTGCATCATTTGTGCATGCCGACAATTTATAATTCCCCGAACACCCACCCGAGGGAACAAACCTCCCCTCCTTCTATTTTCGTATTGTTGAAAGGGCTAGTAGTCATTGGCCACGCATTACTCTGTTCTGAAAAAAATCTCCACTACTTTTATTTCTGCAGTTTCCGAGTTTACCGTAAAACTGCTTGTTTTGGGGCATAAGCGAAGAACACTTGCTTACCAGAGTCTGCGTTTTGTACAGACGAATCCTAACACTACCGCCATCTGTTTTGACTTCTTTCTTCTTTCTAGGCTGGCTACTAAGCGTATACACTTTGTGCAGAGTGCCAGTATCACGCGGCAGCAAATGGAAGCTCACATTATAATCTATGTCGGCCAGAAAGTAGGATTTTTCTTCTGCCTGTTTCGGAAGGTGTTCTTACTCCTGTGTTATCGAGGCTTGAAAACAATCAGCGGAGGAGCATTTTTTAGCAAGTTAAATATTTGCTCCCTGTGGTTGCTCATTTGCTATTTTCAAAGCCGACATTCCGGCGGGTATCTCACAGCGCTACTTCTTGCATAGGTTTATTTATTGTGTAAAGTGAGCATAACAAGTATCGTCAAAATATAAGCAACCTGGAAAATAAGATGAAATGGACATGAGTAAAAAACCGTAAAACAAGTTAAAACACGTATCTATGGAGCATTAAAACATGTACAGAAAAAAAAGCCAAAGGATCAGAATACAGTGATTTCAGGCTCTTTTATTTGCGATATTGGTTTGTTTCATGGTACAATATTTTTTTTTTATTTATGTAACTGATGTCAGCCGACGTGGAGGAGGAGGCGCGATGGCTGGGTCAGCGAATTGACAAACAGCCTGCCATAGCGAAAGTAGTGAGAAGAAAAGGAGATTCGCAATAACATGCTAATTGCGTAGCCCCCAAACCCCATTAAAGCTGAAGTTCTACGTCCGACTCAATTTTCTGAGCCCAACCACTCGCCGGCCTAGTGAAGAGATTCCGCAGCCGCCGCCACCACTCGTTTATTTGTAAATGCCACTTACCAGTGGCAGCTTCAGCCGGTTTCATAATTTTCCTGCGCGGTCAAGCGGGGATTCTTCAGCACCTCATAGGTAAGGACAAGTCGTTGTACTTTGTTCGCTTACGCTTTTCTTGTTTTGTTTTAGTGCGAAAACACTTCGACCATAGCTCGGTGGATTTCTGTACTTTATTTTATTAATTGTAGGGTTTAACGCGCCGACGCAACGCAGGCGATGAGGCGCGCCGTAGTGGAGGGCTCCGGATTAATTTTGACCACCTGGGGATCTTTAACGTGCGCCGAAATCTCGTACACACGGGCGTTTTTGCTTTTCGCCTCCATCAGAAAAGCGGCCGCCGCGGCCGGGAATCGAACCCGCGACCTCGTGCTCAGCAGCGCAACGCCTTAGCCACTGAGCCACCGCGACGGGTCTTTCTGGACTTTAGATGAAGCCTCAGTAGCGCCGTGTCCGTTGCTAAGGCGCCAGCCGAAACTGCTGGCGGCGCAGCGGGGAGGGGGGAAGAGAGCCGTTAGGTCTAACGTGTTTCGCAGTAAAGTGGCCATCCGCAGAAAATACAAGTTTGTTTTATTCGAAAGATTTCATGTTTTGTAGTGCCCTTAGCGCTTGTCCGAAAGCAAACTACGCTGTATTCACTGAGAAATTGATCAATTTACGTCAAAATTTTAATTCTCCAACCAAATCGTGTGTTTTCGTGATGTCTTGAAAAGCGTCATATGTTCTGGAGCGTGGCCTCCGCGATCGGCTACCGGCGGCGCGCTATTGCTCCTGCCGTCTCATTACGCGCGGAGCCAGGCGGAGAGGTGTAATTTTGTTAACTCCTATTCGCGTCGCGAGATGGCGGCATTAGCCTAAGGCTGAAGAGACGCACGTCTGGCCGACGCTGCCTGCGCTTTGAGTTGTAAATCAGCCTTCGTTGTCGCGTTTTCATGCCAGAAAACTCTCAATATATGGTCTATGTGTTTTGACTCGACCATACAACTACAAAATTGTTTAACTTACGTTGTATAACACCCACGATTTTCTTTGCACGCAGCTTTAGTGGTCGTTTGTTTTAAAGCCGAATGACGTAGCCCGAATGACATAGCCTGAATTCTTTTTTCGCTTATCGCTGCGCGAAAATATGCCTTCTTTGCGTTTTAAGTTGTTTCGAACGCTCTAGGTATCCGTTGCGTGTGTGCGTGTGCGTGCGTGTCCGCGCGAGTGTGTGTGTGCGTGTGTATGTGCGCGTATGTGCGTGCGTGTCCGCGCGAGTGTGTGTGTGCGTGTGTGTGTGCGCGTGTGTGTGCACGCGCGTGGGTGCGTGTGTGCGTGCGCGGTTGTGCGTCCGCGTATCCGTGCGTGTGTGTGTGTGCGTGTGTGTGTGTTGTGTGCGTGTGCGTGTGTGTGTATGTGGGCGTGGGTGCGTGTGTGCACACGTGTGTGCGTGCGCGCGTGTGCGTCCGCGTATCCGTGCGCGTGTGTGTGTGCGTGTGTGTGTATGTGCGTGCATGCGTGTATGTGTGTGTATGTGTACGTGTGTGTGTTGTGTGTGTGCGTGTATGTGTATGTGGGCATGTGTGCGTGCGTTCGTGCGTGTGTGCGTGTGTGTGTGCGTGTGTGTGCATGTGTGCGTGTGTGTGTGTGTGTGTGCGTGTGTGTGCGTGCGTGCGTGCGTGTGTGTGTGCGTGTGTGTGTGTGTGTGTGTGTGTGTGTGTGTGTGTGTGTGTGTGTGTGTGTGTGTGTGTGTGTGTGTGTGTGTGTGTGTGTGTGTGTGTGTGTGTGTCATCATGATGTTGCGCGACGCCTGCAGAAGAACATTTATTTACTTAAACAGGGAGTCCACACGCAAGTTCGTGGACATGTAGAGGGATGGTCTAAATGAAAGAAAATTGAGCCGTGAGCACAAAACGGGCTCGAGAGTATGGGAGCCCCGTACGAGTTGCGCGTAGCGGAGACATCGGTTGACAGATTTAGAAAGTGAAATGATCCGCGTAAGCCTCGTTGAAGCAAATGCCGCAGTTCCATCTTATATGGACTTGGAAATAACATACTTCCTCAAAACTTGTTTCATGGCTGGTTAGTGGAGAGCATTCAATTTTGAGGTAGCGGCGCGACGGGAAAGGGGACGAAGTAAGGCACAAACGGATAGTAGCTACAATACTGATGCATTGAGAGAGAGAGAGAGAGAGAGAGAGAGAGAGAGAGAGAGAGAGAGAGAGAGAATAACTTTACCATTTCTTTTCATAGGTCGGCGTACTCACTCGTGAGTACACTCATTTGCACTCATTTGTACTCAAACTCACGAGTGAGTACGATGATGAGTGATCACACACCCAGAAAAAAACAGTGAGTACGATGACGAGTGAGTACAGGGGTAAGTCCACTACTCGTGAGTACAGTACTCACGAGTACACTACTCATGAGTGTGAGTACTCATGAGTACAGTATTCATGAGTATGAGTACTCACGAGTTTGAGTACTAATGAGTATGAGTACTCATGAGTAGTACTCATGAGTACACAGTACTCATGAATACACAGTACTCATGAATACACAGTACTCATGAGTATACAGTACTCATGAGTACACAGCACTCATGAGTACAATACTCATGAATACTGTGTACTCATGAGTACTGTGTATTCATGAGTATATGCACTCCTGAGTACAGTAGTGCAAACAAGTTTTATCACGAGCTCGAGTCTGGACACGCGTGTACGAGTCGCAAACATTTAGCAGTGCCGCTGTGCACCTTAACTGTCAAGCATGGTAAAATTACACAACGAAAACTGCACCTCCCTCCTTTCCCGGTCCCTGTTTGGCGCTGTAAGCGTTTTTCGGCGGTCGCTCGCAAAGGGGTCACGGTGAAGAGGGAAAAAGGAGGGGGTGAGGGCCCGGCGGGAAACGCGGCCGCAGTTGCTCTTCTCTGATGGCACTTGTTGACTGCCGCAGTTATTTTTGTTGACGCCGCCTCTGAACGCGTGGCGGCTTCATTGCGCTTGCTCCCTTCCAATTGTTTTAGGGGAGAGGCGGTGGAGGCTGCTAACAACGCACGAACTAGGCGTACTGAAGTCTCTCTTTTTCGGTCTTCAGAAGTTTCCGTAGACGCATGTCACGCTGTGTAGTCGTTTCGTGAGCCGCACCACTCATTTCAACAGTCGCAGTTAATTTACGTAACTCGCGTCAAACCGACTGCGTGGTTTGTAACGTTAGCTGTGCCTATTCAAGCGACAGTTTGGATGATGTACGTGCGCCCGTATGGTTTTATTAGGTTCCCGTTTTGAAACATTTTGCTCAGGTTCGCTAGTAATATGGTCTCATGTAGTGCCATTTGCAAGTGAGCATATAGCCCCACCGTACACTACGGCGTGCAGGCGCGGCGGTGCAATTTGCCCCAGCAATGGAAATAAAATATCCGAGTACACCTAAGCACGTTTGGGAGTTGTGAATCGGACATCATAATATCCAGTTCAACGCGTGCGGCGCCTTCTTTAGCCTCGCATATTTTGTCGGAGAGCTCTGTCATCTTGCCGCTGGAGGAGCGTTTTGCTTTCGAATGGCTTTACTTTCGAGTGGAAACCCGATTCGCCGCTTCTCGTTTATGCCACCGTGTAATGAGGGCGCTGACGATGATGGTGAATTTCGGTGGTTGTTATTCCCCTACCTTCACTACTGTTTACAGGCGGGGCGACCACCCCTCGCTAGCAACTATACCGCGGAGTTTAAGCTCGCACTGTGAGTGGCCTCGTGAAGGAATTGTTTTGTATTGATGAACGCCAACGCCAGACGCCGGGATTGTCGCTTAAGCTCCTATCTTGGAACGTCTCGTAAAACATGTGGATTGCACATAAAGACGTCACCGCACTTTTTGATCGATCACTGTCAGCTTCATCCGCGTTGCTCGAGATAAGAGCTGCAGATTTCCACTGTGCAACCAACCCACCAACACGGCGATACAGTGACGTCAGTGCAAGCTATCACGCCTCCGAAAAACGCGTCTACAAACTGTACACAAAGCACGGCAGAGCAGTTCTACGCTGCTGTAACGGCTGCCAAGTACCGGCAGCAACTGGGTGCACTGCGGCCCTCGACTGCGACCGATACCCTCTCCACCCCCCCCCCCCCCCGAACACACACACACACACTGTTGGGATTGGGCCATTCTAGCTCAGTCACCACTGTTCGATTGATTTCACTTTATTTCCTTAAAGACCCCACATGGGGTGTTACATAAGGGGCGCGTTGTACAACATAGATACAAAAGCCACAGGCTAACAATACAGATACATAGATGTTGCGACGTTGCCCTGCTCAGTCCGCCATCGACGCGGCGCAGAGGAGAGCGATGAAGTTGTCGAGCCGACGGTGATTTTAAGCTGCATTCATATACAATATATACAAAGGTAGCAAGAGCGTTACATGGCTCGCACAAAGGCACTCCTCAACTCAGTGCCTCCGATGAAATGCCGCCGCACACCCGCTGCATCAGGGCTGGTTTTATACCCCCGGGGTACCGCCGCAGCCGTGTGCAGTTCGAATCTTTCCAATCAGGACTATCACTGGCCGCAGTTTGAATCCGGCAAATGCAGGCGAAGTGATTGCGTCAGCCGAGCCACGAATGGGAAAGTGGAGGCGACTCAGCGGCGCCGTCTCCAGAGTCTACTCGTCGCTGCGTGTCTTTTGCGGGTCGGTCGTCTCAAGCATGATTTGGTGCAGCCGTCCCGATGGGAAAAGGAGAGTAGACTCGGCGGCGCCGTGTGCCGCCAGTTGCGGCACGTCTGCCGCGGGCTGGCTGACCGAGGCGCGAATCGGGCCCACCGTCGGCGCGTCGCCAGGTGCAGCAAATTTGTGTCGGGCGCTCTGGTTAACCGCACACACACGCATAGAAAAATTAGTAAGATCAGACCCGTGTGGGTTTTGGCCTAGCTGTTAACGGAAATAGACACAACGACGCGTAGTGCCCGTCCTGTCCCTTTTTCGCGGCGGGACCTCCCTCTTTGGCTTTTCGCGCGCTAGCTAGCCGGTTTTCGTCTTTCTGTTTATCTCTTACTTTGCGGGCTGGCGGCGGTTGCGAGGGGTAAGGTTGCGCAATGTTCGCAGAATTCGGAACAGCGGCGGCAGCGTCTCTTTCCAGATGGTTTTAATGACGATAGTCTTTCTTTGGTCACTTGAGCGCGACAATGTTGGCCTGTCAGTCTGTCTGTCTGTGTCCGTCATAAAGATAATTCATTATTGCAAGTTAATATCACGCCCCGCTGTACACATGGGAGCTACTGGGGTCGCCGTTAAGTAGCTTCACGTACATAATGCGCCCTCTCTACAACTGGCCAACTGCCCCGCGATTCAGCCGCGATTCAAAACGCGAGTGTGTACGTCCCGTTTCGCTCTCTCCCGTGTACGTGCCTTCGCGCAGTGGGAAGCCCTACGACAATGCACTGTGTAAGACGTTTTCTTCTCGGGCTCCTCTGTCCTGATGTATATGTAATTTCGGTATTTCTAATTAGTTAAACATTTTATTTTTTTTCTGTTTAGCCTTTCATTCGAGCCACGACCTAGCTTAGATGTTGCAGTCGACAGGATCATGATTTAAGGCCACGGGAGGACGAACGGACGAACAACCTGGACGGACCGCACCACGACTACGAGAGTGCAGCACGCAGACATAGGGCACCGATGCACTCCACGCCAGCGGTGGTCGACACAGTGCTGACTTCAACGGAACGCCACGTCCTATGCTCTACGAAGAAACAGCAGTTCGTGAGCGCACTACGATTACGAGGGCTACCCTGCTCTGGCCGTAAGGACGACATCATCTTGCGTCTTCTAGAGGGCAACGAAGAACGTCGCCATCTCTCTAAACGTACGAATGTGCCAACGCTACTTCAGGCTGCCTCCGACAACAAACGGCAGATGACCCTGCAAGCGGCGCTGTTTGAGAGCAGAAGGCTGCGTGATGAACGAGAAAGTTTTCTGAGACAACTGGCGAGAGTCGGCCGCACGTTTTCCCCAGTACCTGGACTGCACGAGATCCGAGCACAGGCAGAAGGCACGACGGCACGCACATGAACGAGACGACGCATGCAAAATTGTGATTGCGTGCTCACCGGACCTTTCCCAGGTAATCGCCACGATTACGGAGACGCATCGAAGGTCAGTGCATTTCTGGCGAGATCACGAACACACGTTGCTCTGCTACATCGCCCACGAGCTACATCGCCCACGCGCAGGTCATTCCAGCAACGAGCAACGAGACGCGCAACGTACGCAGCGCGCACGAGCCAGAAGGCACCACGTTCCTGGCACCCGCTCTTCCGCTACAGACGTACACGAACGGAACGCTGAGAGCACGGAACGCAACGGAGACGGTACGTACATTTTCGCACGTGACGTCCGGGCGCGGGTCCACGCAACCAACGACATCGCATCCGGATTGGTGGATATGGCCACGACAAGCTAGCAAGACGCACGGCGCCCGAAATGCACCATACGTGGTGAACGACCGCACCCCAATTATAGGGGAGTGTCATAGATAAAACGAGACGCACAGCGCACGAAACGCACCAGAAGTGACGAACGACATCCAACTTGAACCAGTGGAGCTGACCACGGAGAACGAAATGCACAACGCACGGAACGCCACGAAGCCGCAGCACACACGGAGGAAACTGCTGTTCGCGACATCCTCCGCTCCCACTGCAGTTGCTATCCGGACTTGGCCAGCGAATGTTACAGCCGCAGAAATTACCTGGCCACAAGCAACTAAAGACCCAGCGCACGCGGTTCAACCCTACCGGAAAGTATGAGCTCTCCGACACCCGCTGATCCCGCCCGAGTCCAGCGGACGAACGACATGACACTCGTGCAAGTAGGTCCGTCAACGAGCAAAGACACGGCTAGCGCACGCGGCATGTCCGAGCCAGAATTAACAAGATCACCGGCACCCGCGCTCCGATCGAGACACACACGACAAACACCATTTCGTACAATAGGACGCAACCGCGAGCAAGCGGACTCGCGATAAACGGATCCTGGTTGTATGGGAGAGATAGCGATTATAGCATTCTCGAAACAACGGGCAAAAGACGAGGTCTTGAGCGACGACACGGACACGGCAAGAACGGCAACGAATGAACCCGATCCAGACGAAGCATCGAATGCCCTGACGAAGTCACGCTTGCGACGCCGAGGAATGTGGGACCGAACGGACGGCACGAACTACGCCCGCTACCCCACCACAACGGTTTCACTTCCGAAACAACCACGGCGACTGCGAGCACGGAGCCGCAACGACTTTGACCGATCAGCCATGCCACCCTACGAAAACGCCCCGCTACCGCACACTAAACGAAAAGCCAAACGGCTCCCGCACCATACGCAACGCGTGCGTCAATTCAAGCAACGTCCTCAACGCGCCGACCTATGTCATCCCTACACAGCGCAGCTCGCCACCGGACAAACCAGACGACTACGCCCCCACATGCACCAAGCACGCGACGAGCTACACGAACACAATCGCCGACGGAAGCGGCGCAACCAACGCAACGCCGTAAACACTGTCAAGTTCAGGTCTGACGAAGTGAATCCCACGGCACACACACAATAAAATCAAGCAGATTTGAAATTCACCGAAACTCACCGAGACGAACACCCTCTTAACGAAGTTTCTAGTATCTGGAACAACAAAAAACAAACGCCAGCATCGAGCATCTGTGAACAAGCGGACAGTGATCTGGATACGAACGGACGTCAATCTACGCGAACGCTTCATTGTGCCTGGGGGCAGGCGCATTTAGGATTCAGAGCACGATTAGGATACGTATCAGCGCGCCCGGAAACGAAAACGGATGACAAAAGCTGCCACCCGAAGACACGCAGAAAACCGCAGTTTACGGCCACGGCGGCACCGACAAGCCCCGAGCTCCCCTGAGCCCGACCCGGCCTGAGAACAAGACGAGACGCCAGGCGCAACGCGAGTGCTTACGTTCCGTTTCGCTTTCTCGCATGTACAGTGTACTTCCCTTCGGACAGTAAGTCGCCCAACGACAGTGCACCGCGTCAGACGTTTTCTTCCTCTGTCCTGATTTATATGTAACCTGTGTTTTTCTAATCAATTAAACAATGTATTTTTTCTACTTAGTCTTTCATTCGAGCTACGACCTAGCTAACAGTGCAAATAAGTTGATTATTCGTGAGTAATACAAATTGAGTACTCATTAGTACTGATTGAGTACTCATGAGTGCAGAATGAGTAGTACTCGCGAGTGCAGAATGAGTAGTACTCATGAGTAGTACTCATGAGCAGTAGTACTCATTGAGTACTCATACCCGCCGCGGTGGCTCAGTGGCTAAGGCGTTGCGCTGCTGAGCACGAGGTCGCGGGTTCGATTCCCGGCCGCGGCGGCCGCTTTCCTGATGGAGGCGAAAAGCGAAAACGCCCGTGTGTACGAGATTTCGGCGCACGATAAAGATCCCCAGGTGGTCAAAATTAATCCGGAGCCCTTCACTACGGCGCGCCTCAACGCCTGCGTTGCGTCGGCGCGTTAAACCCCAGAATCAATCAATCAATCATTGAGTACTCATGAGTACAGATACAGTACTCATGAGTACAGATTGAGTACGAATACTCGTGAGGACAAATGAGTTTGAGTACAAGTGAGTACGATTACAAATGAGTATTTGATGAGTGAGTACGAGTGATTTTGTGAACAGACGAACTTTTTGAGCCTGAGTTTGATTGAGTACAGCGTAAATAAAAAAAAATGTGATTGAGTTTGAGTGAGTTCTTTCTGTTTTGCCGACCTATGTAAAATTCTTTTAAAAGAAAGTTGAGAGAAGGGCGAAAACTTTCCTTCCATAAAAACTGCGTCACGACCTTCGCTAAAAGTCAAATGTACCAGTTTTTGACAGGACACCGTTTTTTTTACTAAGAATGCTTTCGCTTTAAATGTGATCTCAGAGCAATACGTTGGTGCTTAGGTCGTTGGTGCACTGCGTCGACACCTTCGCTAGAAATGCGTCCAATCGATCATCAAATCTTAAAAGCCCCAAATCACAAAAGAAGAATGAATCCCTTGCGACGATGTTATCACGCACTAGGTAAACGCATCTACGAAGGATGTAAATGTATACTTACCGATAGGTGGTTTATGAGATAAAGGCATACGCCATCGGTCTCACTAGGGAAGCTTTCGCTTTAGAACTGATCTTAGAGCAAAACGTTGGTGCTGAGGTTGTAGCAGAACTGCACCAGAGAGGCTTGAGATTTGGTTTCCGCCCTATAATCTCGTTAGCGGGTAAGAAACACGGAACGTGGAGATTTTTCTTACTTGCTCGGTAAACTATTTATACTATAAGCTGCAATAGTTGCTGCAGCGCATGTGCGTTATGGCAGCAATGGGGGGTAAAAACATAATTCCGCATAATCCGGATAAGGCCACCTGACGATGGCCGTAAAATAAAGAAATAGAAGTTCATACCCAACCTACGTCGCGCATCAGAACAATGGAAAGGTCACAAACAACTTCAGTAAGGCGCTTTTGAGCTAACTTACACTGGAAAGCAGGGAGTCTGTAGGTTACGCATGCGGTCTCCTATAGCAGCCTCCTCAAGTGTGTGGAAAGTAACGCAATAGCAGACGTAACAATTTTTTCCTGCAACAATTACACTTTTACACGCAGAGAATGCAGAGGCTACGGTCAGGATTGTTTATAGAAAGAAGCCACAAAAATACAAAAAAAAAAAACGAAGCAAAGAAAGGAAAGTGATGAAGAGAAGAAGCGTTCCGGAAACCAGGCCAAAGCAGTAATCTCCAAGACAGATGACACGCGTCCCCGACAATGCATTGACGAGCCGTGCACCGATTAGTCCTCTTCGGACAGTAGTACAGCGCGCCAAAGGGAGAGGCGAGCGAGGAGTGATAGTCGGAGCCCTTCCACATGGCCTTCCGTTCTCCCTGCAAGGGCACTTGCCTGCCAGGAGACCTCGTCTTGCGCCTCGACGTTCGCCCCCAGCCATCACTCGGGCCCGACTTCACCGTCCATTGTGGGTCCCGGCCGGTCCCCCTTATCACGTTAGAGGGGAGAAAGACGCCCGGGTCTCGTATCAACCATCTATCGCACGGGAACGTGCCTAATAAATGAAAAAAAAAAAAGTTCCGGGCGAAGAAGAAGACCTTGCAGGACCCCCCATGCACAAAGACGCGCGGGCCTATAAAGAAACAGGCGGTACCGTGCCATTGGCGCGCTTTGCTCAGTGCTGGAGCAGACGATTTCCAGAAGCGCAGCAGACGATCCCAGGTCAAGAAAACAGAAGACGCTATATCTGGGTCACAGAGCAAATCGAATTAGGGGAGGCAAGGCGAACACTAGAATAAATATATCTCGGCATTCTTATAGGAAAACAAATGGGAAATATATCGAATTAGAGGTGTACACGCATACAGCTAAATCGTAGAGGTATGAAATATGTTTCGCATCGCAAAACCATTGCCGGATGAAAATTTTGTTGAAAGCGGCGTCAAAGGCGCTAGGCTTGGCAATACAGGGGAAATTGAAATTTCTCGGAATAGCAGTAGTACTCTCAGAAAATGCGACTAAACAGAGAAGCTAAGGTATATGTGACTCGGCTTGTACGTTCCTCGCAGCTGAAAGGGTTCTGCATAAATAAAAGCCCGAATCCGCAATACAGACCAAGACCCTATACTGCAAGCATGCCAGGAGACTAGAGGATGGCGCTGCAAAAATAGTGTCATCGTATCAGAAGCAAAACTAAATATATGAGGTAGTTTTAAGCAGAAAGGATGTTAGCCGTCTAAACAATACTTATTTAATTATAACAACAAAAAACACAATGGTTGAATACTAACCCCCTTTACCCTCATTGGCGGTTACGTACTCGGTTTAATAAAGTAATTAAAGTAGGTTGCATGCAACTGTTTACAGGTGAAGGTGAAACATTGTAACAGAGAAACGCACGAAAATGGGATATTCGTGGTGGCAAAGAGGTTAGCTCCAACTTCAAAGAAGCTTGATGCTCAACGTAAAAAAATGTAGACCATTGCATCCCATCAGGTGAAGGGGAAACAGCCGAGCTCAACTGCATCCGTTCTCGACTGCTGCGAGCAAGCACGGGTAATTTCTGATTCCACTATCTTCCATGGAAAAACCATGGAAAAGCCCACAATGGCTACGTCGAAGTTGTTTTTATTGTTGACGTGCACAGACCTCGGAAACAACAACCACATCGCGCAAAATAGAACAAAATACAATAACAAAGTACCAAACAGGCGAAATCCCCAACCATAGCACTAAATACAATTTGGAGAGAGCCACAATAATGTATAACTCTTAAGTTTTTAGGAGTGATTAACTCCGAAGTAAGACATGTTGCTGGGCTAATAGGTTCCTTTTTTCGTAAAGATGGAAAAAACTTGTAGGAAGTAACATCAAAGAAAAGAAAACATTACATATCTGCATATATTACATACGCACGCCATAAACCGGCCACTGCCTGAAATGTCACCCCCATACCCCCTATCACTTTGTATCGGATTTCTCCGATCATCCGGATAACACCCCTTTACCCTCCCCGCAGAAGTGGGAACGCGGGCTAACTATTGCTCGACTCGGGGATCACGAAAGAGGGATCTCCAGGGCGAGGACAGGGGCTACGGCCTGAGGCTTTTCGTGTCAATCAATCAATCAATCAATCAATCAATCAATCAATCAATCAACCAATCAATCAATCAATCAATCAATCAATCAATCAATCAATCAATCAATCAATCAATCAATCAATCAATCCATCAATCAATCAATCAATCAATCAATCAATGCCATCGCAGGTCACCTCTGAAAAAATTGGCCGCGTATCTGCTCCTTTCGTTGCAAATGTCGTCAAAAGGCGATAGTCTTTGTAAACATTTGCCAAGGAAATGCCCCCCCCCCCCCTTTGCTTTCCCGCTCACCTCTCATGCTGTTCCTGTACCGTCGCGCTCATCCCAAGGTAAACACACTAAAGGTTGGCGCAAGGCGATTTGAATTTACCGCGTTCCACTGCTACAGCCCGGGTTCCTCGATGCCAGCGCTGCAGTACGGCGGAGACGCGCGTGAATGCAGGCGGCCGACTACAAGGTTTATAGAACCGCGTGGCCGTGCTCCACGTGCGTTCCAAGCAGAACGTGGAACCTAGCTAGTGGAACCTTTCGTTGCTGTTGCCGCGTGATTTTTCATATGCCGCCAGGAGGCGGCGGTTTTCTGCAGTAGATGTAGAATATCATTTGTTATCGAAAAACCAAGGATCCATGAATTTTTTCATAAAAGAACACTGTAAATATTCCTTTTGTACTAATTTCCTGTCTTATATTTGCGTTATGTCTTGTTCTTGTTCGACAAAGTTGACAAGTATGAACATATAAACCGGGCTTAGACGTTTACATTTGGCTGGGAGTATATAAGACTATTGCGCAATATCAACTTTACTTTGGCCGGGTGGCTGAATCGAATTACAGACAGACAGACAGACATACAGACAAACCAAAATTTCTGGGTTAAGTAGCCCAAGAAAGACTATCGTCTTTAAAAGCGACTGACTCTCTCTTTTTTCGTAACTCCTCATGCATTATCACCATGCCAATAGCGTGTTCTGGATGGTAAGCAATAAGTATTAGGCCTTACGGGGTAGCCACTTTTTCGGCCACAGAAAATATGATTTTCCTGCGCTATCCATTGAAAGCGTCCAAAGGTGGAACCCCCTCGCACACTGTCCGAGCTGCCCGGAGAACGAGTGGGCCGAGATTGGATCAACATACTACATAAGCCTGGATAACAACGGCAGCTTGGATGAGCCGTCGCCCCTAGTGGTCTTTTCGCGAAAAAAAGAGCCCTTGGGCAGATGTATTCAGCACCGTCGAAAGCGGGAAGTCCAATCAACCGGGGGAGCCCTTGTTATTCAAGGCGCCAGTGGATGGGGACCCCTTCCTCCCTCAATTGCTGCAGGCTTAGGGACATGGCAGGTTGAATGTCGCGTACCTGTCGTCCTCGAAGCCCTGTTTCTACTCTCACGTAGCCAGAAAGGGGAACACGGAGGGGCGAAATACTGAACGACAATACATGGAATACAGAAACACAAAGACCGAAGCGAATTATAACTTCCCCGGGAACAAAGCGGGAACGAGGGGCCCGGTTGAGCGCGCGCGCGGTGTGACAGGTTCGTCCAATAAGGCACGCGTCACAAGGCTTTCCCGGTCGACCTCGACGGCCCTGGCGGAGACGGCCGAAGGGCTCAGAGGACCCTCCAGCAAATTGGGGAACCGCTCCCGCCGTTCGGGAGCATCCGGGCTTCGACACTGAAGCCTCTCACCTGATCCGGTCCTTAGAAGCACGGCGCATAACAAGCTCGCATCGCCCCTTGATGATAACTTAAACATATGCGATCCAGAGAAAACTTGATTCATTCGCTTCTCTTCCCAGTTCACCTCGTTTTGAGGCAGACGCCGAAGACTTCGTTATCTTCCTCCAAAAGTGGATGGTGTGCTCACGTCCGCTTCAGAAGGAAAGAATAAAGGGTTCCCGTACAAGAGTTGCATTGTGCCGCCGGCTGTGAAGCGCTGTGGTGATATTAATGAATTGTGCAATTGATTTTCCACGCTATGCACCGGATGAGCGCTTATGGAAAGTATGGTTGCAACATCAAGTATGGTTGCAACATCAACTAGGGAATGCACGTACCGAGAAAAACGTTAAGATACTCAGAGAGACGAGTAATTATTTAAGCTTTTTTTAAACTGAAATATGGGCTCTTCACAGTGGACTTTATCTTCAAATTTTATCTTCGAAGTGCTATGGTATCGGAGAAACAGGAGAGTTTACATCTCCATAGTATGTTCCGCATCGCACGGATTCAGTGCCTTAGTGGCAAATTTATGCAAGAACAAATTACCCTCGTCAGGCCTTGGCGCGTTGCAAGAAAAGAGGCTGCACTGCAAGATGCGAGAAAGCTGACAATTTCTTGGTAGCGTTGTAAAAATGCATGTCGCAATTACGTGACTCCAACTCCGAACACACTGTTCGAATGAAACATATACCTTTCCGCAACATCGTGCCTTTGCATCTGGCGAGTTGCAGATGCACGCTCTAACTTTCTTCGTTACCAAAGTGACATTGGTAATGAAGATTCTTTGGAGCATTCCAAAGATTCTTTGGAACATCCTTGAAGTACCTGCGTCAATAGAGAGTTGTCTGCGACACGCACTGATGTCCCATTGAAATGGGTGTCTTTTTGCTTTTCACCTTCGTAAGGAATGCATTTTCTTTTTTCGAAAATTAAGCTTGCTGCGTCAGGCGCGGACAACACACAGTCCTAACCACTTCTCCTTGCGAGCAGGTGGAGGGAAGCTCAATACCTCTAATATTTCGCAAAGTAAAATGCTAAAGCCGTTGCATGTTAAGGAGTTTTGTTCTCCAACATTCACTTTTAATGCGAAATTCAATACATAATTGTTTTACGGAGGTACTCGAATTTTTACCAGTAGCCGTTCAACATGGCTGTTCACCCGGAGCATTTTTAGCATGGCTTAGCGGTATCACGTTTTTTATTCCCGGCTACCAAAGCTCTATATCTGATGTATGCCAACTCGAAGCTCGGTGTGTCCGACATTTTGGTGTGCCTTGAAAGGGGTCAAACGAGGTTCAGTTTAAGGGGTATCCCTTTCACTGCGGCGCGCCTCCCCTGTCAGGTGTAGCTACGGCGTCGCTAACACCTGAATATAAAAATCCTGAAAGCGGCGCTTTTATTATTGTAGTCCCCACTGACATATAAAGAGTGTTTAGAAACGCTGTTTTATGGTTCTCATAATGACAACCATTCCACTATAGTGAACTAGAATGATCTAGTGGCGCGAACGGCGAGGAAGGGGCGTGCTCTTCTGTGTAGAAAACACCAGGTGGCGCTGCTGCGCCATCTTCGAAAGGCGCCGCCGCGGCAGGCTGTCGCTGTTCCGATGTGTTGGGTAGTAATTAACCCTTAAAAAAAAATGCTACTCGCGTCTGGCATTTCCGTACCTTGCTAGGAACGTTTTGTTGCAAATCTGCCCGTTTGAGCTGTAGGGAAACGGCTATAAATCGAGTTGTTTGGTGTCGTCTGCTACCAGCGCAGACGATCGATGCGAGCGTACGCGTTCGATGTGCTGCCGGCGGACAACTGCTATGTTTAATTCTTTACGAATGGATTTACTTTTTATATTTACTGTAATAAAGTCCCGGCATGAACCTACTTGTGAATTTCACTCTACAAAAGCAAATTATACCCAGTATTCACGCGTCCAGTAGCACCCGGCTGATTTTCTCAGCAGCAAAGTTTGCAATAAACAAATTACCTTCAGAGGAAACTTTCCCCAGGCACTTAGTGCTGAAGGCAGCGTCTCCAAATGTGTCGTTTGAGATCGCAGCTTCTGTGTTAGCACGTGTAATACATCACTAAACCTCCTAGTCGTCATGGCCCCTTTGCAGGCCGAACTGCTGTCAGCTTCTTGCAGCACACTGTTCGCAACAGCTAGGGAATATATGTCACCGCTTCCGCATAACACACCACGAAAAGAATGTTTGCGACGACACTTTGTCGTCATGTGGATAGAAGAGCACAGATTTCTCGTGAAAATGTCTAGCTTTTTTTTTTTTTTTTTCGTATCGATGTCGTATAGCGAAACGAACGTTTCGATCGTCGGCACAATTTAGCCGGCACCAGAGCTTTGAAGGAAGCTTGACTTCTTGAAGATGGCTCATTGTGAAAGCATCATTCCACAGAACTTGCGACTTCATTTGATGAGCACTGCGGAGAGAGAGCCTCGTGTTGTGGCTGGTGCACCTCATCTTTTTCGGCTCTTCAGCTTGCTTGCTGGCTGCCGAAACTGAAACTCTTGTCCGCCTTTTCCTTTGCGGCTTCCGCGTGCATGCTCCGCGCAGAATTCGAAGCACAGTCAGGCAGGATGGTAGGTACAGCACCTGGAGCCAGTGACAGCTTCCCGCGTACAAGTCGCACTTTACAGCCGTTTATTACGTGGATGTAATCACGCAATAAGCACTCGGGCTCAAAGTGGCGCTCACCAACGGCTGAAGATATGGTCAAGAGTTTGTCCAGTCTTCCCAAATTTTGTCCCCACTTTTTGCACAGTTCATCGTCCAAAGGAGCGGCGGACAAAGACGCCTTGGGAGCACCTGCAGGGTAACCACTGTGACAACCCGGAGCAAAGCAATAGGTGTCCGTCCTTCGTTTTGACATCGCGTACCCGGCCTGGCCAACCTCTATTCGACAGCACTCGCAATAACTATATTCCTGACGATTGTATACCTCTTGCTTCTGTGGAACATCACGGAAACGTAAAACACGCAGAAAATGAAAGGCCGGCCTCAGCCATAAACAGACGGAGAGTTTGTCCGACCGCGCGCCGCCAACGTATCGCACATCCGCTCGTATCGTCTGCGCCGCTAGCAGACGATTTGTTTGTAGCCGTTGCCCGATGGCTCAAACGGGTCTGACAAGCAACAAAACGTTCTTAGAAAAGTACAGGGACAACAAAAGTGAGCATCTTTCTTCCATAAAGGTTAATTACTGTACCACAGTAAAAAACGGCAGCGGCAATAGCTGGCGAGCGCCCCAAGGAACGGCCCGTGCAACCGCGGTACCGTTTTCGAAGAAGGCGCAGTGGCGCCCCTGGCGGCGGTAGACGCGCTTTGCTTCAGCCCGAACGCTGCAAAGCGCTCCCGTTCGCGCCACTGGATCAAGACATTCTAGTTCACTGTACATTCCACAGTTCTAAATGCTCAAGCGACGGTTGTAGGGATAAATGATGTGGCCGCAACAGTGCGACTGAAGTGGCATATTCGGGTGTCTCACGTGACGCTAAAAAATACGGCGGTACAAGGGTTTGCCCAAATAGTTGAAATTAGACAAATATGATGAGCAAATAAGAATAATTGAGATGTGTATTGTAGCACAGCATGAATAGCTGAAAGAATTGAGAAACACGATCAAAGTGAATTGTTAATAACATTTGTATGCGGCCACTAGCGTATGCGGGGAACACTCATCTCAAGAGACGAAAGCTTGTCTCCGTACCGACGGATATCCAGGCTGGCCCATGTCAACGAGCGTTTTCTTCCACAATGAGGGACGGTTTGACGAAATCGCTTTCTACGGGCGTATATTGGTTGACTCTTTCCGCAAATGTTCCACCGGGACTCTCTGTCTCGATTACTTTTTTTTCGGAAAGAACAGGGCAAACAAGCTTTGAGCCAGCTCTCGTATACGAGGGCAGCACAAATCGTGTGATCTTAGCGTTGAGAGAAAAATATGCGAAACTACCTAATCGAGTCTCTTTTTTTTTTTTTTTTTGCATGTGTGGCGCGGGGAGGGAGGTTGGGGCACTCTAATAACCAGAATAAGATCGTACGACGCGAATTGTACTACGTCCCCAGCGGCGACGCCGCCAACTTCTTAGCCGAGGGTAAATATTTGCGCAGCCTAAAACTACACGTGCTGCCCGCTTCGCAGAGGTCAGGGGGTTCCTTTGTAGAAGACATCAGTTTCCTTTCGATCGTTTACATTTCATTACGTCCGACAACGGCGGAGAGGGGAAGCGCAGACAGGAATCTCACTCTTTTCTCTTTTGACTGTGTGCGCCAGAAGTATTCCTGTTTCGTTTCTACTGCCGCGGTCGCTTTATAGAGCCGTTTGGAGCCCACCATCTAAGTGCAAAATAAAAAAATCTTGAAAATCCCATTGCAGAGATGATTTTTTAAGGTATAGCGAGAGCTGGTGTTTCTATGTGTCCGCAACTTCTATCAATTCAATTTCGTAAGAATGTTCATTTGCTTGATTCGTTTTACAAGGCAGGGCGTTCCACGTAGGCAGGGCGTTCCACGTGTGTGCCATTGGGAGGAAAGGAAAACAGAGACCAGTGTCAACGAAGCCTAATGCAAAACCTTTTACTGAGTTAGCCAGCAAACCAGCTAGACATTCATATCGGTTGCCCAGCTAACAAGTGTTAGCTGGGTTAGCTATGCCGCATATTTTTGAGACAATCGGCCCACTACGCATTTCAAAAGACAACGGTAACTTCGAACTGCGTTTGAATGAATGGATTTATTTAGCAAGGAAATGACCTTTAATTAACCTTGTGTATGACGAGAAGAGAAGGAAGGGGGATAAATAACTCACGGTGTAGAGGCTTTTTGAACTGGTCAGATGATTGTTCAGCATTTGTCGTACACCCACATCAAACACGTGAACTATCGCATGAATAATGTTTGCTCAGCAATCCAAGCGCCAAACTCCGCGGCCGAATGAAGGCTTTGCGGATTTTCTTGCAGCGTAAATAACAATCTGAATGTATGCGAAACTGTACGAGTGCAGTGGTATAAAACAAGACCTTTGCGTTTATCAAAAAACCCAGAAGCTGTGTCCCGAAGCTATTTATTTGTGCAGATAAAAGAGTAATGACATCTGCGGAGAGGTTATTTTCAGCGATATATTTTCCGTACACATTGACAAGCCTAGTGCCTCTTCTTTTGGTAATTGCAACATTTGACTGCAAATGTTGCAAAAATTATTAAGTCTGTTTATGATTACCTTTTTATGTCCCTTACAAGAAACTTCATGATCCGCGCAGGAGTAGGCTGTCAAAGTTTGCAGGATAATTGCGTAAACTGATAATGTGTCTCAATGGTGTCCGCGACGAGTATTCACTGCGTACATGTTTGCATCAAGCGAGTAAAAAGATCCGTTTCTTAATTTCTTCTTGCTTCCCTATCTTTTCACGCTAGTTATATCTTATTGTGATCGCACGATTTCGGTACTCTGACGTCTTGGCCAGAATGCAGTGTTCCCGCAACATAGGGACGTATGGCTACACGCCGCGTTTGCCCGCCATCCAATGAGGAATGTAGCAGACGCTTATTCCGCGGAGCGGTAAAACATTGCTCTAACAGGACGCTGAAAGCGCCACAATGTAGGCCCAATATAACTTGAAGTTAAGCGACGGCGGTACAAGAAGAAAAAAAAAATTGGCCGCGTATCTGCTCCTTTCTTTGCAAATGTCGTCAAAAGACGATAGTCTTTATCGACTTTTGTCAAGTAAATGCCTCCCTTCGCTTTCCCGCTCACCTCTCATGTTGTTCCTCTTGCGTCGCGCTCCTCCCAAGGTAAAGACACCAAGGGTTTGCTTAAATCATTTTAAATTTACCGCGTTCTCCTCCTCCAGGCCGGGTGTCTCGATGCCAACGCTGCCGTACGGCGAAGACGCGCGTGAATCGAGGCGCCATACTTCAACGTTTATAGAACCGCGTTTCTCTATTCCACGTGCGTTGCAAGCAGAGCGTGGAATCTATCTAGTGGAACCTTTCGTAACTGTTGCCGGTTGATTTCTTAAAATGGCGCCAGAAGCTATAGTGACGCGGGCGACAGCAGGCGACGGCAGAGGGATTTTTTTTTCTGCAGTTGATGGAGTATTTAATCTCGCACAAATCGAACATGTACGATTTTTTATGAAGGAACGCTGCAAATATCACTTCTGTATTACTTTGTTGTCTTATATTTGCGTAATGTCATGGTGTTCTTCACCAATATTGACAAGTATGAACATTACACCGGACTTAGACGGGCACATTTAGCTGTGACTATATAAAACTATTGCGCAGGCCTTGTTACAGTTTGGCCGGGTGGCTGAATCGGGTCACAGACAGACAGACGGACAGACATACAGACAGACCAAAATTTCTGAGTTGAAGTAGCCCAAGAAAGACTATCGTCTTTAAAAAACGAAGTCTCATGATGCCGTTGGATGCGCTTACATATATGTACTGTGTGGGTTCGACGCCGTTCCGTAAGGAGCGTTTGACTTTTTTTTTTTTTTTGGTCTGTTTTACCCTCGAGGCATTCGAATTTATTATCGTTGTTTTGAGGAGACCTATTTAGAAGATAATTGTTTTTTTTTTGTCTGTGTAGTCTCCGAAATCATAGCGATCACACAAGTCGTTCCGGCAGAACCTCCTTCATTTTGCGCTTACCCTGAAGCGTTCGACGCCTTCGCTCCGGAAATTGTCCTTTGTTAATGTCCGCCCTTCGGGGATATCGTCTAGATATCTTGGAGGGTCCAGGTTTTTTCGCACACCGGCCCACGTTGCATGCGTAGCAAACTCGTTCTAGTGTAATTATTTTTCTTGTTGAACGCTGGCAGAACGCAATCAATCCCGTCGTACTCTAAATTGATGCTTGTTTATGAGAGCTTCATTAACCTCCAAACCTACTAGTCTGTTCCTCACTAAAACACCTTGGCTCCTAGCAGAACAAGATAGAGAGCAAGCTTTAATGAATGCTGAAAATGTTAGCATCACAAACGGCGAGGCTTTCGACATCAGATGGGGCTGAACATAGTGAGGCGACAAAAGAAAAGGGCTGGTCTGTTGTTTACCTATTAGTTCCTGCTTGCGTTTCTAACGTTGGCGGGGAGCCTGCATTTACTCGGTGACGCCGCGTTGTTGTGGTACTGTCTCCGCTTGATGAAGCTCCTCTTGCGTTCTTCATTAACGTCTTTGTGGCTTAAGCCAAGCATGATTCACTTTTCCAGCTCATCCTCTTAGATTTTCTGACGCTGCTACCCTGTGCTTCCTTCTTTTTATTCTCCGCTGCTAGTCGTTAGTTCCCTCACTTATAGATGACTTTAAAACTCCAAAAGCGAGCATGTCGCCCGGATAGAGGCCGGAAAAAACTTGCGTTCGTTTCTCTGTTGCGGTTAGGCAGACCACTGTTATTAACGTGCGCTCGAACATAAAAAAGTACTTGTGACTCGAGGCTTTCAAGCCGGTATTTGTCGACCCAAGAGGTGGCCCTATTTTCGTCCAATCACGGGTAAAGGGGTAACTCTTTTTATGAACTAATGAACGTTGTTCTCTTCCTTCAAAGTGACTTTCATTATCCAGGGGTAAAGATAATAAGCACGTGGCGGGGATTAACGTCTTAAGAACAGAGGAAATATAGTGTATGCCACTAGCCAACTAGTTAAGAACGCATAAAGAACCTTTATGACTAATTTCAAGTAACATACCTCGACTTCAAAAAGAGTGCCACTCCTAAACACGGGCGCACCGACCCTAGACCTCATTTCTAGCTGGTCATATTATTTTGTTTGTTCCCCCATGGGGCAGTACAGCATCAGGAACGGCGGGATAGAACAAAAAGACCCTTCAGCGGAGAACCACATAAGCTCAACGGTAGAAATCATGCCAGTTATCATTCCCGATAATTAATAATCACGCCAAGGTTTTATGGCCGTGTTCTGTATTTCTATACATCTCTTGTAGCAGACTTCAGAATGACTATGCCTTTTGTTTTGTGTCCCCGGGTCTGTAAATATTTATAATAAACGAAAAAAACTGCACTGTTCAGCGTATTTTTTCCCCTTTGCCAGATTAATATTCCAATTCCCGTGTTTCTCCTGTTTGTTTTATTTCTGTCTCCACCCACGCCTTACACCGCCTAAGGGGTTTTTGTCGTGGGGTATAGTTTCGGTTTACAGCTTTCCGCTCACGCTGATGCCGCGTCCATTGCCCGTGCCGGCGTCTGAAAGTGGCGTCTGCGTGTCTCGACGCCTCATCGCTTGCTTGCCGCTGTGTGTTGTCTCCGATCGAAACGCCTTGCCATAAAAAAAATTTCACGTGTTATAGGCAGCATCGGGAGCGTTCGTGTAGCTTGCCCCCTTCTCTTCTCGCCCTTTTCACTGCGCGTCGACCGGAACTCACGCAACGTCGTGCAGGTTGCGCTGTCTCTCCACTTGCGGCGTATGAACGTGGGCATCAAAGCGAATGTGTCGCAAGCCTTCAGACTTCGAGCGAGACGTAAAGCGGTGTTGTGTCTGCAGAATTGTGTCTTTGAGCGCCAGTGCCGGCTTTTGTTACCAATCACCCTCGGCGTCTAACCATGGCTTTCGATCCAGTGCCCATTCACAGGTATGGATTGCCCTCAGAGACCGTCGGAGTGGGAAGAGGGTTGTGGTATGTTAGGGTGGATACTTTTAGCGTGGCCGAGAGGGGAGAGGGGAAAGTACACACTGCTGAAGTGGTAATGCTAATGTAATGACGTCCGAGACGTTTTTGCGCGGGGCTTCCGCTGCTGTTACTACGGCTCTTCGATAAAGGCGTAAATGATCAAACGACACGCCAGGAAAAAAACTTTTTTTTTCGGCTCTAAGCACCTCCAGATTCTAAGCACCCCACCCTACTTTCGGGAAAAAAATTTGGAAAAAAAAAAATTGCATGGGATTCTTAGCAGCCGTCGCAAGGTGGATTTACGACGCGTGGAAGCGGGCACGCGATCACGTTGTGGCCAAGTCATTTAAAATGTTTTCAATTTCAAATCTCTTCAACGGAACCAAAGGCGACCTTCGGGGGGATACTGAAAGAGGCAGCCCAAGCGGCGTAGCGGACACGAATGGTAGTGAGGGTGACTGAGTATCATGCGTATGCGGTAAGTTCACTGTCTGTACCATCTTTTTTTTTAATTTTCGCGAAATAAAACATTATTCCTTGCTCCCGCCTCGTCGAGATATGTCGGCCAAAAATAGTGGCGGAAGAAGGGTAATTTGTGTGTTTCGAATCTAACCCCACCCCTTACTTTGGGCATCGCGATCGTGGAAAAAAAAAAGGGGGCGCTTAGAATCGAGTAAATACGGTATGTTGAGTTATATTTGTACTCGGATTTTTAAATTAGGAAATCCAAATAAGCGATACCAAAACAGAAGAACGCCCCGGGAACAGCATACGCCAAACCACCCCCGAAATCCTCCTCTTCCTCTCTTTCGGTGTGACTGCGTTGGCTAAGCGCAGGAACGCGTACCACATAGTAGGGGTTGGCCACACCTGCTCAAGTGGCTAATATCGGCTTCGTCATTTATTTCTTACACGAAAGCACCACAGCGAATGGCAACATAATAACGACTTGCTTTGTCCTATAAGACTGATAATCACCGACAGCAAGTGTTTTACAGCGCAAGCTTTTAAGCATACGAACAGGACTCCGAGAGAACGAAGAGGACATCGAAGGTAAACGAGACAGAGCGACCAGGAAAGCGGAGGTGGAAAGAATGGCGAAAGTGCGAGGGAGCCTGAGGGCAGTGTGCCGAGGCGACGCATGACGAGTGGGAAAACCGCGGCTTGGGGTCACGTGGCGCAAGAGAAAGGAAACTCAAAACCAGGCATCCATGAAAGCAACCGCCTTGTGCTTTCAAGTCCACAAAAAACGCAGAATCCCAGCATGCCCTGCACGCTGCACGTGCAGCGATCCCTCCCCGTCCTTCTCGTTGCGTGGCTCATCCGAATCACGTGGCATTTGCGCGGGAGGATCAAACACAATTTAAAAACAACATGCTCGGCGCTGGTGACGGGCTGCTGCGAGTTAACGCGCGCCGTCTCGCGTTCGCTATGCAGCATGAGTGAGCAGCTATGCGCCTTGAGTCAGAAGTTCACACTGCGCTCGAATATCGCATTAGGGAGTATCCTAATCGTCAGACAATTTTTCATGCGACTGATTTATTATATACTTCTTAATCCCCTGAGGAACACCCCAATGGATCTCTTACAATTTCTAAATAAGCAACTATCGTGAAACTCGCAAGCTGTAAAAATATTGGGACTCATGCGGGAAACAACGAGGCATGTGACACTAAAACTATAATTTATACACGTACTTAAAAGGCGCCGTTTTGGGAGCTGAGAACATTAAGGTAATAGGCGTTATTTAAATTAGCTGGCAGGATCACCGAAAGGCAAAAAGAAATTGCCAAAAAATCACTATATACAATCAATGATATACTCGTGACTCCCCTAATGTGTAGGCGAAATGGTTTCTTTCACTGAAGCCTACGTTTTCGATTTCAGGTATGAAAAAAGAAGACTTACGAGCAAGAAAAAATAAGAATGACCACCTCCCGTTTTTATTTAAAAGCTGTCAAATGCAGCAAGTAATTAGCACACGGCATGAATAATGTCTTTTCGTCTCAAGTAGTCCCACTTCTGCAGGCGGTGAGTTTGAAGTTGAAAAAAAAAATGGGATAAATTGAGCATTCCTGCTGAACAAATGAATCGAACGATGCGACATTTTTCTACCCTAATGAGCTTAAAACACTGCGTTAATGAAAATTTAGAGCAATATAGGGCACTGCGCCCAGCGCCACTTCGCACTTTGTAAATGAGCATTACTGTTAGGTGCGACAGCGCGTATGAATTGAATGGCAGACAAAGCCGTATGAAACACAAAGGTTGTAAACTATATGCATGCAACGAAAATGAAACGAGCACAAAACTAAGAAAGCTTCAAATACAAGTGAGGCGAACACATTTGATCAAGGAGGTTACGGTGAAGCTGAGGTGTTGTGGAGGTTGGGCCTAAGATGAAGCTTAGGTGAAGCTTACTGTGCCTAGCAAGTATAGGTGAGCTGATTATATTTAGACATAAATTAAATTGTAACACTGACGTTGAGGAGAAGTCGAAGCCGGCGACGTAATTTGTCCACCTCTGGCCCATACCGCCGATCACTCCGTGCAGTTCGCAGTTATAAACCATGCAGCAGTGAAGCGATAAAAAACGGAATTTATCTCCGACATTTTCTGTAAATGCTTGGAATTTTTTGCTTTGGGAAAAGTACCCGATAATATTTCACAGGCTTCTAATGATATAGATTCGTATATATCCTAATAGGGAAAAAATCCTGCAGCGAGAGCGAGTGTGTAAACTATGTACTGTATGAACGTGTGTATGTGGGTGATTGTGTGAAGGTGAGAAAGAGCAAGAAAGAAAAAGAAGAAAGAAAGGAAGTGAAGACGAGAGAAAGAAAGAGATAGGCTGTAGGAGTAAAAAGGTTTGGGCGTGTTAGTTCATCGTCAGACGGAAAACAAGCGCTAAATAAAAACACAGGACGAGGAGTGGATGGGACAAGCGCTAGTCGGTTCATCGTTAGACGGGGGGCTTCCTGTAGGGCTTCCTACTGTAGGGCTTCCTACTTTAACGGCAGCTGTGATAGACCACTCGGCGTACCACAGGTACCACGAATTCTGTGCTGTTTGTGCAGCTTCTGGGCTTAATGGAAGCTGCAGAAGAGTGCCCAGCGCTTAACGCCTGGCCATGGATGAACTGAAACAAAGTACTTTATCTCCACACTTTCAGCACTCAGAGCTACTCTGGAATTATAAAAAAGCTCCTAACGTGCGCTCAACCCAGAGTTGAGGCTGCAGACACACGTCGTAAACGAGCGCACACGGCTTTGTCGTCCGAAGCGAGGACCAGCAAACGGTGCGCTGGAAGCATATTCGCGAAAATGGGGCTCGCCTGATAGGATCGACTCGCATTGCAAGCTCGCGGCGTGCGGTGTCGTCTTGCAGGTCACATCTGTGATCTCAGCAGACCGCGCTGACCCCATTAAATTGGAGCCATGGCGGACTTGAGGGTTTAAAGCTCGCCGGGGTTGATAATGCGCTTATACAACAGCCAGAAGACGCGTGGGGCCATATTGTAAGTTTGAAATGGATCCTCTGCGGGTCTCGAGAAAGCAGTTCGCTTTGCCTTTGCTGCCTTGAAATTGAAAACCTCCTTTCGTTTTGGCCTGTAAACGACGGCAAATAAATAAGACGCTGTACTCTTCCAAAAGTCAGCGGTCATGGCATTCGAGGATTATAGGAGTTTTAAATACATGTACGATTAGAAAACCTTAAATAAAACCAAGAATTGCTACCGCAGAATATTAAACTTTTAATTACGTTTAATCTAGGTACGTCAAGAACTTTGAATTCTTGATAAAATTAACTTGCGGAATGATTTTTTGTCGTATTACTCAGAACGATGAATTCACGATTGCTTGCTTAGTGTACGTAGAGGCTTCCTCCTCCGGGATGCGGAATTTTTATCTTGAGCAACACTTCACTGCAGCGTGAACCCATCATCACGTATATTTTTGTAGATCACGATGGTCAGATATCATGGCACTTAGCAGTGCATCTTTGTAGCTTGGGCTACGAACCTTGGATGTTCGAAAGAAGACGTGGAACATGTTTTTGCGCATTCAGCCCTACAGTAAAACAGTCTTAAGTGCGCGAAAAGTGTGTAGGTCCATTCTTGCCCCGCTATCGTGGCAGCCCAAGTGGAAACGTGCGAATGATCACGGCAGCTACATACATTTAGCCGTTCATTCCGGTACAGTAAATAGCTACCCACATAACTTCAAGGACGTGCTCGTCCGCGCGCCTTGCAGACAGCTCCGCCTTTCTCTCCGGAAGCAACGCAGGCTATTTTCAGGCTATCTTTATACCTTCCTCCCACAACTGTTTTGGTTCGCCCTTCACCTCGGAGAATGCCTTTTGCGGGGTATACGAGAACTCGTGCAAGTGAGTGTATACGCCCCGCGCCACCATGTCTGAATGGTATAGATGGCTCCAGCCATTATTTCGCCGTCTGCACTGATGGTGCAGTGTTGCTAAAGCGAGGCGTGTGTCGAAAAGGTTTCGAAGCTTCGTGTTTGGGAGAAGGTCACTCGAAAGTTGTTACGCCATCGCCAGTGGTGGACCTTGCTGCCGTTCGGGCATGTACACCTTCTCCGGCGAACTTCGTAGCACGCTGACCCCGGCGTCAATTGTGGGGCTAGGTTTTCTTCCTGCGTGAATTTACCAGTAATTACCATGTTTTCTATTGGTAGGTGAACCGACATATAACTTTAGTGGTTATCTTTGTGGTCGGGGGTTTTATTAAACGATGCTGCTCGCGGAACTACCCTTTGGGTACGAAAACTTTGTGACGCCTGTGCACATTCGTCTGCAAAAACTGACTTGACTGCTTCAGGCCTTAACTGAGGATAGTGCGAACCCTGCTTCACCGCTCTTTTTGGTATATTTGTTAGAAAGATACAGTGGGGGACGAAGAGTGACGCCTCAATAAAGGCCAGGATCTACACTTGGCGACGTATATGGATAGCGTGACGTTATTTTATCATTATTTACACAATCTAACCAGCCTGCAGTGCCCGCAGGTTTCCCTGTTGTACCCGGCACTGTTGACCCGTGCCGCGTAATGTGCGGTGCATTGCAGGTGAGGCCAACCGTTATAGTCAGTACTTCTAGCTCTTAAAAGCAACAAAGTAGTTGATTTATGACTACAAAGTCGTTAAATCTGGTTAAAACACCAAAATGAGCATCGGCTAAAAATAGATCTTCCGCCCAATTTGAAACAGGCTTTGTTTACACTGACATGTTTGTATAGCCGCAGTGTAATCCTAGATGTCCTTATGTGTCAATTTCCTAGTAATGAATCAACGATAAATGATAGGGATAGAATAAAAATTTCGAAGTGCGGAATGGCGTTTGAATATAACCTAGCAATGTCACGGAGGTAGAATTGAATACGTGCGTTTAAGAGAGAGTGCCTTCTGTACAAATAAAATATTACAAATGCTTCTTTGTTTCACCCTTCTATTTCGACACCTTAATTGAATTTTTTTGTATTTCGATAACTTGAGGTAAAAAACGTGTCAAAACTGAACAGTCAGCGGTATCTTCCTGACCACGGACGCAACAGCAATTTTTGGTTGCTCCTCATTGCTATATTTTTTTGTTGGTATTGTTAGACATAGAGAAGTGATTTCACTATTTATACCATACAATGTAGGTTTATAGCTGCTTAAAGCCAGAACTAGAATGCTTTAAACAAAGCTTGTTTTCTTCACAATTCGTTTCCTCGGCTTCATCAAAATGGCCGGCACGAGTAGCGCAAAAAATCTGCATTTGGGCCCCGGACGCGCAAATATAAACACGGCACGCACTTAACGACTACAAAGACACGCGCGTGTACGTCCTTTCTTGCTAGAGGCGCCACAATAAAGTGGCAGGCTTTGGCGGCCCGTTCTTGCACAGCATATAAAACTCTCGTACCCCGTGCATCGCAGATAGCATGTGCCCCTCCGTGTTCCCGCTAGACGACAGCGTTCCGATCTTTGCGAGGAATGGGCCCCGAGAGGGCAGGGTTCTCAATGCACATCTTCGTTCTTGGAAGCCCACTGGGCACATAGGGGTTCCTCCGGTGAGTTGGCGGTATGCAGCTGTAGACGGCGTCTGTTCCAATTGAAGAAACTGCGTTTATGTTGCCACTGTCCGCAACGAAAAAAAAAAACATTCCCGCAACAGGCGTCACGAGCTTTTGGAAATTAATAAAGAGCAGAGCAGGCTGCAGAAAATACTAGTGTGTTAGCGAAGAAGGCGCAACTCGCTCGTTTCTCGTCCGTACGTCGCGCACGGCTTTCTTCACTGCCAAACTGTCGAGTGCCACTGGGAAACCATCAGTAAAGCAGGTTGCACTAGGCTGAACTTTGGTATGTTTACGCCTTCAGGTTTCCCTAATCCGCGAGAACCTTTCTTGACACCAATGTGACTCTGGTGACACACCAATGATGGCCCATCTTGACCACGAGCGTAACAAACTAAAACCAACACTGAATTCTACAATAGTCAGAGAAATATGAAATGAACGGTCGAATTCAGAAAAAGGGGCGCTGCGTGACAACCGCAGGTCCACTATCCCCACTAGGAGCCATTTGCAGCGAAGCAAGCATATACATGGGTACATTGTTGTAGCTTGCCCCGGTCTATCGATACAAAATGAACCAATTTAAGCAATTCGGCAGAAATGGCTTGCATTATTTACAAGTAGCTGAATTTGGAGATATATTTTTATTGTAGCTAGCTTAGCCAATTTTCTCTAGCTGGTGTAGCCAAAGCGTACCTAGATTTAGTTAGAGTGTAGCTAAAATGGCAACCCTGATTACAACGGTGTGCGCGTTGAATCCTGATGTGTCCATATTATTCGTTGTTCTGCGGGAGTTGCTGAGTTGTATCAGTTCGCTGTTCTTCGTCTATCCCGGAAAACGTAGCTTCATTGTCAACGGTACTCAATGAAGGGAGAGGCCAATAATTAGGGCAAAAAATGTGTTCTTTGCTATTTGCATGAAACTCACGTAATCATAAATAAGTTAATTTCGCAGTGGAAGAAATGCATAAGTCGGAACCAACAGAAGAAAAAAGAAAGCTACAAGGGTATGACAAATAGAAGAATTCTATAAGTGGCAAGAACAATAGTGGCCTGTTATAGTGGAAATAGATAAGAATATTATATTCTTATCTATTGTATAAGGGTGCAAAGCATAAATATTGGCGGCAGAACCCCGTCTGTACTCACAGCAGCATTCTTTCAAACTACACCAGCGGGTGCCTGTCTTCTCTCACGGGAGCGTCTCTGCTATGCTTGAGGGGGAAAAAATGTAGAGAAGTGGTTTCTCCCACCCCACGGCAAGCTGCGACCAAGCTAAAAGGGCCAGGTCGGAAATTTTCTGCTTGTGCCAGAAAATGGTCGGTTGTAAATCGCTCTCTTGTTTTGTCATTATTGTTCAGAACTTTGTAACGCATAGAAACTGCTGGTGTTTTAGCTGCTGCCACCTGCATGACATTTACAGCCCAGTTTCTCCTTAGGGTCTTATGTGTAACAATAGGGGAAGTTGGGCGTGTTGGTAGGTGTTAATCTCCAAGTGGTACAGCCCAGACAGACGAATAACAGAAGGAAATACAGGAGGGGTTCTGTTTGTCGTGTATTTTAAATGCGAATGCATTTATTAGCCTGGCGTTGTCTTGCTCCGTTGGCCGGCGTGCGCCTGCATTCCTCCAGCGCGAGCGCACGTGAGCGCGCGCCTCGTAGTTCTGCCTTCGTCGTCGTCGTCGTCGTAAATGCGAATGCATTTCTTAGTCGGGGGTTCACACAATGCAACGTGAGCATTACGCCTCTCCCTGGCGGTGACGTCACTGCAGTTGCTTCCACGCCATCATCATCGGTTGGAGAAGAAGAAGAAGACAAGTCTGCGAAGCGAAGAGCGCGTAATGCCGAACGCGTTACGCGCTCGGGAACATCAAGAAGGAGTCTAGTCGTTTGAACGCGCTTCGGGTTCTTTGGAACGAGTTTGGAAGAGGAGGTGATGAGAACGGTGACGCCATCATCGCGGTCTGTGACGACAACCCTCGTCTGGCGCCGTTAGGTCGTACCTGGTGTGTGCCTCGTGCCGCGAGTCTCTGGTCAACGGGCGCGTTCCTTCGATGAGCGTGAGTTTCGGCTACCGGTACCCTCCTCGTCCGGCGCACCTTCCCATTACTGCTTGCCGACTGGTGCCTTGATAGCGATGGAAGTCGGTGAAGTCGAATCCCTCGCAGCAACGATACCACCAGAAAGAAGTGTAACACAATGCAACGTGAGCATTACGCCATTACTCGCAACATACTCATCGGTGCACCCAATGCATTCGCATTTCTGCACGATTCCCTTCGGGGAGGTGCGGGGGAATTTTTTTTATTGTTTTGTTGTCAGCTATATTACACCGAAATGCTTTGGCGTATATATGGAGTTTTCAAGCTCATATGGCTGTAAATAGGTACATAACGTCTCTGCTTCTTTTACCTTTCGTTTATACTTTTTCTTCTTTTCATTCATAATCACGTGCGGGATGGAGATTTCGTGGAACACCTTTCGTGTGTCTACTTCTCATCTATAAGTTTAGTTTTTTCCTGCCACTTCTTTTTTTAAATTCACAAGACTTGCCTGACTCCTCCAATGTCAGTGCTTACGCATCTAGGAACTTAGCTTTTTTGCCAGTCATTAACAAGATGCTCGCACGCAGACGACCGAACGGTGGAGGTAACAGCAGGGCGCAGCAACTGCGGAACCGGTAAGTCCACTGCCGTTACGGTTATCCGCCGGCTGCCCAATCGCCTGAATTGGGAACTAAGATTTGGAGGGGAGGGGGGAAGTGGGAGGGGGGGGATAAGAGAGGATCAAGGATCAAGAAATTGCCTTGAGGGATAGTAAAGAACGGATAAGAAGCTAAACGTTGAAAGACCCGTGAAAAACCAACCTCCCCTTACAGAGCTGTACAAAAACACATACCCTTCCAAATTCACACCGGTGACTAAAGAAGCAAAAGAAAGGAATATCCGGGCATAAACCAGGAGGGATTGGCAGAGAGACAATACATCGACGGGAGCAAACCTAATAGATGACTGATGGGCCACCCTGACCTACACGGAGCCTAGCCTCCTGGAAACGTTTGCTCATTCACGACTGCTTTCTCGCAGGTCGTACAGTGCGTTTTCTTCCCTTCTAGCGCTAGTCCTGTGTGGTCTCTACTTTTTTCCCGTCCTAACCGCGCTACTTAACCATGTTTCACAGTTCAAACCAACTAGCCCACATTTACGCGTTGACAAGTCTTCCAATGAATACTTACGTGCATAGCCTCCAGACTGCAAGGTTGTGCATGGCCACGTGTCTCCTGCTTTGCTACCTTTCCGGTTTTCTTGCAGCGCCGCTATCGTCCTATATGTGTCAGGGTGAAAGACTCTGCGCACGCAAGGTGATTTCAATTGTTTTCCCTTCTTAAGGACCGAGAAGACAAAATGGAACCTTCCTTACACGAACTGTGGGGCCTGTCATAACTCTTTAGAATTTTGCTCAGCTCGATTCGCACACTGCCAAGTTCCAACCCAGCTGCGCAGACCCAACTCTACTTAGGCGCAAATTGCCTCTGGCTGCATCCATTTCACGTTGAATAATTTGCCAATCCATGTGGGGTCGACCCTTCTTCACATATTTCAAAAGTAAAACATACCGATCATTGTTCGGAGTCAACACAAGGTTTCGTGGGTTTCGGAGTGGGAGTGATACCCACGAGGCCCCGGTTCCTTTATTTTTATGCAGGGACAGCATGTGCGCCGGTTTCCAAGCTCACAGATCGGCCACGTAACTAGGCAAATTTGGCCAATCGCACTAATTATTGGTAATTTAGGTTTATCAGTCGATTGAAGAGTTAGAACATATTCAGTTTGATTGATTGATTGATTGATTGATTGATTGATTGATTGATTGATTGATTGATTGATTGATTGATTGATTGATTGGTTGATTGATTGATTGATTGATTGATTGATTGATTGATTGATTGATTGATTGTAGGGTTTAACGTGCCGACGCAACGCAAGCGCTGAGGCGCGCTGTAGTGGAGGGCTCCGGATCAATTAAGACCACCTGGGGATCTTTAACGTGCGCCGAAATCTCGTGCACACGGGCGTTTTTGCTATTCGCCTCCAAAAGAAAGGTGGCCGGGAATTATTCAGTTTGAGCTACAAGAACTTCAATTTGAAACTAATATTTCTCATGGCGCACTCAGTGGTCACCTCCCCTGTTTACATGGGCGTAACCAAGCTTAATCTCTGAAACACACTGTACATTTAAAGCGAAAGCTTTCTTAGTGGGGCCGATGGCGTTCTGTCAAAAAAAATTGGGCCCATCTCCCCGCGAGGGGGACTCGAGTAAATGCGTCGCATAGGGGGTGGGTGTATAGCGTTAACGTTTAGTGTTTGGGGAGTTGGTGGTAGTGAATGCGTTGTATCAGCAGCTTCTTGACGTAGTTTGAATGAGTCAAGGATATAAGGCGCGTTCGTAGCCTTTCATTCTGTGTCGGTTTTGTGGCGCAGTGGGAAGAGCACCATGTACCTCGCGTTCCGCCCACAGGTAGTGAATGCGTTGTATCAGCAGCTTCTTGGCGTAGTTTGAATGAGTCTAGGATATAAGGCGCGTTCGTAGCCTCCCATTCTGTGTCGGCTTTGTGGCGCAGTGGGTAGAGCACCATGTACATTGCGTTCGGCCCGCAGGGTCGAGGGATCGAAACCAGGCGCCGGATAGTATTTTTTTTATATAGTGTAGGGGGAGGGGTGCGGACAACGACGGTGCGGACTACGACGGACGTCAACGCGGGTGCCATCGTGAGTTACTGAAATGCTCTGCATTTAAAAAAAAAACAATGAATTTCCTCGTATACCGGTTGGTTACCGAAAAGCTCGGTTAAGATCTCCGGACACACGGCGCGTGCGTGAAACCGGGCTTCCATCGTGTCAACACGGTTACTGGAAAATCGCGAAAAGGGGCGCTCCTAGATGAGAAAATACACGCATCGAGCATGAAGGAGGAGTACAATTGTATACTCTTATGTGATAAGCCACATATCGGTATACATTTAGGTCACTCGTAGATTCGTTTCCTTAGTGCGCGAAAATTCGCCGCATGGGTTCATTCTTCGCTTTCAATTGGCGTTTGTGAAGGTTTGCAGATTTATTGGACGTACTTTCAGAGAAGGTTGGACGTACTTTTGGCTTTTGCGCCTCTCTCACCTTTGTTTAGGAAGGAACGGTAAATGTTTTGTGGTTCGGTAAGGCCCGGTTATACAATAGTGGGATAAAACACCAGACTTCTGCAATATTTTATATCGCTTTTCCTTTACCATTTTTTTTATACCTCGTTTCGAAATTAGCGGTAGAGTGTTTGATTTTTGCAACGAGCCACAGACTGGCAAATGATTCCTTACTGCTGGCTGTGAAAGGAAGGAGAGCAAACACTCCGTAAGGCAACGTAAGTATACACTCCCTCTACGCCGTTGTGCTTATGCCGATGTGCTCGCATTTCTAGCAGCTGGAGGTGTTGGGAATCTTTATTGCGAGTTGAATCATGAGTATATCGGTGTATGAATGTGCGCTGCACTGCAACTGTCGTGCAGCGGACATCTTCGATATAACAGTCCTGGATGGTCCGCAGATGTCCGGGGACTGCGTTAAGACCGGAAGTCCCGTATAAATACACGGGGAAATGGAGTGTCGGTTCGCATATCGGGCTGCCTTCGGACGATCCAGGACTGATAAATGAGGCGGACCAGTGTGCGTGCAACGCCCTAAATTTTGCTGAGCACCCTTTATCTGCAAACAACCTTTCTTGTTCCAAACACTCTTAACTGGTGCTCGCCATAGGGCAAGGTATTTACACCCTTACCGCCAATAAGAGTGCAAAACGTTTAGTACAAAGCCACAATTGTACATTTCCAGGTTGGAAGTAGAAAAACATGCCGGGCTGGTTTCGAGTTGCATCCCATCGAGTTGCATCAAGTAAAAGCCTGAGCTTACTTGGATCACTTATATCGTCAGTAGGAGAGATAGTCCCTCTTTCTTATTCTTGTTTGTTTATTTATTTACACAATACTGCAGGCATGAAGCCCCGACACCCAGCTGCCGTGGCACCACGAGGAAGGGAAAACGTTCACTACATACGTGTGATCTCGCAGTGATGCAAGTCCCTGTTTACAGAAGCTCTCTTCAGAGAACTTACCAAGCTGGGTGTTTCATCACGTCTGAAATATCCATATTTTGGCTCAAAGATATCAACAGACATTAAGCGCTCATTAAGGACAGCAATCCACAAGCCGAGTGTTGGGATAAACGATTTGCATGCGGATTAGGAGTTGGGAAGGGCAATGTAAAGCTCGTATTGTTTATTGGGGGAGAATTAAAGCCATATTTTTTAGGTGGCACACCATATACCATGTTTTTTTTTTTTTTGAAAAAAAAAGTCAAACTATCCCCTCTCTCTCCTTGACACACAGATCGTGTCTTCGGAAAAAATGGTGGCCTGACGCACTAATTGCAAGATCAGGTAGTATAATGACCTAAACGTGCTCCTATAAAAGACGAAATTCTTTTTTAAATTTATTGATTATGGGGTTCAACGCGCCGACGCTATTCAGGCGACGAGGCGTGCCGTAGTAATGGGCTCCGGATTAAGTTTGACCCTTTGGGGACGATTAACGTGCGCTGAAATCTCGAACACACGGGCGTTTTCACTTTTCGCCTCCATCAGAAAAGCGGCCGCCAAAGCCGGGAATCCAACCCGCGTCCTTGGGCTCAGCAGCACACCTTGGCAGCTGAGCCACCACGGCGGGTTGGAATTCCTTTTAAAACAAAGGGTTATTTGTACTAAACCCAGTGCCTTCTGGCTATGTACGGAGAAGTCGAGCACAAGCTGCGTGTTCATTCTGTCACGTGTTGAAAAATCGGGATTTGTTGCAGACATATATTTCATTGTTTTTCTTTACATAAATTTCTTTACATGCATTTCATGTTTTTTTTCTTTACACGAATACTGAGCTCTATGCTGGACGCCTGATTATCCTGACGCATGCGCTCGGTGTCTTGAGCGAGAAGTGCTGGGTCCTACCTGGGTTTTCTGTTTACGCCACGAAAGTTTCCGGCAAACTAGAGGCTAACAGCTTCGCTGTAAAACGCCCGTGTGCACGATATTTCGACGCACGTTAAAGATCCCCAGGTGGTCAAAATGAATCCGGAGTCCTCCACTACGGCGCGCCTCATCACCTGCGTTGCGTCGGCTCGTTAAACCCTACAATCAATAAAGTCCACGATTGCAGCCAATTTGCTTCTTCTTTGCTCCCACAACGACCTTTACTCCAATTTTTTTGCTATTATGGTGAAGAAGAAGCAAATCGAAGCAGAACGAACGAACGAACAAAACGCGCACACTTAAACTAGGCGCCCGCTGGTGCAATGTGTACCCTATCACGTGTTCTGTGTCGAACAGGTGGTGTGATTCCACTCCCCACAGTGACAATGGAGTGAGTAAGTCGTTTGACTATCGGCTGACTATCGGCTGACTCCCGGTCGTATCCGAGTGGGCAAGACGACTGATTCTAACTCGGTTGATCTACCAGACACAGCCTCGAATGCTGCCTGTGCCGGTAATTTTTCTTTATACTGTTGTACTTAGTTTTTTGAAACACCGGAATCAACGAATTGCCAAACAGCATCGCTGTGAAAATAATGAAAAAAGACCGTCAGATTCCGCTGTTTCGAAACATTCATCGCTACCAGGATGTCTGTAGCCCATGATTGGTTAATTCCAGGATAGCGTGCTTAGAGCACCCTCTCGTGTTACTCGCCGCAAAACAGCAGCATCTATCGTTCTCGCCCTTGTCATGGTAATGGACTTCCAAGGCAAAGGCCGACAAAGCTGCAGTGATCCTTAATGGAGAACCGATTACACGTGTCTCCAACCCGGAAACTAACAAAAAATTCACAGCATATCCACGGGGTGAATGATGATGAGTGGGCGAAGCTCCTGAGGGGAAATCATCGGTAAAACCGTGACTCTTCGGTGAAAGTTCGCCCACTACATCTGTGTCCGAACGTAACGTCTAGAAAGTCTCGCTTAAACCGCGCGTCGGCACCTTGGGGCTGAGCTCGCCTGATGCGTTTTGCAGACGCCTCACGAGCTCTCACTGCATCGGGGTCTGCCTGCCGATACGCGCGCTTTCTCGCCGCTTCCCGTTCTCTGACGTTTTGGAGATCCTCTTCGCGCCGCAGCCGTGCCGCTTCGCGTACGGCAGGGTCCTCGCGCCGTTGCCGTGACGCTTGGGCCTCTCGTTCTCGAACGCTGGGATCTTCGCGGCGTCGTCGCGCAGCCAGACGACACGCTTCGGCCTCCCACTCTCGTACGGCAGGATCTTGGCGGCGGCGTCGCGCAGCTTCACGGAGCGCTTCTGCCTCGCGGGCTCGCACATCTGCAGCATTATCCATCGGGTGACTCCGAGCGCGCGCCAACAGCGAACGGATTTTATTACAACGCTCCCCGCCATCTAGTAAACAATCCAAGAACTAAACTAGAGGTAGCCACGCCATCTAGTAAACAATCCAAGCGCATCTTTTCATCATATACAAGTACCGCCATCTAGTAAACAATCCAAGAACTAAACTAGAGGTAGCCACGCCATCTAGTAAGCAATCCAAGAACTAAACTAGAGGTGGCTACATACATACGTCGAGGATGGACAGACCCACGCCTTAAGGAGCTTCGCCCCTAAAATAGAAACAGAGCTGGTGGAAGAGCAGTGATGGTCCGCAATGGCTTTGTGTCTGGAACCGCCCAGTCTAATCTATACCGACTTTCACGCTACTTCGTCCAACGCGCATACTCTATTTAGCCTACGTTGGGCTGTCGGAGCAAACTATGCAATATAAAAGTAGGTCACGCGCAAGCACATACAGGTTCAAGGTTTCAGTTTAAAAACTCAATGGCTCTGAATCTCATGATCTCCTGATTATAAGTTTACGATTTTTTTCACTTAGAGGCGATGATTTGAAAAATTCGGTCCAATCCACGCTGTGAAGGTGATTGGAAAGCAAAGCTTTAAACGACCCCCACAACAACTGCCCATGCGACGTCACATGAATTCACACACGTGGCCCTACAAAGAGCGAAACCAGAGATTCTGCAAGCCGTTACCTGGAATACGCGAAGGCGGCGTCCTGAACGCAGCAGCGACGGCCACGGCAGTGCTTGGGCGGCGGACGCCGTCGCTGTAGCCCGGCCGTGGGTCGACAGAAAGAAAACGGAGAGGAGCGTCTTTCGAAGGGTGATACAGCAGAACCTGGCCATCCTGATGCGCTAGCTCTGGGCTACACCGCCGCGCGACACAAGAGCAGACACCGAAACAATTCGGCATGCCAGCTTAGTGATTCCCATTTATGACGATTAAGACTAGTTAGTTTACTAAGTTTCAGAATTGCGAGAAAGCTGACGGAACTTTAATAATCGCTATTTATCAGAACCAGTTGCTCGTTTCGCCTGTTGTAATACCTCCTAAAACACAACCGAATTGGTGTTGACCAATTTAAAAAACGGAGTCCCATTCGTGGCAAGCAGTGCGCAAAAGGCAGCGCTTCTTTGTGGTCTCGTGTCTTTGCCGTACGATCGCTTAATTCCGTCGAGTCCGGGTTACCCAGCAGGTGCTGTCGAAGAAGTTAATGAAGTAGTGCGAAGGAAACGTGTAATGGACGCGAAGCTGCCCCAAACCAGGCCCAAAACAACCGTCGTTAAAGCAGACGACAAAGCCGTACCGGCGATGCGCCCGCCGGCGTGCAAGCACGTCCGCGCGGGGAACGCTGGGTAAATTCGCCCCGTTATTTACAGTGTGTTCCGTGAGTGACATCATCCGCCACCCCCTCCCCCTCCCCCGCCGGCTCCGCCGCGTTGGGAGTTAATTTTCCCGCACGCCGCGAAAGAACCATTGGCTTGTAGGGGCATAAAGCTTTGCTTTAAAACACAACGTGGGTTACATAAAAAATGTCCTTTATGTGTGTCGCGAACGATCTTTTTGCTACATCTGTCAATTATGTAGCTGGTATATGTTTCGTTATATTCTGATGTTGGCTCTGGATTGTGCCTGCAAACGATGTCCTTCCTTAATTGCTTAAAAAATTCTGCACGGTCTGTCTCTCCTACATCCCCGCCAATGTTTGAGTGGAGCGAGCTCCAGCCACTCCCGTTAATTCTTCCTGCGCATTCGCTTCTCCGAACGCCAGTCACGAGTGCCGCGACAAAGCCCTCTTTCAGGCAACCGCTCCGTGGTAGGTGGCGACAGTAGCTGAAAGCAGCTCGCGGGTCCCTAAACGGTCCAGCGGGATTAATCGACAGGCTAATTAAGCGCCGCCCGACCACTCGGGCCAGATTGTCGTGAAAGAAGAGACAAGTCGTTGACTCACCGCACGTGTCAACGAGAGCCGTCAATCGTCAATAGCTATCATTGTCTCGAGAAGACAGAGAAAAACGAAGGGATTTGAAAGAAGCAAACACAAAGAGTACATTGAATGAAACACTGCAAGTAGAACAAAAGAACTGCATCCCGTTCTCTTTTCCCTAATTGGTCGTCCCAGTGCGCCTGTTGATTGCTTCGCACGCCGGGTCCATTTTGGGGCTACCAGCCTTAACGGACTTGACGGAAACTGTGCGTCGGCTCGAGTGGAACAATCCTTGGCTGCTCCGAAGAACGCATCTTCCCAGCTCATTAGGTCTTCGAGCACATCCGCTAGGCAGACTCGATTCAGGGCTCTCCATCGGCGCTTTTGTTTTCTCTGGAGCCCATCGCATCTGAAAAGAGGGTCGCCAAAAGTCCTTTTGAAGACGACTGGCGGATGTTGAATGATGACAGAGAGGAGGCTTTACGGACGGTTGGATTGCGAGGAACCAAGGCGGTGACAAGCGCGCGATAAAACCATGTGTCCACACAACGGGTCTACTTATGGGTACGAATAACAAAGTCTGTGCGTATGAAAGTGGAAATGCAAAATAGGGTTCTATCACAAGTAGCGCTTGAAGTAGCTCCAATGAACTTACTGTGCTAGGCACTACGCCTTGGTTGCGCATAATTCCCGGTGTGTAAGGGCCTGCGGCCACGTCATGCATAGACTGGAACAGGCTTCACTCTCGTAAATTCTCCTCCGGGAGGACACAAGATTTGTGAAAGCCTTCGGCACGACGTCCGCTCTAGCTTGCCGTTGAAAGTCTAAGCAAGCGAACTGACCTTGACAAGAACGCATCGGAAGGGAAGTGTCTGCAGTAAAATCGGTGGTGCACTTTGGCAGCTGTATTACCATAATCCCAAACCACTTTTGATACGCCCAAGGAAACGCTGCCTGGTTGGTTTTCGTCTTTTCTTCGATCGTCTCCTTCTTAGCGCTGGTATTTCCAAGCAGCACCATGCACCAGCTAGCCCGCACTCTGTTACAATCTGTGCCTCTTTAAGCAAGGACTAAGGGAGGTCACAGAAATACGTTTCATGTACCCGGCCGGTAACCCAAATAGAATTCAATACGTAATTTTTGCAGTAAAAAGCCTAATCTGTATGGTACGACCAGCATGGGTTTATCCCAATTAACTTCATCTCCCGTCAAGGCGTCCTTCATGCAAGCGAGCAAGGACGCATAGGAAAATAGTGTTCTTTTATTTGTATATTTGGTTTCAGTTCCTCGATCACTGCCGCTGGTGGCGTCAGTGTCGCTTAGGCATAAAGGCATGTGAAGTTTGAATAAAGGGTGTTTTGTTCCGATGTGTACTATAGGTGTCCAGTCATTCATTCATCGGCGGCACACGCCGCCACCACAAACAGCACGCAGTCAAATAGGGCACCAACCATAGTTACCTAAACAGACTAAAAGGCAGATGCAGCCATTGGCAACAGCGGGGTCTGCTGGAGTGCCTGGGCTGCACTGCCTCGGCCACGTCACCAGCCCGGCTCAATGCCCGCTGCTGCAGGGCAGTTTTTCTCTCTCTCCCTCTTTCTTGTTCTATAAGACATTTACTGGATGTAGTTATAACCAGCCGGATGTGCTCGATTTTAATCACCCTAACCGGTTTTCATCGGTATCATTTAATTCGTCATTAGCCACCTCAATGTACTCATTGGCCCCGCTTCAACCAACGGCGCCACGAGACAGTCTTTTTCTTATAACAGCGGGGCAGTTCTACGTTTGCCCCTGACGACAATCGCTTCACGCTCTCTCTCTGGAGTAGGTTTCTCCCGGCAGAATTTTCACTTATCAGAGTACTGTGTAGGAAAGAGTAAATGCATACGGATGGGGTGGGGAAAAATGCCTCCTTGAATTTGTCTGACTGTGATTTCTTGGCTTGTGGTCAAAGATGTGTGAGGACTGGGGAAGGTCTGTCTCGTGGTTCGGTAGTATTTGGTTATTTCTTGGTAGGTGAGAAAAGGTTCAAAAACAGCCCCGGTCTCAGCGGCTCTGTGAGTGAAGTCTCGAGCCAGTCGATGAGCAAAATTGTTGCCCGTCAATGCAGAGTGGGCGGAAGTCCACACAATGTCCACCCGATGGGCAGGCGGATGTTCTTTCAGAAGTCGGCATGTGGCGGGGGCCACCCGTCCCGACAAGAGCCTGCGGCAGGCGGCTTGCGAATCGGTCAATATAATCTTGGAGGTGGTTTGGGTAAGGGCGAGCGCAGTAGCTAATTCTTCAGCGTCCAGGGAGGAAGTTGTCCGGATTGAAGCGGTGGTGATGAGGGCGTTCTTGGAGGTTACCACTGCCACCATAGTTTGGTTATCTGGGTAACTGGCCGCATCTCTGTAAATTGCGTCGGATCGGCTGCTGTAAAGTTTTTCGTGGACTTTGCTTCGGGCTTCTCTACGACCAGGGTGGAGATCCGGGTGCATATTTATGGGAATGGGGCGCACAAAAATGGACTGGCGCCAAGTGTCGGGGATGGTGACCAGGTGGGTCTGGTCAGGCCATGACCATTGAATATTTCGAAGGACCGCGTGGCCTGCTTTGGTTTGGGCAAGTCGAAGGCGTTGACTGGAAAGGTGTCCTTCGATGAGCTCCCCTATGGTATTGTGGAGCCCCATGCTAAGTAGTTTGGCCGTAAACGTGCTCATCGGGAGACCCAAAGCTTGTTTTGTTGCTTTGCGAATGAGGCGATCGAGTTTGTCGCTGTCGGTTCGAGTTGGGACAATATATGGCGCGACGTAAGTGAGGCGGGAGATAACAAAGGCCTGAATGAGCCGAAGAGTATCTTTTTCTTTCATGCCTTGGTGCCGGTTTGTGATGTGACGAATCATATGGATTACCTGATCTGTCGCTTTACTGAAGTTGTAAAGGGTTTGGTCATTTCTAGTGTTGGCTTGGATAGTAAGTCCCAGGATCTTCAAGACTCTAGCCGGTTGGAAAGTGTGTCCGTCGAGGGTAATCGAGATTTTGTCAGAGTCAGAGTTGAGGCTGGGCTTTCGAACTATAATTAATCCTGACTTTTAAAGAGAACAGCGAGGCCATTGGCTTGGGCATACGCGTTCACTGTGTCCGCAGCATGCTGGATAGTTTCTTGAATGCCCCCCAGGAGAATCGGTGCCCGTCCACAAGCGGATATCATCCGCATTAAGGGCATATCGAAGGTTTGGTATTTGCTCTATGGCAGCGGGAAGGCCAATGCGAAGTTGAACAGGAGGGGAGATAATACAGACGCCTTGGGCATGCTCCGAATGCCGAGTTGGATTGGTTTAGAGGTGATATGAGACGGCTGATACTTCCTTTGAAGAAATGCATGGGTGTTCAGAAGACAAGCCGACTTGAAATGGGTAGGTGTAAGCTCGGTCCTTGCAGGCTGGCTTTTCCACACCGTGTTTTGCACAGTGAAGCATGTCCATCTACGGAGGGAGTATGACCATAAGAAACGGCTCCAACTCTTGTGTTATCGAAAGTATCCCGAAAGAAATTTTATAATTAGTCGCCAAGACGGCTCTATCATTATGCTGAGTTTCATTCACTCGTCCTAATTAATTCAGAGTGAAGATTGTAAACTCTTCAGATTGACTGTCTGCTGTCAATACATGGCCATTTAAGACGGAGTATGGTGGCAGGAAACGGCTGTAACTTGTTTTACCCCACCTATCCGGAAACAAATTAAATGTTAATTAGCCTCTCAGACGAGTCTAACATTACGCACCACCGCTTTGCTGGTTATCCTTTTTCAAAGACTAGAAGGGCACTGAAATATTTTCTTCGCTTTGTTTTTCTGGCAACGTGAGGAGGCAGCCTTTTTCCTTGTTTTGTTTTTGTTGTTCTTTTGTCTAGCCTCCCTTCGGCAGATTTTTTTGTACCCTGCATTTTAAAATTTCTTTTCGTAATAACCAACACAGCGTAAATTTTTCATAAATTACACATCATTTTCGAATATGCAATTGTGAACTGCGCCAAATGTTCCCAAGATTCACTTTTCGCTGAACGGTACTGACACGTATGCAGGTGCCACCACTGGCAGTACATTCGAAAGATATTGCCTATATATACCTCGTGTTCCCGCTATTCGTAATGGCAGACAGGTATTTTTTGCAACGGTACTGAACATGGCTTCACGGAGAAGCCGACGCCGAAAGGGCGACGCCAACATCCTGCCGAGGTTTGCCCAGACATGCTTCGCATATACTTACCAAATCAAACCTATGTTCACCTACCGCTGAGTGGCAATTAGCAGAACTCTACGTCAAACAAGACCTTTTTTGATCACGACACTCACATCTTAGAGGGAGCTTTCTGCGCAAGCATATGGACTGTTTCAGCTTAAGTTAACAGATAACACGTACTACATTTCAAGCAAACAGAGACGACAAACGACCCCTTCGTTCCATTTTCAAGACGCCATGTACTCGCTCCTCAAGGAGACGTGACACGCCCATTCCTTCGCGAAAGTGTCTTCAAACGGGCAGGAGGGCATGCAAAAGAGTTTTATCGAAACGAGTAAAGTGCTGCGTAAAAAAAAGGGCGAAGCGTCGATCTTCGAAACTCCGCACCTGCGTCTGACTAGGTTGTGCCCCGAGCTGGCAGGCATGGCGAAAACGCCGCGCCTTGATCTTATTAAGCGACTTCCGCAAAACAAGAAAAGCCGGTTAAGTCGACCTTTTAAATCAATTTTCATCACTGTCAGTCCAACCCTGAAGTGCAGAGACCTCTTCCCAGCCGCTTTCAGCCATCGATAAAAACAAAATAGATCGAAGACAGATAAATTAGAAAGTGCGTTCGCGCACGCAGAACTCGCACTGGAATAGGGAGGCCCGACGGGGAAAGCGTTGGGTTTCAACGCTCGAATGCATCAACAAAACGATTCGTCTCCGCGAGCGGCGCAAGAAGCGTTTTGGATGGATCGGCGAGATTCCATCCTTCACGCAAAAGGAAGAAAGAAAAAAAAAACGTATTCATATTTTTAACTTCGCAAACTTTATTCCCAAGAGGGCAGCTCGTTTTGAAGTGAAGGCCACACAAGCATTGAAGTGATTGAAGGACGCGGTGCAGTTTAGCTTGCTCGCTAGAGGTGCATCGGGGGGAGCGAACTGGGAAGCAGGGGACGAAGCGAGCTGCTTTGCTACGTTTCTTCTTTGAGTTCCAAGTTTAAAATTATTGTGGACACTGTAGTTCTTTTTTTTTTTTTTTTGTTCTTCCTGGAATCGCTTCTTACCGGTTTTTAGGCAGTTTAGCGCCCATCCCAAATCATCAGCCACGTTTTGCGTTTGTTTAGGGCTGTCATCATCAGCGCCCTCCTACGCGAAACTTCTTACCCCGCTTTCCCGTTTGGTCTTATACCAGCTCTCCTGACTGCGCGGCAACGTACACAAAGGAGCCAACGCCATTAGCGAAATTGCAACCCCCCCCCCCCCCCCGCCATACCGTAGATTCTTATAAAAGTTTCAGTTTTTCCCCCGGCAGCTACTGGGAGACTATCAAATCTCAATCAAGTGCAGTAAATCGCGTTTACCTGTTCAATGTCGCACGCCTATCTTCCTCCACCCATGGTGGGCCTAATGACGGACCATACCTCAAGCGTTGTAGTACTTTCGAAGAAAGTTAGCGACAATTTTCAAGAGTGTTCTTAATCAAATTCACTCCAGCGCATGCATTGAGTCAGCACTACGGCGGCGCAAGCACGCCCATCTCGAAAGTGGGACTTCCATAAATTTTTTCGAGATCGTAAGGAATGCAACGTAGATTGACGAGCCAAACATAATTTTTTTTTTGTAAGAGCCATTGCAGTCGGTAAAGGACTGCTGATGTAAGAACGCTGCTGATGTAAAGACAAAACCAGACTTTGCAGAAGTATGACGATCTGTCTTAGCAATATTATTAGGGGATTGTACGTACCGTTCTTTGCTATCGCCTGGAAAAACTGGGACCAGGCACTTGAATATTTCAAGCACCCTTCAAATCAAATCCAATCACATTTACTGACAATCGGTTTTCATGACTTTGCTCGGAATTTAAAAATACAGTGCCTGTTGGTGGCGAGTGTTAGAAGCAAATCAAAAACAAATATTATCACCCTGAAGGGTAGCGCTGACCCAAAAGCGAGTGGTAATATCGCGAAATCTACAATGAGCACATAGTTAACTTGGGTCCTACGAGCGGCACTTCCCTTATTAAAATATAAAACTAAGTCGCGAAGAGTCTGATTAAACATGGCAACCTTGCTTAATACAAATTTTGATTAGTGGGACATCTTTTGTCGGCCAATCAATTATGTGCCTCGGAGGCTAAGACGCTCGCTCCCTCCCCTATCATTTCATACCTTCCCGTTTTACGAAATGATAGAACGGGAAGGAAGAACCGAAAGCGAGAACCGCGTTTATTCATAGTGGGAACAAACTGGAGGTGCGGGGAGCGTGTCCCTGCGCTGGAAAAAACATCGCCACCGCGTAGCGTTAAGCGCTGTAGGCTCATGACTGCTGGGTGGTTGAGTAAATCTTGTTTACGCAAGAACATGACAGCATCAGCGCGTCGCATTGGCGTTCGTAAGACCTCCGGCACTTGTCCCGCGACCACAGCGAAATGCAGTTTAAGCTCGGTAAGCATCGTTCTAGGTCTGAGCTCTGAAATTGACCTGATATAAAGACAACTTCGCACATAAACCACGTCGCTGTGTATCGTGTATTAAACTGGGCGTCCTGATAACTCTCTCCAGTTAAACGACGCGGGAGAAGGACATTGCGAAACCGTTTCGAAAGCCCTCGGTGTTGGCGCCGTTGTACAGATGATTTAAATCGTCCTCCTAATTCCTCGCAACTCTTCCTACTCCCAACTCTCCCGAAAAGAAAAAGGCGCAGCCACCTTTTACTACTTTATTCTTGCGGAAATGCACGAGTTTCAAAGATATCTAGCGCGCCCATATTTCTTTCCGCACCTAACAATATAACAACCCCCTCCCACCCGGGGACTCCCTCTTCTCCGCTCCTGACGAAATGATTCCAAGCTAAAACGTGACAAAGCCTCGCTTATTCTCCTCAGCGCCTCTCCTCCTCCTCCCCAGTCTCACGCACTTCCCTTCCGCCCACTGCCTTTTCGCATCGCTCCTTTCTTTCCTCTCGGCTGGGCGACATGAAAGAGACACAGCGGCTGACAAATGCACGCCTGACCTCTCAGCTATGGATCATGCCTCTCCGCCTTCCGGCCACGCGCTGTGATACGCAGCCTGACGATGCTGAGAAACAAGAAAAAGGCGAGGACAATGCAAAGAGAAAGTAAAACGCAAGGACGGCAGAAGCCGCGGCAACAACGCCTTGCTTGCCTTTCGCTCCTGGCATCTTCGCCGGCTCGTTTCCCCGCCCTTTGCTTGGGTGAGCGCGCGTCTTTGACTTCTTCCTTTTCTACCTCGGTCCTCGTCTCCGTCGCCAGCCTCCTTATTCTGCACATTACGTGATCGATCAGCCTAAGCGGTGCTCGGCGAACTGGGGCCCGCGTGGGCAGCAGCTCTTCTGCAGGCGTCGCTGCTGAACATGCGCTCACAATCTGGCTCTGGCGATGGCACTTCCGAACTGCGGGAAGCTGGGATCCGGAAAGGTTCATTTTGGAGTGGCCTCACGTTAAGGGGACACCGCCGGACATTGGCGATTCCCGAAGCAGCTGGCTTTATATTGGGCCAATCGGCCGTAGCTGACCACCCTCGTCCTTTAGCAGCGCCGTATATTACTCGCTGCGAGAGAGACGGAGAGCGAACGAGATTTGGTGCAGGGATTTATGCTTTGATTTACTCTGTAGACGAAAGAAATCCCGAGGAGAGAGGGTGTACTAATAACGGCAAAGCATACGTGACGTGAACGCTATTAAGCGCACATGAGTATCAATCTGAGCAGGCTATCGAGAAATGTTAATTTGCGAGCGCAAAAGCACTCATGAATGAAACGAGGAGTCTGCGTGATCGGCGCGAGTTACGAAGCTGATGCTGCCTTTCAAGAGTGCGAAGAGTTGCATGCTATCGCATCTTACAAACTGAACAGAAGGTGCCGTTAGGTCCAAGAATGCGCCGAGGGGAACAAGCGTATATTCAAGCGAACACTTGCCGCCGATTCATGCTGATATACGTGGGCGCGAGTGTTGCGAAAAACAATGAATGGGTAATGACTAAACACAAAACAAAATGCCCGGCAAAGGCGCCGATAATGAATTGCAAAGAAGGAACACTGCCTTCCACGTACAGAGGCGTTGCGGCAAAATTGAAGCCGTGATAACGAAAACACCAGTATTACAGCTTCGAATAAATGAAGCTGGGTTGCACTAGACTAAAGAGGGCGTTTACAAGATATTGTGTTTGTCTACGCGTGACAATACAAATAAAATCTGTGGTGAACTTTCCCAAGCACCGCCGTAATTAAAAGTTCCGGTGAAACAGCGAAAAAGTATTCCGATCCCCTGAGGCGAAGTGGGTGGTGAAGTGGACGAGGAATTTAGCAAATAAAGGAAGAGACGGCAGAAATAGCCCATCCCTTATCCTGTATTTTATCCTTCCCACCGCCACTGCTTTGAGGCATCGTAGGGACCGGCGGACATAGAAGAATGAAGCCGTTGAGGCGAGCAGGGTAAGAATAGAATATCGGCCAACCGAGCAGCGTTCGGTTTTCTAATGTGAAGCGGGTAAGGAAAGTAGGCAAGACTAAAAGGAAATGAAACAAACGGAATGAAAAACAATACAGCGAACAAGGCCCACGATACTGTGACTCCTAACGGCGGTCGTTTGGTGCAGTGTACTTCAGAAAATTAAAAAAAAAGTATTTCAGACAGAAGATAAACTATTGCTGGGATGGCATCCATGAATTCAGTAAGCATTTAGTTATTTCCAAAATGCAACCCCTAAGCCCTGACCATGCAACCTTATAAACCATGGGTCTAGGTCGCACTGCTCTACTATTGATGGATGTAGACCTCCTGGATGTAAACGACCACGATACTGGTTTACGTTTATTATCACGGCCATGCCCATGCTTTCAGTTACGACCGCAGTAGAAGAGAATAACTGATGCACGTGATACGGCGGATCACAGATTCTTCGGGTATGTTACCGGCACTTAGAAAGTGAAAGCGATTTCAATCACTTTATTTGTTCTTTAATTGTCCCTCGGATGCTTTTTTTTTTTCACAAATCCCTTGGTCTTAAACATGATGCTTTTTCGATCTATAAGCTTAGTTCTTGTCATGTCCCCTTTTATGTATTAGCCCGTACATTGCTATGAAGGATACTAAAGGACGTAGTGCTTTTATCGTGTCGCTCCTTTTTTTTTTTTTTTTCAGGGCGTTAGAGACAAGAACTGCTGCGCACTGAATACTTCTCCAAGGCTAACAATCCGTTGAATGGGGTTTCTTTCTCGGAAACTCCACCTTTTAGAAAAAAACAAGCCAGATGGTGCTTTTTGTTTCTGGGTGCTCAACACACCATCGCATTCGCTTTTGTGCCGAAGCTTCGTTTTCAACTTGGAACCGTGGGGAGTAGAATTCGCCAGAAACAGTTCCCGATATTGAAATACTTTTTTTCCTAACTCAGCCAGAAGGTATCTAAGAGAAGGTATCTAACGGACGCAGCGATCCCTTATTGCTCCTTTGTAGCGGAAGTTAAAAAAAAGGCTTCCCTCGAATGTTCGAGAGAGAGAGACCAAAGTGTTAGGTACAGCTGACCTGCTTTCCGAAATGTGCTTGTCCGCCGCCGGGAGGAAGGTCATCCGAGCGATCTCGCTAAGGCCACGTGTGTCGCGTAGTGCCAAAGGCTGCGCTGAAAGCGTAAACAGCGCGCAACATGCGCGCGGATTTTTCGGATAGTTGGGCGGCTCGAGTACATGCGCGATTCGCATGTTGCCACGCGAAAGACACCTAGCTTGCACAGTAAACAAGTTTCGTCTTTTCGGCAGCGAGAGATGCACGCTTAATCATTTTGCAATGCGACAAATGGCGGCTCCTGTCACAAATCTGTTCGATCGCACGCATGAGGACTCTAAACCGACGTACAGCGCTTTTTTGACCTTGGGGTGCCAGAAGGAAACAAATGAATACTACGTACTCCCAGTTTAAAATTCCGCCATCTCCACGAAGTGAATGATGATGAGAGGGGCGAAGCAAAAATGCTTATAGGTAAAACCATGAAAGATTCGCCCCCACATCATATAAAGACTCGACACGTCAAGCTTACCACCGCTCCGTTGACAAGCCCGTCGACGACGTCGATGTTTGTGGTGATTATGTAGGGCTTGTTAGGGACGATGAGAATCTCCATGGGTAAGTTGGCGAATTCGGTGTGTGAAATTTTAGCCATCTTGGCCGTCGCCTTCTTCAGAGCGTCTTGTGTCGCGTACCCCCGGTACGTGTCTTGAGCTCGCAGGCGACGAACGACAACATCTTCTTCCTCTCCTCCTTGTTGGGTAGCAACGAACGCGTTGAACGTTTTGACCTCTTCGGCCAATCTTTGGTTGGCCAATCCCTAGGAGGATCCTGCCACAATCATCATTAATGTGCCGGATACAGCAGTAACGAGGGACGGGACAGGGCCCGAGCAAGAGGAGCTTCGCCCCTAACAGCCCTTGGTAACCACTTATGGCCTTGTAATCACATCCGAAAACTAGACCATGATTCACCCTGCTTTCAGCTTTCGCGGTGAACGGCGACGAAAGGTGCACAAGCGGACGTTCGTTTTCCTATTCATAATGTGAGTGAGCGCGTGACGCGTCAGCAACTGCCATAACGAAAAGTTGGACTGCTGGCTTCCGAAAGATTTAGAACCATTTGAACCCTGGAAGTCTTATTTTCAGCAAGAAATCGTTCTCTGTGTGTTTTCGTGGAGTTTCGGACCTCAGAAGCACATAACCGAAAAAGTGAGCTGGTAGTAAAGCATTTATCAATTTACAGGCTTGAGAATTAATTACGCCATAGGGAATTAAAACTCTTCCTCTGAGTGAAAAAAAAAAAAAAAAAAAAAAACGTTTCTTGTTTTTCTAAAAGCTCGGAAACCTTGCGCTTAGAAAAAGGCTGGTACTGCAAGCATTTACAGATTTGTGGACGTTTTGAGATACAAGGATTTCAGATTCTTTACCCGCCTCCTCGTCACACACTGTGTCCACTGGAGCTTCTTCTTTTCCATAGCGTCCGCTCGAAAGCGCAACAATGGGGATGTTTATCGTAAGCGGCATCCTTGAAAAACGGTTTCCCAGAAAACAAGCAGTTTAGGTTTTCTTCTCGATGCGTATTTTGCGTGGTGTCATCAAATGGCGATACCAGGGCCGAAAGGGTTAAAAAGCGTTCGCGCGAACTTCGGCTGCGGCACCCTTCAGGTGCGGTTTACTGAATCCTAGGTCACCATTGGCCTAGACAAAAAATGTACAAAAAATGCCCTGAAGTAACCTGAATTTTCATCATAGTAGAACCAGTAACGAATTCAACACCAGCTTCGAGAAATGTGAACCGAATATCTTAATGTCTGTGATTTTATGCTTGAAGTTACAAATTTTTCCTATAAATAACACTAGCGATCACACAGTGCATTCAAAATAATCCACTACACGCCTTGTAGGGCATGCTTTGTAGTACGCGGGTACTCGCAAGGCTTGCGTGTGTCCGTGCAGTGCGGGTGTGCTCGTACACAGGGACAACCGCTGAATTGTCCCTGGAATAGTGAATTCAAGTAAAAGTTCGCATTTAGCATCGTGCTTCGCATGCATTTACAGAGAAACGGGCCTATCCAAATTTCCCCACAGCGCTGCGGGGGCTGTGGGCGCTGCGAAACGTTCACCGGCATTGCTGAAGCGTAGACGTCGCCGGAAATGCGTGGCTGGCAGGGAGACACTGTGGTGGCTGCGGGAGATCGCCTCAATGGGGGCTATTCAAGGCTTCCCTACACGGTTGCAGCCACCAGCACAATGGGCTTTCGAGCGGCGAGGCATTGATCGAATGTTGCAGTCCGGCTAGAGCCTCCGCGCGCTCGCAGTGGGTTCTATACTACGTTTGCAACGTCCTTTAAGAGGGCAGAAAAAGTAAACAAACACTAGTGAGTAACTCAGATCGGCACCGCGATGCGCGGCCGTTCTAAAAGGGCAAATTGTGTTAACGCGTTTTGAATGGTTCTGCAAATCGTTTCCTTTTCAATTCGAAATCGCCAAGAACTGTACCACAAGAGTTAAGCAAATAAAATATATGTGGGACTTAAAAGAGGCTCCATGGCTTCAGCGATCAATCGAAGACGAAGATGAGATTGTGGCCGTTAAGCGGTTAACGGAGTACAGCCTCACATCCGGAAGGTGGCTGGCAAATTTTGGTGGCAACAGGTTCTTTTTTTAAAACCAATATTGAGCATGGCGAAGCGGGGCCCGCGAAGAGTGAGACGGACGCTGTTGTACCGTCATAGTCACGAGACGAACATCTGGGAACGATGACGAGACGGCGCACGAAGCCCACAGCCAAGTTACAGCGTGTCATCCTCACCGCCGTCCACGAGGACATCAGGTCCCGTTGAAGCATGATGAACATGAGCAGGCCATTCGGGCGGACGAGTAAAAGCAGAGGTCACAGAAGGAATAAGAGTTGATCAAGAAGGCTGTTAGTAAGCACAGAAATATGTGAAGCCAATCCGCGTGAACACATCTGAGGTGTGAGGAAAGTGCTCATCAGAGAGCAGCGTGTAATATGAAAGAGCAACGTCTGTACCTTTAAAAAATGCCCCAAATCCATGCTGTGAACGAGGTTGGGCGGCTAAGCCAAACGACTGCAAAACACAAAACAGGATGACGGCAAAACACAAAACAGCAAGAAACAAAATATAATAGTTGATAAATATAAGTTGATTGATAAGTTGGTTTGGCATTATTTTGAATTCATCAGCTTAATGAAACTTAGAATGACTACTTTCTTTCAGGATCTTCGATGAAACACGAAGCCGTTTTCTGCAACATATACTCCTTGTGTAGAAGTCGGTGTACTGACAGCGGATGACAATTCAGAATTGCTTACAACTCTACGGTGAAGTATAGTTATAACTATACAGGCCACGTTTGCACGCAAAAGGGCCGTCTCGCAGCCGGCAGTGCAAACCCTTTACTGGCCGTGAGAACACGCTTCCAGGCTCAGCCTTTGTGTTTATATTATGTTAACGTTTTGTTAAAAACCCGGTCATTGCAGACATCTGTAATTGTTTAAACGCAGGTTTGTATACGCTCGCTTCCTTAAATTGCCTAATTAAATTTGACGCCATCAAATGTTACAAAAGTTACACGTTTTTGATACATTCCTTTGATCAGCCTTCCGACCCTCCATACCCACCTAAAAGATTAAAGCGTGTATTGTTCTTCGCCATTACAAAGTATGCTGCAGTAACCAACAACGCCGGATACGAACTAGTTAACCATCTTTTAACGATTCGCACAGCATAACACAAGGTAAAATAAAAAAAAAGCACCATTGTTTGTTCCAGCGCGGAACATGCATGCACACTGTCATGCAAAGGCGGGAAGTTCACAATTGCGAAACAGCAACGTGATCAGTTTTGTCCCAACCGCCAAAGGGGCAGCAAAGACCTAGCTTTCCATAATCAGATCAATAGGAATGGGGGAGGGGGAGGATTATTGATCCCAGAGTGCCTGTTTGCATCAACGCAGATGAGATGCCTTACTGACGTGCATTTTCTCATTAGATATCTATGTTGGTTGAAAATCCAGCGTCTATGGCGAACAAAATGGCCGCCGAACGGCACACAAAAGGTCTGACTCCTCAAAGGATAAAATACGGGGAAATACGTCCCCAAGTCCCATATTTACTGCCGTAAATATAATGCAGAAAGGGTCTGACAAACGGTTTTTTTAATTGATTTTAAATCTGCATCACGACACGTTTGCCATGATTAAAGGCGGTCGATCAAGAAGGTTGACACATAAAAGTCCGTGCCTTGTCCATTAGTGGAAATAAATGAGATCCCGGCGCAAGGGATGGTCTGGGATGGACTTGCCCCTCCTTCAATGCGAATTGTCCGTCCTAAGTGCAACGTCCAACGGGTGTAAAGAAAGGCGTATAAGTGCGCCGGAAAACGGCTGTTTTTTCAATCAACCAACTCTGCCTTGCAAACAATAAGTTTAAGATGATGCGACACGCTCGAACCGCACGATCGACGTATAAAGACCGCACCACGCACATTCCTCGTATTACTCATGGAGAAATAAATGGCCGATTCTCTTTTATGGCGCGAGTGCTTGTCGTGGACTATACATCTTTGGAGTATAATGGTAACTCCTTCGTTGTGTATTGTCCGTTCGAGTTTCGCCCATTTCCTCGTTCACCGTTCCAAGGGCGACGCATTCCGGCGCATCGATCGATGGGAGCGTAAGCTGCGGCCTCTGGCCAGCCCAAAGTGAGTGACGAACGACCCGTCCGAGGTGGTTTATGAGCTCCGAGGAAGACGACGCGGTCGGCTTTTATCCCGCAGCCGAGAGACTCATGGTAACTGATCCGGTCCCACGGGTCCCCAGCGCGCTATCTGTCTTGGTGGCTTAGTGCCGCCGGCTCGGCTACACCTCCCGACTCGTCTATAAGTAAAATAGGTAAGAACAGGTATCGGAATACATGGAATGCAAGGTAGCACGTCAATTAACACGACGCCTAGGTGATTTATTGGCGTTATTTTGTCGTCGTACGAGTGAAAAATTCGAGAATCCTGCTTCTGTTTCGTGAGGGAAAGCGTGCTTAGGGTGTAGTGGCTATGAGAGCCGCACAAATACGGTTGAAAGAGCCTTTTATTGGTAGTTGGTGAGGATGTTATTGTGCGTAGCAAGTGGCCTTGGAGATTAGCGGAAGCTATCCCTGGCTAACTATATCAATCACTGATTTTAATGTTGCACCGGTAGGCACTATAACATCAGCGCGTCAGCCAAGCCATGCGAATTTAAAATCGCTTCGTACTTTCTAAGCCCACGGACCACACATGAAATTTATTTTTGGCACAGGAGATGCGAACCCGCACGCAAGCAATTCATCTTTCCACCTTAGGTGGCACGGGGCAGCTAGCGGTTAACTATTCTTGTTGGTGAAATCGATAATAATATTACTAGGGCCCGGACTACAACACAGAGGGATGGATGATCATTTCCCCTTTTTCTCAAAACTGCAATAGGATAGCTGGTACACTCGACTGCGAATTCATATGTTTGAAGTGTATAAGGGTTCCCTCGTGATTTTGAATGCCACATTACATAACCGGAAATATAAATTAAGAATATTCATCCCGTAAAAATATTAGGCCACTTCTGCTCCTGCTTCGATAGACAGAAACTGTCTTACTCGCAGTTGTGGGCCGTAGCACACTGTCTGAACAATGGAATTCTGTATACGTACTTCTTATGCCCCTCCCGTGATTACATACGAAAGCGCTATTACATACAGTTCACGACAAAGTTATAGGCGGCGGCCAAGCTACAGCGCTCTCCTCTGTTTACTCTGAGTATGGGTTATCTTACTCAAGCCCTGAAGATATGGACGCGTTGGACAACGTGTAGCGCGAGCAACAGATGAAACAAAAACATTAGCAGACTCCCAAGGACGCAAATGTTGGAAACTTTTATTTCCGTGAAAGGAAACAAAAAAATGGCATGATTCGACCATAACAATGAAACACCACCATCATAGTCTTACAGTCACCCCGAATTACTAAATCATGCACATCCAGTGCACTGAGATTGGTGAGGTGATGCCGGGTTGCGCATGTGCAAATTGCAATTCATTTGTTGCTGCTTGCACCAGCATAAATCATTCAGCGTTCATTATGATATATCATAATGGATGCTGAATGATAATAAATGCTGAATACACGCCGTTTATAATGGTCCTTTTGACATTTATTTTCTCGCCGAACGATGAAAAAGCAAAACTAGAACTGGGGCAAAGAAACATTTAAGCATATGGGAGCAAAGTCACGGACCGCGCAAACTTCGCCAGACTATATAATTATTCATCTTCGAAATTGATTGATTTCATTTTTTGGTCATGTCATGAGGCGCGCCATTGGGGAGTGCTCCGGAATACTTTTGACCATCTGGGGATCTTTAACGTACACCGAAATCTCGAACACACGGGCGTTTTTGCTTCCAGCCTCGAAATCTTCGCGTTCGTAGTGAAGGTTTGTGGCCCAAGCAAGCGGCTAACTACCTTGTTAGCTGAATTTGCCCGACATTACCGTACAGCCATTGTCACGCAGCGTCTTCGCGCGAAGACCGGACAGTAATCACGTTAATTGAGGCGTACTCGTCCGCAGCGCCCAAAGACGTGCCCTTCACTTCGTGCACCGGGATTCACGCGAAGCAGAGACGGTGCACCGTCGTTTGGTGCTCACGCTTCATGCGCGCAGACTGTTTGCAGTGCATGCTAAACAAGGTTGCTCCAACAAGCCGGAAGCATTAATTCCGGCGATGGAGAGAGAAAAAGCGGGGAGGGTGTGCACGCTTCAGTGGGCTTTCAAGCACAGGTACGGGGAACAGCGAGTGCGCAGTAACGCAGCAGACTGCTTGGTATGCGGCACTAACGCGGGCTGCTTTGCTCACAAGCGAACGACGTCCCTTCGTAAGATTGCTCTTCATTACGAGACCGTAATTCAGAAACGTCTGAATACGAAGTTCGCTTTGGTCACTGGCTTTGCAAATGTACAGGCGAAAAGGAAACATCTTCAGGGTCTGTTTTATGCTCATAGGTGACGGCACGGCTTCGCTCAAAGGAGGTCATAATTGCAGCGGAAAGATTCCGGAAAGCCAAGCGACAGTAAAAAATGACCTATAGAAATCAGATTTATTTGAGTTTACGAGGTGATTGATTTCTGAAATAGCTGATTTATAGAGCACAAAAAGGGTGTGGGGTTGTTGGAAGAAAAAGCACACACATAAAGAGGCAGAGACATAGAAAGACATGGTTGCTTGGCGTCGTCCGAATTCAAAGAGCTAATACTAGTTCGGCTTAATATGCGTGTCACGTTTTATCTTGTATCCTTAGTCAAACAAGCTATATGTAAGCAACAGCTATTCCGCTGCTCAAAATGATTTGAGCACCCATTAAGACAAAATGAAAGATCGCTAATTCGAACTCCAAGGGGACGCCACCTCATTCCGAATTACTGAAAGTTCCAGCTAACGAAAACGAAACACAAAATCCGCAGAATGCGATTGTGGAGTAGAAAAGCGGGTGAGCAATTGAATGCTTGGAAGGAGCCGCGATGGGAACCTAGCTGTCTTTCATACTGGAAGGCGGAGCTGGCACTTTTTTCTTCTCTACTGAGCGAATGTAGCGGGAGGCCTCCTTTCCGCGTACTCCATAACTGAAGTAGCATTCCATCCGGATATTAGTTCCCAGCGATGGCCGCACTGGTGCTTTACCCGCCACCTCCTCGTGGTCCCTGGCAGCGAGAGGCCAGAAGGGGTGCCATCTGTCACTTCTAACCTCAGAAACGATGCCATCTGACAGCACGCCTCACACCCTGAACTCGTGTCCACATCGATGTAGATCGCAAAGAAACTCCTTCCAAAACGTCCGCTACGGGGGTTTTAGATTGTTTTTACCCTATTTATTTTCTATCTGTCTGTTCTTTTCTCCCGGAAGCGACGGCGCCTCATGCGAAGGTTGCACTGGCCGTGCGCCGGCCACCAAGCTGCCTGCGCGGTGGCGCGTACTTCGAATTATCCGTGGCAAAGGCCCCTCGCGTTCGAATTACGTGCTTTTTAATACATAGGCTTTTATGGAGACTTGGCTGCTCCAGACAGTACAGTTTGAATCATCCAATAATTCGAATTATTTAAGTTCGAATTAACAAGCTTTCAGTCAACAAGTGAGCTACCACTCCGCAGTAGTGGCAGAGCCAAGAGCCCGAGATGCATACTATCATTCTTTTTTCGCTTGGATTCGTTCTCCAGAAGCCTGCCATACACACGGTATACCTCCCAGACGTACCGCCCTAGATCTGGTAATGCTGCGGAAGCAGCACTACATGGTTATTTTCAGGAATTGGAGATGGTCGTATTTCTGAGCCAGCAATGGCACTATAATTCCGTGTTTCAATACAGGCTACGTAAATAGCTTTCTACAGCGATTATCCGATAACACCCGAACAATTCTGCGAACGACGTGCTTCCCCGAGCATCGCATATGGTCACGTGAGCTTCCTCCCGTCTTCCGTCACTGTTTCAACCCACGCCTACGCCACACTACCCATATGCTTTAATTGATTTCGACGGTATTGTGGGGAGAATTCAAAGACTCATGACCAGCGACACTGCGTGCTCACTTCGAGAAAGAACGCAACTTCCGCGCACATGTAATTCAAGAGTACCATTATCGTAGCAAGAAAACCCTACTGGAGTTCCTTGAAGCAACTAAGCCAGCAAAACACTTTCCGATGTCTCGAACTTAATGTCAGACCCAGACGGCATTAAATTGCGGAGTTACTCAGTTTCATTGGCGCGAACTTGTCACTGTATTTCGAGAAACAGGATGAATTGCGGCCTTGCAGCCCCAGCTGGCCGTGGCGAAGCGCCACGTAATGACCGACGTACCCGACAGGTCTTTCAAAAGGAGCGGGCGAAAGTACGAAAAAGTTTTGTGGTCACGTCATTCTAGAGACCTCGACAACCCATTGGGCGGCTCCAATAGCCCTCGTGCATAAATAAAAACTGCTCTGTTAAGTTTATGAGCGAACTATCGGGGGCGGAGCAAGATCACAAAAGAGAGATGTCAAATTTATACCACGAATCGATGATGTTGTAGACCAGCTATGAGAGCATATTGAAGAGGACGCAAGATAACGCGAGAAAAGTGCGCCCATTGAACAGGATACGGCAATTCAAGCGCCATTCCTATGCTCCGAGAGAGAGAGAGAGAGAGAGAGAGAGAGAGAGAGAGAGAGAGAGAGAGAGAGAGAGAGAGAGAGAGAGAGAGAGAGAGAGAGAGAGAGAGAGAGAGAGAGAGAGAGAGAGAGAGAGAGAGAGAGAGAGAGAGAGAGAGAGAGAGCAGTCTTGTCCGGTCTCATAGCGCTAAGTGCACAAGTCAGCAAGCGATAGGTATGGTCGGAATATCATTCTGACCGCAATCCTGGCTCTCAGTAGGCTCCTCTCCTTGCTTATATACTCTTGAGTTCAATAAGAGCAGTAGGGCTTTTATAGCCTTTTCGGCCTGTGACGGACAACGCCTATGGCACAAAATTGCCTGCGCTGTAAATGGGAGGTCGTCGAGTCGGCGAAGTGTGGTGGAGAGCTGTTGCCTCGGCGTTATGAAGCGGTCAGAATGGCACAGAAGGTGTTCAATCATCTCGTCGGTGGCGCACGCATCACAAGCAGGCCTGTCTGAACGATTGTAGGGACATTACTATAGTGCAGTGCCCTTAGTTCGCCAATTTTATCAGTGGACCGTATTAGTTTTGTGCATTTTCTGGTTGCGTGCGTTGTTTGTACCGCCTTTATAGTTGCCTCGTCACGCCTTGTGTTTTTTCTACTTTTCTTTCTCTCATTTTCTCCTTTAATATGTACCGCTGTCCTTTCTTTCCCTTTCATTTCCCGTATCCCCTCCCCCCTGAGTAGGGTAGCCAACCGGACAGTATTCTGGTTAACCTCCCTGGCTTTCCTGTACTATTCCTTCCTTCGTTCCTACTCCTCAGTTCGCGGAAATAGACGGCCACAGCCTTCAGGAAAGAACGGAATTCCTTATAAGCGTATGCAGAACTGGTTGCTCTCGACGAAAAATATGCTTAATGCATGCATCAGCTGCCTGTTGAGTGGAGCTATTCAGTTTCTGCATGTGCCAAAGCCGTTTTAATGCCCAGAGCTTCAGCTTTCTTAAATTTAAATTTTATTTTAACCTTAAAATTTTAATGCTGATCCTCAGTTCTTGCAGTATTGCGTGTGGTTTTTAGGCTTCCTCAACACATCAGGGTGTTTTTAAAAGCAGCTAAAAACAACTCCGCGATAATAATCTTAAAGGCCATCTATTTCCTTGCCTTATGTTCTTGAGCAGCTTATGAATGACGGTTGTGCTTATCGTTATTTATTTATTTATTTATTTATTTATTTATTTATTTATTTGAAGTGCTCACCAACAGCACAGGGTCTTCTCGGGTGATGCACCGCACACATAGGTACGCAATATCAATGGCTAACGAGCACAAATGCTCCTACTCTTATAGAAACGTTTTTGAGAATCATTATACATTCCGGGTCTTCACGAATGCGGTAGGGCGTGGGATAGTATATGGAGTGACCAAGATTTTTAATGAACATCCTCGGCCCCCAAGTAGTCATATGACAAAAAAAAAAATATTCCTGGTCACAAGAAAAAGAACGACTTTCTGACTTCATCACTTTGCTTTGACAATTTAAGGTTCGCGCGGAAAGCTGGAAGCCGGCTTTGCTAAAAAGAGGGAGCACAGAACAGACCCTGCCAGCCCGATGAATAGAGAGTCTTTTAAACCTTAATGGAAAACCTTGAATTTTTCTCATATTCCATGCGCTCTAATGCTTAGCCTGCATTGTCCACCTTTAAACGAGTTACCTGGGCGTCCTTTGAATTTTTCGGAAAAAGAGTTCCCTCGCGTTCCTATAAATAACTTGCAGACTGAATACATCGCGAAAGGAAAGTTTCTACAGCACCCGGCCTTGTTCGCTGAAGAAGATGAGTAAAATTTTGAATTTAGAGAGGATTTAATTAAAGATGAGTTTAACGCGTTGTTGAATACAGCTTGGGGCAGCAATGGCTGCTTCGCGCTGCGGCAATGGCGGGTAACGAAGTTAGAAATACCAAGAAAATGTTTTTGCGTTAAGGGTATACAGGCTCATGCATGTCCTCTTTAGAAGGATATAATTACCACAAGCCTTCGTCTTGCACGGTAAAGTCAGCTTCCTCTTGTGACGTACATTTTTGACGCCAAATGGACAATGATGGGCAGCACAGCTTATCACGCAATCGAACAACCTCGGCCAAAATATTGTAATAATTAAGGTTACGGAAGGAAGGGATTTGCTTGTAACTGGCGTTAATATGCCTACTTGGAAACGCGAAAAAAACTGCTTTAACCACAAGATTGCACAGCTAAAATTCCCAAGGATGCAAAAGCACACCTCGAAATCTGCTCAAATGTGGTTACGACTGGTATTCTCGCAGGGTGTCGCTATACGTGGCACTGCTCGCAGAAAACAGAAGCTAACTTGAAATTTAACTATCGCCACATCATATTATTGTCTACTCTATTTTTCTTTTCTTTTTTTCGTCTGCGTCTCTATTGGCAGAATAATGCGGTTGGTATTGCGCGCACTTGCACATTCAGCTCACGAGAACGTCTGTTTTCACATCACGCGTCTGTCATGCGCAAAATTTCGAAACCCTTGCGGCGATGTATACCTTTTACGGGAATGAAAATAAGTCGCCAGCGACATGCGCATTCCCCGAAAGTATTCGGCATAATGAGAAATCATTGGCTACAGTTTTTTTAAATAACTACCGCGGGATAAAAATAGATTTCACTGAACTTCGCCTGAACCTTTCTGCTGCAGACTCGTTCTGCTTTCACTTAATCCAAAGAAACGAAAGGGCATATATCCGAGGGCACATTTTATCGACTAGCAGCTTTATTTATTTTTAGCTATTTGTTGTTTGTTGTTTGTTTGTTAATTATTTATTAATATGGGAATTTGAATAGCTTTTGTAGCAAGAGTTTACGATCAAACTCTCTTTTAGGTTCCGAAAAATTCAAAAGTGGTATGAAAGATTAGGGGACACGTTTATCTTAAGGACCGGAATTACCATGGAAGCACCGTACCTATGCTTCAGATATTTATTATTAATTCAAATTTCTGCGTCGAATGATTCGTTTGCAATATTGTTTTTTAAATTGAACGAACGAGACTGGGAAACTAAGCTTATTCAGACGCCATTTAGCGCAACTTATAGTGAATTGAGAAGTTACACTTTGTAGTAATATTCTCTCATCCTATGAGACAAACACGCGGCTGTTGCAGACGGTTTTGCAGTGGTTTAACTAAAGACCCGGAGACGCAGCCGGAGTGCCTTTGGCAACAGTGGCGGAGTGTCTTATTTGCATTTACACTGCCATTGGTAATTTTCTGTGGCCCCTACTGAGACAGTACTCCCCACGATTATTGGGTCACCTTAGTTGTCTAACAATGTCTAACACTGTAACATGTCAATTGCACAACACAATTTTCTGAGCCACACTCTTCTCAAAGCCCTCCTGTTTACCATAAACGGAAATTCCCGAACATTTACTGCTGCACTGCCAACGAATCATAAGCACACATGAAGCTCAACCCAATTTAAAAGTCATATTATGGCTGTAATATTTTTCTATGATATGTGCACTTGAATGCGTGTTGGAAGGCCTTCGCGAGTAAGTTGGCTCTGACGCAGAGCACATTTGTTGACGAATGATGGACACAAAGGTCGTGGTGGAGGTGCGCTTACAGCTTCCCTCTACAATGAGTAAGTTTACTGACCGAGCTATCTGTCCAAAGCCAAAATCTAAGGACAGACAATTTTGTTGTGTGACCTTCTTGAGAGTAGAACCCCAGGCTTGGAAAGAGAGTAGCCGCGGTCCTTCCCCCAGCCATGACACTACTAAGAGTCCGGTGCTTTACAAACCGAAGCTGGTGGCGTGCTGGAGGCATCTGTTAATGATATTAAAGAGGCGGCTCGCATGGGCACGGCGGGCACGGGCCTCGCTTGCTCCTCGCACTCGGGGCAGGGGCTCATGTTCAGCCCTAGGGATTGGGCGACCGGCTGTGTGGCTCCTTTTCTCCGTCGCTTTCCGCGACCGCATCCCCGCTGTACTGTGATAAAAAAAAAATCCTTTCACGGTCCTATAAAGTGCGCTGATTTGTGTGTCAACATGCTTGTTTTTCAATGTGTCCTCTTACCCGCCGCGGAGGCTCAGTGGCTAAGGCGTTGCGCTGCTGAGCACGAGGTCGCGGGTTCGATTCCCGGCCGCGGCGGCCGCTTTTCTGATGGAGGCGAAAAGCAAAAACGCCCGTGTGTACGAGATTTCGGCGCACGATAAAGATCCCCAGGGGGTCAAAATTAATCCGGAGCCCTCCACTACGGCGTGCCTCATCGCCTGCGTTGCGTCGGCGCGTTAAACCCTACAATCAATCATCAATCAATGTGTCCTCCCTACAAATGTTATGGTAAATTAAAACCAACAGAAACAATAAAATCTTAGGCACCTCATTTATGCGCTGCAGACTAGAGGTAGGCGCTGCACATATTCTTTCAATCCGGAAGGTATTATCCCGTTTAATGAGACCAAGATGGAACTTCGGGAGTAGCAAAATTCAGCTAAAGGCTTTTTTTTTAGCGTCCAATTGCAGCGTTTGCTGACCGATAACCCCAGATAATTTTGGCGTTCAGTCCTGCCCGTGTTACTTCCTACAATTCTTTTTCATAACAGACAGAATAATAGATGATCCGGCGGAAATATCGAATGCCTTTAATCCCTTCTTTCATTCTGTTTTTACAGTCGACAATCTTGGTGTTCCTTCGCTTTCCATTCAGAATCCAACATCTGTACATAGCGATGTTATGATCCCTGAAGAGGGTGTGTTAAATCTCGTACTTCATTTGGACACTAAAAAGTGTAACGCCACCGATGGTATCCCTAACACATTTCTACTTCGCTACTCCCTGTGAACCTCTCGATACTTTTTAATACAGTTAAACCTCGATAAAACGAAGTTGACAAAAATTCGCAATTTTTTTATACATCCAGGTTTCCGTTACATGGAGGTTTCGAGTTAAGGATCGCGCGAATGAAGGAGAAACGAAACCAAATGCTACACATCAATGACGATGAACTCACCACTCAGGGATTCATTTCACGGTGAAAAACTGCGTGAATTGCGCCTGCTGCTTTCCCACAAACTTAGGCACTACACGGCACTCGAAAAACGCAGTGTTATTTACAAACGTAACTTAAGTATCATTTTTGACACTTTTCAGTGCCTTAACCCATTTCAAGGGCCAAACTGATGCTGAAAGAGCTCCTCTTCGTGAACTTGATGCTTTTTTCCGCACTCAAATTTGATGAGGGGTGCTAGGTGGGATACTGTACCGGACGGCGACGTTCTTTTTTCTCGCCGGCAGAGACAGCATTTAAAATTGCGAGCTTGTCTTGAAAAGACAAAACTTTTTTGTTTTGTAGCAGCAGAACTCATCACCCACGAATCAACACCACAGGTAGCAGTTGAGAGGCGCGGCTACCCGCCGACAGGCAGGCGTAGCACCTAACCGACACCGCACCCACACTAAAAACGCACGGTAGTTTGCGCTGTGGGGGAATTTCGCTAAATTAGTCCATTTCTCCAGTCTATTTTTCCGAAAATGTGCAAAAAGTGAATTCGTTACATCAAGGTTAACCGTCGCGACGTCTTCGTTGCATAGACGTTGCGAACACAAACGTTTCAATGCGGTTGGCAATGGAGAATTGAGAAACTTTGTTAAATCCAGGAATTCGTTGCATAGAGGTTCGTTATATCCAGGTTTGCCTGTATAGCGAAGTTGACAAAAGTTCGCATTTTTTCGTTACATCCAGGTTTTCGTTACATGCAGGTTTCGAGTTAAGGCTTACGTGAATGAAGCACAAATAAAACCAGAATGCTAGACATCACTGAAGGTGAACTCACCGTTCAAGTATTTATTGCACTGCAAAAAACTGCGTCATTTGCGCCTGCTGCTTCTGCACGAGCTTAGGCACTACACGGCGCTCCAAAGAAGCAAGATCACTCACCCCCTTATTCACAAAGGCAACTTAGGTATCACGTTTGCCTTTTGACATTTTTGGTTACAAACGCGTTTCAAGAACGAAACTTATGCTGAAAAGATGCCTTTTCACAAACTAGAGGCTCTTTTTCCCTTATCAAAATTGTTGAAAGGATGTCATACGGGATGCTGTACTGGGCGGGGACGGCATTTAAAAATGCGAGCGTGTGGTGAAGAAAAGAAAACTTTTCGTTTTCTGGCAGGAGAACTCATCATCGGTGAACCGACACCACAGATAGCAGTGAAGACGCGTCACTACACGACAAGTGATAGGCCTAGCACCTCAAAACTTGACTGTCGAACCGACACCGTTTTCACACGTGATTCGTGAACACGCACGGCAGCTCGCGATACGGACGAGAAAAATTGAAGTGTAGTTACTCTTCTCACCTAGTGTCACGCTACACAAGCAAAATGTGAAGATGGTGCTACGTTAGCCATCAGAAGGCTAACGTAGGCCTCTCCTAAGAAGGCCTCTTCTTTCATCATCATCATCATCATGGCGAATTTTGTTTTTGGCGATTCTAGACGTTTTTATACCTGCGGGTTACTTCAACGAGTGCTAGTATTCGGCCAATTTTTCAGTAACAATGCAAAAAACAATGACTGGTCAGCTTAGCCAGTTCGTACATCAAGATGAACCGTCAGAACGCCTTCTTTGCATCGAGGTCGCGAACAAATGGGTTTCAATGGGGCTGGGAATGGGGAATTGAAAATCTTCTTTAAATCCAGGAATTCGCTACATCGATGTTCGTTACATTTAGAATTAACTGTAAATTCTTAAAATAGTACCTTTACATAAATCTGGTGAAAAGGAAGTCTTCAGAAATTACAGGACTATTTCTCTTACCCCTCATTCCTGCGAGCTATTAGAGCATAGTATTTACGAACATAGCATTGCATTCCTCGAATCAAACAATCTACTATCGAATTTCCAACACGGATTCAGGCGAGGTTATAGCACTGTTACTCAGTTTGTACGTGATATTGCACGTGATTTGTACGTGATATTTGTACGTGATATTGTACGTGAAATTTGTACGTGATATTTTTAGAACATGGACATTGGGAATCAAGTTGACGTCTCATTTATTGACTTTCGAAAGTTTTCGACACGGTACTCCACTCTAAATTACTATGTAATTTAAATACCATACTGAACAAGCCATAATTACTTACCTGATTTCTAATTTTCTTTCAGACCGCTCGCGATACGTGTCTTATAAGTCTGCTGACTCCCATGTTAGCGCGTGTTCAGGCGTTCCGCAAGGCTTTGTACTTGGACTGCTGCTGTTTTTACTCTATATTAATGATACACCTTGTAACATCAGTCCTAAAGTTAATCTCTACGCTGATGATTGTGTTTTATAGGATGTAATTTACTCTTCGTGAGCTCATCATCGTCTAAATTATTCCTTTGCTAAATTCTGTGAATGGTGCGCAACCTGGCAAATGAGTATTAATTTTAACAAATCCCGTCTTATGTCTTTCACTAATGGCAAGTACACTTCAAGCTTCACGTATTGTTTTAACGAATCCGCCCTGAAAAAGGTAACAGAATATAAATGTCTTGGTGTTATCTTTTCTAGAAATCTATCTTGGTCTCAGCACATTAACATCATCTGCACGAAATCTTAAAAAGGTTAGGTTATTTAAGACAAACGTTGCGCTATCCTCCAAAAGCATTAAATTACTAATGTATTCACGGCTGATCCCTCCTCGGCTTCCCTACGCATGACCCTTGTGGAGCCCTCACAAGCAGGGCGAAATCACTAAAATCAAGGCCATCCAAATAAAAGCCATCAGAATTGTTTGCAATCGTTATGACCGTTACTGTTCACCTTCCCTCGCCCTATCCTCCCTGGAACTTATAGCTCTACGCAGGCGCCGGCTCAATGACTGAATGAAATTGCTTCACTACATTATTCATTCGGCGTAATGGATGTTTGATGATACATACATGACATTTGCCTGACCGTCTCTTACAAGAAGCAATCGCTACCTTAACATCAAACCTTACCATTGTCAACAAATTGAAAGTTAGTTTTTTTCCTCCAACCGCAAAACATTGGAACGGATTGCCTCGTGGTATATGTTCCCTTTGCTGGAAAAATTTGTTCCTGCCCTCTGTTATTTGTCCTGATTGTGTTTTAGATGCAGAGCATCTGATTCACTCGCCTTGTCCCTCCGGCGTCGTCGTCGTCGGCGTTGTCCGCCCCTCCCCCATCTCCTCGCCGCGCCAGCTGCACTCTCCGCCGCTCACCCCCTCTCCCCTCCGATAGCGAACACTCTCTCGCGAGGGTAGCGAGGGGCATTGGATTGGATTCGATTGGATTGGCTTGGATTGAATTGGATTCGCTTGGCTTGGATTGGATTGGATTGGATTGGCTTGGCTTGGATTAAAGTAGATTGTGTTGGATTGTGTTGCGTCATAGCCGCGGCACGTTGCGTCAAAGTCGCGGCTCTCCTCTCCGATAGCGAACACTCTCTCGCGAGGGGCATTGGATTGGATTCGATTGGATTGGCTTGGATTGGATTGGATTGGCTTGGCTTGGCTTGGCTTGGATTGGATTTGGATTAAAGTGGATTGTGTTGGATTGTGTTGCGTCATAGCCGCGGAACGTTGCGTCATAGCCGCGGCAGGGGGTTCAGGGTACGTTTTACACGATGGGAGAATCAACCTAACGGAAAAAACAACGGAACCCCCTATGCGTCGCATCTACACAGGGGTTCCCGCGAGGGGAGGTGGGCGTTTTTTTGTTGTATTGCTCTGTTGCTCTGTTTTATTGCTATTTCAGTTGTGTTGAATGCTCACTCTCCCCACAGTCCCAAATGGGGGCCAGTATGTACAAATAAATAACGTAAAGTTCCCGAAAGAACGCCAACCCAAAGTACTGATATATCAGTTGAAAAATACGGGATAGGCGAACTTTCGGGTCCCGCCTTACAAACTAAAAAAAAAAAAGTGGGCGTTCCGCCAACAAAAAGTGCGGAGATATCAATAAAAAAATTAGAGGTGGGCAGACTTTCGGGTCATGTGCTGAAAGTACGAATGAGCGACCCTGTCAACACATGAATAGATGATTCGCGTTTATATTGTCCACTCATCCGCCTGAAGCCATCGATTTTAGGGGGTGGGCGATCTTTGGTGTGTTTTAGTAAATTGAATATTTCACCCCTAAAGAAGGGTAGGCGATGTTTCAGGGGCGCGCGTTCTATGGTAAATAAATAAACGCAAAATTTTGTCCACCCGTGTACATCCGTCGATCTGCCTTCAAAATTTACTGTGGTGTGACACTTTTGTGCAGAAAAAATGACCACTCCTTGGCCACCTACACGCCATCCATCTCCTATTCTCAATGTTTCCCCGATCGACAATTGTTTAGACTCGCTCCTTGCGCCTGCTTGCTCATCCTAAACCACGAGGGAGTTGGAAAATGATTAAAGCTCACTTCTATTGCTCAAACCAAAATTTCAAGTTCGGTGTTATATTTCTGTTTGTTTATTGACTGAAGAAGAAAAGACGTAATAAAAGAGCGAACTGTGGACCGAGAATTATCAAAGTTCGGCGGTTATTGGATGCTATGCAAGTGAATAATTTTCACAGGTTCCACATTCCAGAAGCATACTGAACGAAGGTTACAGACATGAAAAGTTGCTGCAGAACGAGAAATGCAGGAAAAGTTCTGCGGAAATTCAGAAAATTATCTACTAATGCGTAGCATTCTTATGCTGCTTGTCTTGAGGGTGAGTTTTTATAGCCATTTATTTGTTGTTTTTTTTTTTAATTACTGTCCGATCAGTTACCCCATTTTAAGCTATTATAACAATTACAGATGGAACTTTCAGAAAATCTGCATTATTGTGGAGATGCAGGGCGTTATACGGTTCGCCATTTTCCGTAATTGTTTTATATTTTAAAGCAAAGCTTTGCGACTTTCGTCCAGCGGTTTCGCCGCGGATGCGCAAGTTCATCTTTTGACCACCGACACACTTTGTGCGACACACCCCTTAAAGTGCATCGCGTGATTCGCCGGGGCGGCTTTCGGCGCTGCGCACAAGGCCCCGTTTTCAGTCGTTCTGCTCAACTAGCCGGCGGCGGCCGCCGCGGTTGCGGGCGCTCAGCTGATCGGCAGCCGACCAACCCCACCTCCTCCCAGGCATGCGCCGCTGGGTCGTCTCGGACTACGTGACTCGTCTTGCGCCCGGCGAAGAACAACGCCGCGTTCGCAGTAAATGAAAGTGAGGCGGGCCTCCTCCTGCGACCGTTTTACGGGACCGAATGGCGTTGAGCCGTGGTCGGCAATACAGCTATATCAAAGGTTAACCAAGCGAAACCAAGACTCAACCAGACTAAGCCAAGCTATTGCTTTGCATATCCAAGGTTGGCTGAGCTAAGCCGCAGCCATTTTACTTCTTATTTTTTTAGTTTTTGAAAATTTTGTTTGACCACTTATCTCCGTTTACGCTATTATAACGGTTTGAGTGGGAAATTTTGCGAAATCCGCAATATTTCGGCAATTGGAGAAATGGCAATAGATAGATAGATAGATCTTGATTGTGGGGTTTAACGCGCCGACGCAACGCAGGCGATGAGGCGCGCCGTAGTGGAGGCCTCCGGGTTAATTTTGACCACCTGGGGATCTTTATCGTGCGCCGAAATCTCGTACACACGGGCGTTTTTGCTTTTCGCCTCCATCAGAAAAGCGGCCGCCGCGGCCGGGAATCGAACCCGCGACCAGACAGACAGACAGACAGACAGACAGACAGACAGACAGACAGACAGATAGATAGATAGATAGATAGATAGATAGATAGATAGATAGATAGATAGATAGATAGATAGATAGATAGATAGATAGATAGATAGATAGATAGATAGATAGATAGATAGATAGATAGATAGATAGATAGATAGATATCCCTACTAACTGCCTCCAGAATCAGCAGCTTGCAAATCGCCAAAACACAAACTAATACCGCGGCAGTTTTAAGGATCTGCTCGCTACCCTTCCTCAACGCGTGTACCAAGCGTGGCCTGCAAGGAAACCACAATTCACCGAATCCAAACGGCAGTGTTTGATAACAGCTGAACGAAAACTTCGGCCAAGATTACCTGCAGGGCTCAGCGGGGCAAGCACGCGAATCGAGCTGAGGGGAGTGACCAGCCGAGACCCCAGCCGAAAGTATTCCTGCAGTCCGGACCCAACCTGTGTCGTGAACCCGCAGCTAGTGTGGGCTCAACCAGTAAAAGAAGTCGCACGGAGCCGACACCATGCAGGTAACAAGGCAAGGGCGAACGTTTATTTCGACGTGTCTGTGCCCTCAAAATACTCAATACTACGCCAACTCCCCGCTAGCGCTTACTCGTATGCACGTCGACAAATGAAAAAGAAACGTAATGTTGTAGCGCCGTCATGCTGATTAGATAAGGGGGGGCCATGTTCTGTGCTGGGCGTTGAACGACCAGGGCACTCGAAGACGTGGAAAAGAGATGGGCGGCGGACAGACGGGCCGTTGACGATGTTCGACATCAATCAAGGAGTGGATCGACCAATGTGTAGAGGGCCGGGTGGGCGGGCAAGCAGAATGAGGCTGCCGCGCTCCCAGACCAAACTTTCCACCCAGCTGATGCAGCGGTGGAAGCGAAAGCGGCCCGCCAAAGCGAAAAGTCGGAAATCGGCGGAAGAGCTAGACGAGGGGGCGATGCCCAGCGATAAAGCTTCGCCGCCGCATTCGGGGCACGTCGCGATTGTAGCAGTGCACCGCTTGCGTCCACGTGGGGACGACGCTGGGCGCAGTGCGATCGCATTCGAGGCACGCCCATGCTTCACTCCCGAACTCGACAGAAACTTGAAAGATTTACACGACCTTTTTTCGCTGTGCGCAACCAGGGGGAAGACGCCTCCATTGCGTTGTTCCCCGCATTTTTACCTGCAGTCCGCCAACGCTGCCATCTGTCTGGAAGCCACGCGAGTGAAATAAAATAAAAGTTAAAAAACAAGCACGATGTTGGGGAAATAGCCGATTCTGGCGGAAGTATATGAATAGGTATTGTACAGCATCCGCAAAATTCTACCCGTAATGGCACCAAGTGAGACGGTTAACAAACACGCCGCTACAGTGGCAAAAGAGAGAGCTGACCCGGTTTATCAACCTTAGAATTCCAGTGGGCCGCTGCGGCGGCAGGGTTGTAAGGATAGTGCGAGACGGTGGGGACGGCAACACGGGAAGGTTGAATTGAATTCAGCAAACATCCACTGCGTTTACCGTGATAGGTCCGAGAAACAGGAGAGGAACAGCGGGAGAGGTGGCCGGGGAAGAAAGGAGAGGCAGTTCTGCAGCAGCGGACTCCTTCACCACAGCGCTCCAGAATGACCAATTGAAGTGATGAAGTGGGCAAATTCGGCGAATGACGAAGGACAACATATGATCCGAAGAAAAAAGTGCATGTGCGCACGAACAACACGCAAAGCGTGAATGAGTTTTTTCATTGCACAATGCCCCTGTGCAGGTGCCCGTTTCACTCAAATTTAATCGTCGGCTTCGTCATTCGCCGAATGTGCACACTAGGCCACCTCGATTACGAGGTTTGGCTCCGCATCAGCACGTCCGCTAGGGAGTCTCTTTGGAACCTAGAAAGGCCCCGTCTACCCAAATGCCACACGAGAGGATGGAAACAAAGTGCAGAACCTGTCCGGCGTCGGGATCCCCAAGAAGGTTTGTAAAGTCCTCAAGCTCGGGCCAAAGTTTTGTGTGGAGTCCACCCTGAGTGCCGTGGAAAAGGTACCGCATGCACGACGTGTTTCTAGACCTGTTGATGATGCCGAGCGCCCTCGATGCGTGGCCGAGTGCGCTGATGTTATCACCCGGAGTTTGCATGTTAGGCCTAGAAGGAAGGTTCGTTTCATCACTGTTGCTGAGACTTTGAAAGAAAAAGATGTGAAATTATTGGTAGCGGGTAAGGAAGGTTTTTGTTTTTGTTGCTTTCCGAAGGGCAGTTTTCGGAGAAAGCTTCAGCTGCTGTAGCCAAGAATTTCATAAGCGTTAAGCTGGATCCGAAGAAGATTAAAGAACGAGCAAAGACCCTTCTCCAAGAAATGAATCTCGACCGTTTATCTCAGTCGGTACATAAGACTGAAAGACTAAGCTTAGACGTGTTCTTCACGATAAAAACGCACAAGCCTGACCAACGTCTGCGCGCCATTGTTTCGGAAAGGGGAACATGGCAGGTTGTGGTCTCGGCCTTTCTAAAGAGGGAGCTGCACAAGCTGCATGTACACGATCCTTTTGAGCTGCCAAATTCGGCTGCTATTGTTGATGACATGCAGAGTGGTGTGTTGAATGGTTGCAAGGCATTTAGTGTGGATGTTGAAAACCTCTATTTTTCGCTCTCACAGCAAGATCTACTGAGCTGTGTCAATGCTTGTATTGTTGAAGACAATGACGAGCAGAAATTTCAGGCTGAGAGTGGTGTAACTGTTGGTGGCTTCATGGAGTTACTAACCATGTATTTGCGGTCGACGATTGTAATGTTCGAAGGGCAAGCCTTGCTCCAAAGGGCAGGCGTATGCATCGGTTCTTGCGTAGCCCCTGTACTGAGCCGTATGTTCCTTGGGAGGGTGGATGTTAGCATAAAAGAATGCCTTCAGGATGATGCATGCCGTATCTACAGATATGTGGATGATTATTTGGTTTTTGTGCGCTGTGAAGAAAATAAGTTTGAATTACACGATATCTTGAATGTGTTCGACAAGTGTGGGATGGGCCTAACCTTCAACAACGTATGGGTACGAGCTAGTTGGTACTCCATCTAAACACCGTAGAGCGCAGTAGGCAAGACAAGGGACGAAGTCCGTGCTAGTCCGTGTCCCCTTCGTCCTTTGTAGCGCTAATCCGTGTCCCCTTCGTCCTTTTAGCGCTAGTCCGTGTCCCCTTCGTCTTTTGTAGCGCTAGTCCATGTCCCCTTCGTCCTTTGTCTTGCCTACTGCGCTCTACGGTGTTTAGACTAACCTTCAAATTTGAGCAAGCAGTTGAAGGCTGCATACAGTTTTTGGATTTGAAACTTGACTTCTGAAATCGGCACCCGTGGTGGCGTTACCACCCGCGTTCGGAGAAGCCGTTGCTGAACTACATCATCTGGCCATTCAAAGATAGTGAAAAGAGGAATAGCCATGTCATGTCTTGGGTCTGCTTTTAAGAAGTTGTGTGAGCATTTGGCGGGAGAGATTTTTTCGGAGCAGATCACTCGCCTTAAAACGGCGGGTTTCCCTCCGTCTGTACTGTCGGTAGTGTGTGGTGGGCTTGTGCGCCAGATAAAGTGCAAATTTTCGGAGGAGGAGAAGGACCAGCGTGAAAGAAAATGTGCTGTAGTCCCGTACGTCCATAAAATGGCTCACGGTTTGAAGAACGTGGGGTACCGATACGGCGTAGGGTGTTGTTCTCGACAAAAAAAAAGTGGGCAGTAAGGACCGACCTAGGAAAAAGAGGAACGAGTGTGGCGTCACCCATACGCAGCCTTTTCTTCGTTGTGCGATTAGCGTCGTTTACAGAATCCCGTTATCATGCAAGTCTGTGTATGTGGGCCAAACTGGACGCTGTCTAAACATTCGTTTGAATGAGCATGCGTCCACTGTGAAAAATTCAACAGGCGCCAATTTGCCTGCTCATTGCAAAAAGTGTAAGTGTCACCCGTTGTTTCGTGACACAGAGGTGCTCTACTGGCGTAATGATCAAACTGTCAGGGAACTGGTAGAGGCATACTTTATCAAGGAACATAATGGCAAGTGTATAAGCAAACCATCCATCACTCTTCACGGGAAGGAACACGCTCTAATCGGCACAATGTTTGTTTCATCTGCTTTGTGTTCATGTATAAATTTGTGTCTTTTCAATAAAACCGGCAGTTGCGAGTAAGCGCGTGTGTATGTGGCTCCTCTTTGTCCCCGTTTTTTTGTGCGCTTTGAAGTTTTTCGATATCATGCACCAATTAGCCCAACTTGCGGTATTGCTTCACTTCGATTGGTCGTTCTGGAGCATTGCGGTGAAGACGCAGTACGGAGACTTCTTATAGAGTGAACAACCGATTATATTTTAACGCCTAGGCATTCAAATTTCCATGTATGTTCACAAGAATAATTCATGAGCGTTTGCTAGATGCGTTCTGGCCCTCAAGAATTGCGGCACAGGACCCGCGAGATGCCGGTCGATTGGAGCTACCGGCGGCCTCTTCTTTGTTTGCAGCGTACTTGGCTTCATCCAACCGCTGCTGAACTAAAACGCGTTTAGTAACAAACCCAGGGAAACAAAGCTCTTCGACACCTATAAAATACAATTGTCCTTTCCAGATGCTCTATCACAATATATTTTATTGGTTATTTACATATATACAGACCTCGAAAAGCACACCAGCTAATGAGAATTACACACAAAATAAACGACAACAATCAAACCATGTTCGCGAACAATGCGCAGGAAAACAAATATTTTGGTATGATGGAAACAACGTCAAGTAGAGGGATATTCTTGTGCCAAATGGTTCGAAAAATAAGGGGTTATTTATAGGGAAACCAAATATTACTCCAAGCATTGTGCATAGTTAAATGCAGAGCCAACCGAGGTAAAAAAAATGTTTTTCATTTTATCTTGAGTCCTCGGTGTGGTAGGCACTCCATCCTTGCTAAGAGAAACTCAATATTTCAAGGCACTTTCTACGAGCATGTACTTACATCCCCATAAAGAACCAAGACAAAAACCTCACGATTACTTTTTCGCAGCGGCACACCACTGAGAAAATATATTCTGGCTGCTCAAGCACCAATAAATATTCAAGCAGGCCAGGCCCGCAGTAATCAGCCAAGGAGACTAGAAATAACGTAGACTAACGTTGGGTATGAAATCTGTTAAGGTAATACAGTCAAACGCTTGTATAACGAAGCGTGCGGGACCGTAATAATTGTTCGTTATACACGTCACTTCGCTATATATGTCGCGCACTAAATTGACACCCTGTAAAGCAGATAAGCGTATATAAGAATCTGGAGTTTATTCAATCTTACAAGGTGAAGGTTACAAAGCAAAATTATACAGATGAGGGTCCCATAGTCGAGACTGCACCAGGACCCTCGGTTAAATATTACATAGAAGAATAAAACCCAGTGAAAGCCGCTAGAATCATATTATACAGTGGCACATTATGGTGATATATGCATTGCAGAGTAGTAATATAAATTATAAAAAAATATTGACAATATAGCAATACAAATTAAGTAGTATATTTAGGGCGGACTCGAAGGGGAGAAAAAAAAGGACAAATAGAATAACAGGAAACGCAATATTATACATGTAAAGCTATAGTAATATTCATAACAGCACTAGAATTTTCACGAGATAGAAAACACTAAACCGCGCATCTAGGTGAAATTTCTAAACACCCTATGCAACAGGAAGCAAAAGCAGGCATAATTACATTCACTAATATGAGAAAACACGATGAAGCAAAGACGGAAAGAAGGAATTAAAGTGAAATGTAACATAAACTAATAAAAACCCAGTGCAGCACTACAAACATACATTCAGCGAAAAAAAAAACAATACGCAAAAGTGCAACGAATAATACTCAAAAATACACAAAAAATTTCACTATCGCTGTTATGTACCATTCTGTACTCTAGAAGAAACTTTTTAAGAAGCCTTTTAAATGATGATAAAGATGATAGAGCTTCGATTTCACCGGGCAGGCTGTTGTAGTTTGCAATAACTGAAAAATGCGAATGCATTTTACCGTAGTTAGTAGAATAAAGTAAGCAAATAATTAGAATTAGCAGCGAACCTATATGTTTATTTACATCAGATTTATACTCCAATAGGCGAAAAAAAGTCAAGAAGTTTCTTCTGCACAGTACCTAGTATGACGTACTGAATACGCAACCACCACCGACATGATGCTATCGAGGTTCACGGCATGCTGCGGCGCGAAGTCAGGGAGTGACGAGATATATATCTGTAGCGCGTCAAATGCCGCTATCGCTTCGCGGGTAGTCATAACGCTTGGCTCCTCTGCAAGCTCTTGATCGCTTCTCGCCTGGTCATTTGTGGCGTCCCTTTTCTCTATGAAGGCCTCCCCGATGTCGTCAGTTGTAAGGTAAGAGCAAATTAGGACCTTATCGTCCACCGAGACGTAATCGTCGGCCGTCACAACCAATGCGGCGTCGCAACACGCACTGTACGTGTTTATGGACTCCTGCAGCTCCGTGGCCGAAATGGGTGACTCACGATCGTCGGCATATCTATCGGCTGTGTCTTCAGCTTCAGTGAAGCCAGCACTGCGCCAGCAATTGCGCACAACGTCGGTGGGCACCTTCCACCATGCGCCGGTAACCATTTCAATGGCCTGGCGGACGTTGATCCTAGTTGGCCCTTCAATGTTGTGTTGGAGGTTGAGCAAAATTCGCTGCATCATAGCACCGGGATCTTGTTGTGTGCGGCGCAGTTGTTGATGAGAAGAGCAATCTTGCGATTCTGAAGGTGCATTGTTTTCTCCAGTTGCAAAAGCCAGGTTTGGAAAAAGTCCGCCGTCATCCAGGCCTTTTTGTTCGCATCATAATCTGCTGGAAGGCTACGCATGCCCTTAAAGCATCGTGGCTTTGCCGGCCTCCCAATCACCAGCGACTTCAGCTTTTCAGTCCCTGCTGCATTGCAGCAGAGCAGCCCGATCAGACATTGCTTGGACTTTTTTCCCCCTTTGCAGCGATCTGTTTTCTCGCACAGGGTCTTCTGAGGTAGCAACTCATAAAAAAGAGCAGCTTCGTCGGCATTAAATGTGTCTTCTGGCCTGTACTCATGCAGCACACTCAGCAGTTCGAACTCACGCCAACTGTCGGCGAGATCGTGCGGTGCGTCGGCCTCTTCGCCAGCCACAGTCTGGAAAACAATGCCATGTCGTTGTTTAAAGCTTCTCAGCCAGCCGCTCGTCGCTTTGAAGTGCGCTTCATCCACACCGAGGGCGAAGGCAAACTGTTTGGCCTTCTGACAGCAACGGCCCGCTGACAGGAATCTTCCTTGCACGTACATCGGCAAACCACGTGTAGACGGCGGCGTCAACATCCTGAAATGTGGCTGCACAGATCCGTTCCGTTTTATTTTGTGCCACTTGCTCCTGTATCTTTTTTTTTGTCCTTAAGGAACGTCGACAAGGTCGATGCGCTGATACCATACTCCTCGGCTACGTCCTTTTTTTTTCCGGTCGCTCTGCACGGCACTAATGATCTTCATCTTCTCATCGAGGCTGTCGCTTTTTGTCGTCGCTTTTTAGTCCCTGCACCTTCACCTGCTCTCATCGCGATTCCAAGACGTTGCAACACGAACACGGTGCAATCGGACAACCACGCTACAGACCAGATCAGGAACAGACTCGCTTCTCTCCGCAGTCAGGCAGTGCGTGCATGCACACACTTAGCTGACTCTTATACCGTTTTTCTGCTGCCGCCTCCCCAAGACTAGCCCGAAAACTCTCCTCCAAATCGTTATTGCCCTATGCCCCTTCCTTATCGCAACCGCCCTGTCATTCTAAAAAAAATCTGAAATACACGTTTCATCCCAAATTTGCACACCGATCGCCTTTTTCCTTCTTTCTTCTCGCTGAAAAGTGCAAGAGCTCCGGGAGCAGCAGAACAGCCGGTCAGGACTTGGGACCACGCCGACGTACCGTGCCTGTTTTGTGCCATTTCTCATTTTATTTATTACACTGTAGACCCTGCTCCGACAACGAAACTCGGTCCAGACTGCTTTTCCGCCGGCAGGAAAACAGTGAAGGGAGCGGAAGAAAAGGAAGGCCAACCAACCTGGAAGTTAAGAGGCGACATGGAAATTGTTTGTCGATGTCTTCCGCGCTCCTATTTTGTCTATTCTGCGTCTGTCGACACAAGAAAGGCCGAAGGTACAGCTGGTTCAGCTCCAGGCCAACGCCTTAAAAAGAGCGAGTAACCGCAGTCGGGCCACGCCGCCATTCTGTGCAGGCGTTTTCGCCCCCGCAGTGACTGTGTTCTTCGCCCGGAGGGCCAAAGGCGCGATTAGGCGAACCGTCCCCTCTCTGGCTGCGTAACAGGAAACATGTGGGCTTCCCGGGGAGGAGTTTTGTGGAACGAAACACTAATCCTCGCTTACGCGTGCTGCCTGGAAAATATTTTGGAAGGAGCGGGAAAGGGGCGTCGAACTCCCTCTTCCCGCTGGCTACATTCCTGAGCAGCAGTGCAGCGGCATTATCGCCCTTTTTTTATTTTTGTAGTTCTTTAAAAGATAGCCCGGGGTGACCTTGGTCTGGCCGTTTGTATTAGCGAGTGCCATCGGCGGCAGCAGCGGGCCGCGGCGACGCAGCCCCGAGCCTATACCGAGCAGCCCGGTTGCTGCTCGGATTCGGTTCGCTGCTGCGCGTTACCACGTGTGCGGCTAGCCGTATTCGTTATCAAACAACAATTCAGCGATTGGGAACGCATGATTTTCTTCGTTAAACAGGCAAATTCGCTGTAGTGGTATTCGCTGTAGTGGCGTTCACAACACATAGGAAACACCAGAATCTGGCCAGGTCATATGGCATGCTTCGTTGTACAGGCCATTTCGTAGTAGAAGCGTTCGTTGTAGCGGCGTTTGACTGTATAAATTATGGCTCGTTCGGAAAACACTTGGCCGACAGACAATTTGCCTTGAAGCACTTCAGAACATCCCGCGGTTATACGCGTTGTCGTGATTTATGCACGCCTTCTGTTTTGCAGAAAGTCATCGGCGTTGGGTCCAACAAACTTCCAAAGTTACAAAATGAAGCAAATCTTACAAAATTCAATTCCCCTTTGTAAAAGAGTATAGCTTATAGCTAAATCTGATTTCTTTGCTGTGGATGTTGTGCGCAACTATGCTTGTAGCTTATCATATCACCTGTGAACGAGCAACTCTTGTGGTTACAAATGAAGCTCTAACACTGGCGACTGAGGCGGAGGATTGGCCTAGGAGCCAATCCTGCGCCCGTTGGCAAAAAAGGAAAAACCGCCTCTGTAAACAACCGTAACTCACGATTTAATACACGTATCTTAAAGGGAGTTAATACGGTTTTGCGCCTATAGCGCATCCAGTATTATACAGTTCTGATTAACTGTTAATCAATGGCAAGGTTGCAAAAGGTTTTGCGCGTTTTCCATGTCAAATATGCGGGCTATATAGTGACAGCGTTAACAAAAAAAATTTTACCTGCCCTTTCTAGAGGAAGCTCGGGGAAGAGCGAAAGCTTTCTCACATCAAAACTGCGTCAAAAGAGTGTCGAAACCTTCACTAAAAGTGCGCCCAAAAGTCGCTGAAAGTGCGTCCAATCTATCGTCAAACCTTCAACAACCCAAATCACAAACCTCAGTGGTTACGGCGGCGCGCTGCTGAGCCCAAAGGCGCGGATTTGATTCCCGGTCGCGGCGGCCGCTTTTCTGATGCAGGAGAAAAGCAACCTTGTGTTCGAGATTTCGGCGCATGTTAAAGGTCCCTAGGTGGTCAAAATTAATCCGGAGCCCTCCACTACGGTGCGCCTCATCACCTGTCTAACGTCGGCGCGTTAAACCTCATAATCAATCAAATCAATCAAACCAAATCGCCAGCGAAGAACGAACCCACGCGAACATTTTTCGCGCTCCAAGTAAACGCATCCACGAACAATTTAAATGTATACCGATGCGTCGTTATGAGGCAAAGGTATACTATTGTACTCCTTATTTATGATCTATGCGTGTCTTGTCTTATCTGTAACCGTTCCTTTCTCGCGATTTTCAACCAACCGTTTTGACCCAACGAAAGCCCGGTTGAACGCACAAGCCGTGTGTCCAGAGATCTTATCAGAGCTTTTCGGTCGACCAACCGGTCTATGGGAAATGTATTACTCAGAAAGATTTCGCTTTAAAACGCATTACACCATATACGCATGTGCAACGTCCAAGAAATAATTCACCTAATTGTACTCAGTGAGTCAGTGCATCAGAGGTCCAGATGCCAAAAAACAATTCAACTAACGAAGTAAACAGGAGAAAGGGCTTCAGGTGGGATCGTGTCGGCAATTCAGCTGACTAAGCTCAGAAAAAATGTGTCCGCTACGCAACTCTTTCTCCGACAATATCAACCAAGTCGAAACTTTCTCAGGGACCGCTGCCTTCATGACACAAAACAACAAGCAAGTGTTGATGTTCTGGTGATATTTGAAGCCACCCTAGGTGCTATTCGCAGCGGGAAAGATTATAGAATAGCGCGCGAAGAAAGAAACCTGAATAAGTACCGACAGCAGATGTTTGTTCATTCGTTTACGAGCTTCTCCATTAACTTTGAGATTGGGTAAGCGACCGATATCTCAGGTCTCACGCTTTAAGATGAAAAAGAAAATAACTGCTGACGCTCAATCACATCGCGACGCTCAATTTCTCGCTTGAAAGATGCCAGGACAGGAGCTCGTTTATCACGGCAGCTACGGCAACAGTTCGGGCTTCGCTTTTTATCGGCCTTGCTTGGAATGACGCTGTAGGGTGATGGCCGATTGGCGATAACAATTACTGCGCTAGCGAATCAGCAGGCTTGGTCTAGTGATTTACGTTTATTTGGGCAGAATCTACCGCATGGACAAAAACGCAGAATTGATGAAACGAAGGAAAAATACCGATGCTCAACATATCAAAATATCGGCGTTATCCTTTCTATGTCGGGTATTTTGTAGCTTCATCGGGTAGTTGAGTTTTAGGGCGAGAAATTTGCAGTACCTGGCAGTAAGCGATGCATTCAGGGTGCCTCTCGTTCACATGCAGAAAGGCAAAAAAAAAAAAAGAACGACAGCTTAAAGAGCAAACATGAGGATTACTTCCGGCTGCGATATTAGACAAAGTCGGCAATTAATTTGGATCCAACATGCTAAATGCAGTCTTAGAATTCCCGATGCTTAGAGAAAACGTCTGTAACAAAGCCGTAATATGTGTGCGATCAGGTATATACAAGTAAAAAACCGGAAAACTGTTTATGCTTTTGCCTCTCGGCTCCGCCGAAAGAAAAAGGAAAAACTGCAATAAAGCAAAAGTTTGTGGAATATCCTTGACCGGTAAGGTGGTAAATTAAGTGTTTCGATTGACAACAGACCACGGTGGGGGATACGGCATGACTGCTGTTTATTGGCGCCTGCTCCTATATATACCGACCGGTCTGGCCAGAGTTGCCAGACCACATAACGAAACATCACCCCTCCTCAGGGTAAACGGCTGTAGTAAACACGACGCAGAAATCACAACAAGAAATGCAAACAAACAAAAAAATAACAAAAGAATCTGCACAATTTGCTGAAAGTCTTTTGTGTATGTAAGCTTCGTTGCCTGGCGCTTGATGCGAGTCGATTTCTGAATCCGCTGTCCCGTGTCGTTGCTCGTCCCAGCTTCTCCGTCGTTTGCCTGGTCGGCATCTTGCTCGGATGATTGGGCTTGCATCACACTCGGCCGATGAACAGTAGTTGATGCCGGAGCGTTGTCGTCATCTGGCTTCACCTCTGACTTGCACAGCCAGAATTTGGAATTCGCGCGCCGAGTCATCGCATTCTTCGCGTGCTTCAAAGACCACTTCGTTCACCTTTTCCGCTATGCAGCAAACGGCACAATGGTTCTGCTTACCGCAGCTTGTGCATGCCTTTTTCCATGCTGGACACTTCCTGGGCGGATAGATCCTGTTGCAACAGCTGTATCGCTAGGGGAATGTTTTCTGAGCTTCATTTCGAGTGCATTTTTCTACGACGCAGGCCTTCGCTGTTTGTTCGTTGTCCCAAACTTCGTTTTGGTTGTCTGCAAGCTCAGCTGCTTTGCAAAAGTCGATAGCCTTGGAGGGGCTCAAATCTTTTTCCCTTGGGAGGCGGGATCTGAGTTTCTTATCTTTCGTCCCACAAACGAGTTGCTCACGCACCATTGAATCTCTCAGGTCTCCAAAGTTGCACGTCTGTGCCGCTATCTGCACATCTCTCAGGAATTGTTCAAATGTTTCATCTTGCTGCTGCAGGCAGGAGCGGAAAACATACCTTTCGTACGTTTTATTACGCTGAGGCGTGCAGTACTCTTCGAATTTTCCAACGATGACGTCGTAGTTCTCCTATTCCGCTGGGGCGAGCTGGAATGTGTTGTACAGGTCAATGGCCTCCTGGCCCGCGGCGTGCAGAAATACACCAGCTTTCTCAGCACTCGTCCTGCTGTCCTTGTCCATCACCTTGAAGTAGAGTTAGATGCGCTGCTTGAACTTCCAGTTTTCGGCTGCATTATCCGAGAGGACGAGTCGGTCGGCGGGCGGAAGCGTTTCCATCTTGGCTTTGACCCGGCGAAACTGGACGACGAGCCCACTGAACACACGCCGCTTATCTGCGGCGAGCCACTTCTGACACCATGTTTCGATTGACGACAGACCACGGTGGGTGACACGGCAAAACTGCTGTTTATGGGCGCGTGCTCCCATATATACCGACCCGTCTGGCCGGAGTTGCCAGACCACATAACGATACATAAGTGTTGTCGAAAAGCGTCCACTGTCATAACAGTATTCACAATCTGCGAGTGTCCGAGTTTGCGGCTGGTTTCCCAACGGCTTATGGACCCGGCAACCAAAAGAATTTTACACCGCAAGTCACGATTATTGCTTCTATTTGTATTGTATTTGTATTTGTATTTGTATTCTTCGTATTTGTGCAGCGTATCGCACCTATGACCTTTAAGGTCCCGCGATAGCAGAGTGAACAGGCCAAGTACCTGATTGATATCGTTGCTGAGCGTAGCGCTCGTTTATAAGAAAAGCAGCGTAAACGACGCCAACCTCAACGTGCGTGCGCTAACACCTACGTGATGGCTGAGATAACTAAACAAGGAAACACAAGATAACCAAGCGGCGCTTGGTTAGAATAACCCCGACAACACTCGCATTTACCTTAGGGAAACGACTTCCTCTCGGATCCACGCAACGTACTCGAGTACACCAGTCATCTGTTCTGTTTTTGTAGCAGTCCTGAACGCAATAGATGTCTCAGATGAAAATGTGGCTTCGAATAAAGCTCGTGCAAGGGTATGGTGAGCTGTTTCCTAGAGTTTCTTGCAGCAAGCACCAAGTCGGTACTAATTGTGGGGAAACATACTTTCGCCTTATACCATTAAATGTGTAGCTCCCTGAGTTGTCCTGCCTTTTATATGAGTGTGTGTGTGTGTGTGTGTGTGTGTGTGTGTGTGTGTGTGTGTGTGTGTGTGTGTGTGTGTGTGTGTGTGTGTGTGTGTGTGTGTGTGTGTATTTTGGGCACTGGCTTATTACCAAGCCTTTGTGTAGCAACGCTCGACTCCAACGTTTATCCTAGAGCTTGGTGGTGGCGTTAGTCCTCTACTACGCCCATCCACGACACGACCTTACGACGACGTTGAGCGTAATTTAGGCGGCGGTAGAGTGCTACGCTTGGCGCTGCGAGAATTCTCCCTTCCGGCCAAATCCTCTTAGTTGTGCCCGCGCACAGCTCCGACAATCTGTGCCAGAACCACCTCTGCAGAACTGAGGGACGTAAACAAAAGAATGTTCGTCGAGCTTTGTTTTTCTTCCTCCGTTCCCCAAGTCGCCAGAAGTGAGGAACTTTCAAGGGATTTAGTCTCGCCTGTTCTGAAGTGTAACTTAGCGTGTGAGTGATTAGGCCCAAACGAGTGAGGTCCCAGATGTCACGGGTGCACAATTGCAGCTTTTAGACGAAGTGCGTATTTGTTGCACTTGTTTCCGAATCATCGATTTGTATTTTAAGCCAAAGCTCTTTGTCCCATCTCTTTCTTTGTGTGGGAATCGGATGATCTCTCGGCGACTCAAAAGAGTATACCTGTCTTGGCGCAAATTTATCAAGAAGGCTGCAGTTGATTTTAATGCTGTGCGCGTATTTCTACAGCTCCGTCCGCAACATTAATTTGTTTTATCTGCGTCAGATACTTGATACATTACTATACAGGTACACGATTCTCGACGATTAAAAAACAGGCTTCCAGGGAAAAAATGAAAGCACGTGCACAAGGCTCAGATAGTTCATTTCTACGCCTGTAATACGGCAGCCATGTCCACACGTTCCCCAGCGTTTGGATGGTTATTTAGACGCATATTGCTGCACATTGCTGGTTTTTCTATGAAGTTTGCTGTGCCGTAAACCGTTTTCTCGCGGGACGATATATTCGTCACTGGCAACTTTAATTTGCAGCTACAGCTGTCCTGTAATAAACATTTTGACGTTGAACCCATGCCATTTCCACAGCTCAAGAACATTTTGTTCTTGTCCTGTGTCGGCTCAGGGCTGTCGCTGTATTACCTTTACAACGATGGAAGAAAAAGAATTGTAGACACACTAACTCTAAGCCAGAGCAGAAGCAGAACAAACGTACGGGCGGGAGGACGCGGGGATGTCAAATTTTGGGAGTTTTATGACGTTGAAGCTACTCCTGGGCTATGAGGCGCGCCGTAGTGGAGGGCTCAGGAATAATTTTGGCCACTTGGGGATCTTTACCGTGCGCCGAAATCTCGACACGCGGACGTTTTTTTATTTATGCCACCACCTGAAAAGCAGCCACCACGGCAGGGATCAAACGCGTGTCCTTGGGCTAAGCAGGACAGCATCTTAGCCAACCTGGGCGGGTTTGGGACAAAAATCTTAACGTGACAGCGTAATTCTAAAAATAGAAATGCTAGATCTCCCACCAGCGTAATGCAGGAGTCTGCTTGAATCCTTCGACTAACCGCATGCATTTTAGAGCGAAGATTTCTATGCCTCACTGATGGCGTTCGATGTCGCCGCAAAACGCACTGTTGGAAAGCCAACTTTAGACAATAGCTTTCACAAAGCGATGACGACGACGATGATGATGACGATGAGCGAAGGCCGATCAAGCACCTCAAGGAAAAATCGTTTCCCGTGGTCGGAATCGAAACTGGGACCCTTTCGTTATGAATACGACGTCTATCCGGATGCACCATTCCGACGCAGTCGAAGCAATTTTGATTTCCTACTTCGACTTTGACTCACGTTGCATGGGAGAAAGCTCCGCGGCCATCGTTCTCTTAGGAAAGGGGCTTTGATTTTTTACTTAGATTAAAAAATTCCACATCCATAGCTAGCGTTTGAAAGCCTTTGCATGTATTCCGATTCATGCGGATATTACTTGCAAATATTTCTCAGGCGAGAATATTGTTTTTGCTTTCTCTTGCTGGAGCTCTAACCAAAAGAACACGCGTGGGTCGCTACAGTGAAAAACCTGGGACTGATTAAAACAAACATGTGGCGTCATTCAAGAAAATCTCGAGACACAGGTGTTTCGGCCTTTCCGCCAATTTAAAGATAGCCGCTTTGGAAGGAATCAGACTCCCAATCTTGTGCTCAGTAGCGTGGGCTTAAACAATCTGCTCGCAAGGCAAGTAATTTCCAGGCTTTCTTTCTTTCGTTCAGCGTGCTTGCTTGTGCCTGTGCATGCGCTCATTTCCACCCAAGCCATTGGCAACTTCAGAGTAAAAAAGCTGCTTTTACGTGAGTGGTTTGATTCTGCCGCACTGCACACGTTCACTGGTGCAAGGAATTAGCCAACGCAGCAGCAGACCCGAGGGAAATTCGCGATTCCCAACAGCTGCATTGGCTGGCAACTATTATTTATCCTGTTCCGTAGGCCAGCCTCCCGGGAAACCACCGCGGAACTTGAGTCTTGGCTATCCCGGGTGGCTTGCAATGCTGTATAGAAGGGCATTCGCTTGGGTGCTTGTAAACAAAATAAAAACCTTCGCGAATCGTAGCGAGGCAACAATACCCTTTTTTTATCTGTTTTGTGCATGTCATTATTTACCGGGACTCCCGTTTTTTTCTTCTTTAACGACTTGTATGGTCGCCGCTTCTTTTCTGTCTCTGCCGGGAACTTATCGAACTTTTGTGCCACACGAGCGGTTATGATGTCTCCACTGTTATAATAGATGAAGGCCTTAGATTTGCCGACTTAGTAATGAAAATTCATAAAATGTTATTATTAAAATCCTTGAAAACGTCATCGTCCAACGGCAAGTGACTGGGCAACAAAAGGGCTACAACTGTGTCAGCACTAACTTGTAAAACTGCAAGCGTAATTACATTGAGATGTCCCAGCCATTTAGCAGCGATAAAGCGAATTACCGTAAGGCCGGGTACCTGTAAACCTCATCTTAAAGGAACCATAAAGATAAATTACGGGCTCGGTTCATTACAAAGACTGCCATGCCAAGATAACAGCGCCGCCAAATAACAGCGCCCGCGACACTCTTTTCAACCTTTTTTTCTAAATCCTGAGCTCTCGCAGAACGCAGTCAAGCAGTAGTCAGCACATCCAGTTCTTACTTAGGAGAGGGGATCTCAAAGTACCTTAGCCAAAAATTACATCTCTATGCCCATCACATAATTTAGAAAATTGCCCAAACAATTTTCCTCTCTTTCCCAGTCTTGGCGTTCTTCGACCGCTGGAATTACGTCAGTACACCGATGTAGTGGCTAGTGGCCCGCTTGCCTTCAGTTACAGTAATGAACGCATTCGATAGCCACTTTACAAAGAAAGTCACAAAAGCAAACCAGACACGGAGCGCGTTTCTGCTGCGACGCGCAAATCACGCAGTGCCGCTCGGTGCTGGCGATAACTATAGCGTCCACAATGCCTCCGGTCGTGGACGAAAGAGTTAAAGCGTTTATCGGAAGTGTCGCAGAGTCCCTGTTAATGGAGTACACACGTTAGCCGGAGAGCATAACCATAACATTCTCCTGCAGTGGAGGCCCGGACCAAGTCGTCTAACTGGAAATGAGCTCACTGACTCAGACATTTCCACCTACATTACCTTTTTTTGCGACCAGATATAACAGGATTACACCTGCTTTTTTCATAAAAGGTTCCGTGCCAGGTCACCTCTAAAATTCGCAAAAGAGATTTGATCCAGAAAGTTGGTTTTGCCTGACTTCTGGCATTCAAAGTAAATAATCTACATTGCTGGGTAGGCGGTGCGTTGGCGTCACATTCACGTTGCGATGTTTTCATCTCATCGGCACTTCGAACAGCTCGAATTCTCCCATGGTGCACACTTCACATGTGCTTTCACGAATTCGTAAAAGCTTATGCTAGGTGCGCGTCGGACGTTTACTTCAAAAGCATGAAAACTCCATTATTCCAGTATATTCTTCGGGCCACCCTCATAATTTCCTTTTTTCATACCCACCAATATACAGTAGACTCTCGATAAACGGAACTTCCAGGGACCGGAAAAATTAGTTCCGTTTAACTGGAGTTGTGTTTACTGAGAGAGATGTTCTAAGGTGCAAATTTATGTGCGTACACACTTCTAAGGGCATTTCATGGAACTCTAACCACTAGAAAGTGACTGTAGCTGATAGTTTTCAGAAAGCAAGAAAACTACAAGAAGCGTAGGCACAGCATTCACAAAGTTGATTTGGCAACAATGAGTCGCTGTGCACTACAAAATGCGTCAATTATTTTTGAGTCCTTGCATCTTCACGGAGGCTAGAGGCCTCAACTTCGCGAGTGCTTACGAGCCATCGAATTTAGAAGACGGCAACGTGGTAATGAAGGACGAATAGCACAACGATGGCATGAACGAGGCGACAGGAGGTGAGCCCTGTATCCTCGGCGTCTAGAATCGAGACCGAACGACTGGAACAAGAACTGCGATGTTGCATTCGTTGCGCTAACACGGCTAACCACTTACGAGACGAGGCTTACGAGGCCAACAAGGCTAAAAAAGCATGAAGGAAGAAAAAAAAAACAAGAACGAAACAGCCGGATCCGTAAAAAGCTGATTCTCATGCAAGTGGATTTCACAAGAAGTTCCATTTCTGGTTCCGTTTACACGGTGATGCGGAAATTTTAGTTCCGATTACCGAGAGTTTTTTTACGTTATCTGAATACAAAACCAACCAAATTCCAGGCAACTGTTCCGTTTGAGCGGCAATTTCATGTAAGCGATTTCTGTTTATCGAGATTATACTGTATACCTTTTTAAAATTTTTGTGTAACTTTACTTTTACGCATTAATTGTACACGAGTATGACCGACAGCCACGTCATCCAGTCGTCTATGACTTAAGCTAGCTCCTCTAGATTGTATGTACAATCACAAGGTCGCTTAAGAACTGTCGCTAATATTATAGTGCTGGCACGGCCGCCTAGAAGTTATCCAGGAATCATACAGCGAAGGTTCCTGTCACTGTCTCCGCCGAGAAGACGAAGTATACATGACAGTTCCAAACAAAGATGGCCGTAAGAAGCTAGCGGTCCAACATCCATCTATGCACAGAGGGCCTCATTAACTTGTAGGAACAACGGAGCTCCGCATCCTGGGTCTGCATATTTATCAGGCTGGTACCGCTACAGGATGGCTGAAAGCAGTGAGGCAAAAGACGGCAAATACCATTTGTCTAATCCGCCGCATTGCACCAGAAGTGGGTGGGGCAATAACTGCGGTCGCTTGGAGGCTGGTGTGCACAGTTCTCTAACCGCGATTGATCTGTGAAGCCCAGTTTTAGCGTCTCATCGTTTCCCAACATGCTAAACTGGAAGCCATAAATCGGGGAGCCATGCGAGGCATCACCGGTCTCCCTCGCATAACACCGGTACGGATCCTCCAAGAACAAGGTTAACTCAATACGAATGAGGAGCTCATAACTCAACGGCGAGCTGTGCGACTGTCATAATATTTATGCCTGCATAACAGCCATGCACTGTACGATCACTTCAATCCGGGCATCTTGGCTTCACCGTAAACTCAAGATGGCCTTCGACCCTGGGGTTACACGATTATAACAGCCAACAAAACAAGAAATCTGCAGAAAAGGGCAGACTGAGGAGGGTGAAGCACAGCTCTGTCCCCTCTCAAATAACCCGGGACGAGGCGATCTATGTTTCTTGCCCACCGACGCTGCATGCACAGGAACATGTGGAGCCACGGCATGAACCAGCCCCACTCACCTCAGCGTAGAAGGCCGTATTCCCTACACCTCTGCGACATGCACCCAGTCCTTCTAACGTTGTAGGCTATACACGACACCCTGCTGTGTGCAGCAATCCAATACAGCCAGCCCTGCCCATTATAAATTTTCGTACTGACTCTGCGCAGGTGATTGTTTATCTAAAACAGGTTTCGCAGTCTCCCATCATATGCCAACGAATCCACCAGCTCCACAGCAAAATGCTATCGAAGGTGCTTGTTTCTTGAGCGCCTGGCCACACCAATATTGCAGGCAATGTACGGGCTAGCTCGCAAATGACCCATGGGCCGCACGAATGGCTGCAAAAGAGAACCTTCGGAGCCAAACGCGTGTTCTTATACCTCCGCGTTCGGTTCTTCTCCCACTCGACCTCACCAAGATAGAGGAGTTTGTCCTACGAAGAATCCGCTTGGGGGTGACACTTAGTCCTGCCAACACACAGGGACTGAAAGGGAACTACCGCGGACACATGAAATGCCCAAGCTGCTCCGATGGCACGACTCCGGCAGACCTTTACTATCTATTATGAACATGCCCCGGAACCAAAAAACATTCGAAGAAAAACATGTGACGGTGGCAGGCCTAAATTTACGGCAAGACACTCATTACCATCGGTGGCGCCTTAGTCCTGACTACCGTTCCTTGCTAGACTATATACGGGATGCTAAACTAGCTTTCTTGATTTTGTTCAAACTCGCTTCGTATCCACTAAGCAACAACCACATTGCTTACATTACTCTTTATTGAATGCTTTTTCTGGCTCCAGTCATTTAGCTTTCATCAGGTATTTGAAACTTCTTACCACCATCCTTTTCTCAACACCTGCCTTGTTATAGTGCTAGTTATTCGCGTTTTTTAATCCTTCAGGGTTACTCATTATAGTGAAACTTGTTTGACGCCAGTGCAACGTCAATGCGACGCGGGGGAAGAAAAGATGAGAAAGGGCAGAAATACACCAGGCAGCCCGACACGACGTCGGGACTCGACAACTTTGGCGTACACTACTCAAACACAAGCTGATCGAGTGGGTCCTCGTGGCTCGACTGTGATTGAAAGCCAGTCTGTTTGCTAGAGAAGATGGCCTCACGGCCAAAGTACTCCATGGACTAGTGACGCCACATGCCGAATTGTAGTCGTGGTGAGGTTTTTGTTAAACGGAGTCGCAACAAAAACACAGCATTCGAGGTGAATCGCGAGGGAAGGACTCCGGCTTACGACGCAGGACTGAGTGGGGATGTGGCGGGGTCAAAAAATCAACAAACCTCACAAGAAACTGAATGAAAATGCGCGCTGGAAGATAATTTCCCTAGTTATATTCATTATGGATCTTTTTTTCTTTAACTTATGTAGAACGTGCTGTTAGGGGTGATAAGTTCTCTTCAAGGCTCATTTGAATTCACCCTTGCGGCGCGATACAAGCTGGTTTGTTCAAGCGTGTTCACACACGTGCGAAATATACATTTGGCGACTCTTGGTTGTCTGGTTTCATTACTGCTGCTCACGTCCTGGCTCATTTGTGACGTCATAAATGGACAATAAAAGTGCGGCATTATTTCTTGATTCCTAATAAATTAAGGCGCTATCTGTCACCAGAAAAGGGCCGAAGAAGTTGTTAAACTTCAAAATTTTGGCTGTACTTCGAACCCTTTTCATGACTTGGAAATCATTTCAAGCGATGCTAGTTGGGGCATATTTGTTGGTTTCACAATAATCACCGTAATAAGGAATAAGTACCGATGTATAGCGAACAGAAGAATAGATGCACCCCGCTCGAGCAGCAACTGCAAACCACAGGCCAGGGCAGAAATGGTTACGTAGTGTCAGCTGCTTACCGCAGAGCCTGCCATGGATTTCCATGAACGCGCTCGTAAATGCCTTACTCTGTTTACTAATAACTGCGCTCACTAGGAAAGAAGGCCGCCGATGCCATAGAAATAATCCAAAAACAGATAACGTACGTTTAAACTAAATTTATGGAAAACTGGGGTTCTTCTGAGTGGCCGGGCCTGATGCCATGCAGACAGAGGTGGTCACTACGTGCTACATGGCGTCCTCGACAGGGCACTGTAGGCGGCATTTAAGTGGCTTATTTTAAAACGATCCTTTTCTTCTGAAGAGGCAATAGGTTGTTTTATTATAAAAGACCCTTCACATGGTAATAAGCCGTTTTAATAAAATAACCGGAGCCCTCAAGCCTAGGACCTCCAAAACAATCACACGTAGATATGTGCGTGCGGACATGACAGCCTGGTGAGAATACTCGCCTACTATTTTACAACTCCCATCCTGGAATTTCTACATCACTTTTTCGTGGTGTTAGATAATTTCATCATCCACTGAACACTCAAACAAATTTGCGGAACCAGGAACCGTGGAGCAAAGAGAGCTCCTCGTCATTTTCATCCATCTGTATCCCAAAGACGCCTCCTCTATAAGTTGCACAAAGCAGTTCCATTCCCCACCACTTGTCTTTGATATCGCCCAACACCGCACCCGTACCCCCCTCCCATTCAGCGGAGCTTTTTTTTTCTTTATAGCATGGTAGAATGCGCTCAAACAGCTTCGGCCCCTACAATGCGCTATCGAATAGTCCAACCACAAAAAGGGATTGGAGAAGAGCTGGGCTCGCGTTTAGATCTATTAAAATTAGCAGGGCGCGTCTGAGAAGTTCATCAGGAAGCCGTGGATCCATGTAACCAAATAAGTGGGCTTGAAGCACAGATAGACGGTTTACTTTTTGCATTACTTATTGAGGCAGAATTAAAAAAACCGCGTGTACGGTACATCGGCGTACGAAATTTCGAGATTATTTGACAGATGAACAAAGAAATGGAGAGATCCCTCATCAAGATTGCTACAAAATGTAAAATCTATCTTTGTTCAAACCTGTAAATAGAATTCGCTGAATGTTTGTTCGTTCATTGCATTTCAAATGAAGTTATTTCGTATGTTACAATTAGCGGTAGTTCATTCCAGCGAGCTCCTACAGAGTGCATTCCCACAATATGTCGGCTTTAATTACGCATTTGTGCAATGTGAGATGGCCGCCTTTTTAAACTCTGACTAAACACATTTCTAAAGCAGGAACCGCGATTATTTTTTCGTTACTACACGTTATCTTTAAAGGCAAGGTGCGCAATAGATTTTAGGAGTAGGTGCATTAGGTATTCAATAATTTGGGAACCGCCATTTTCCATTTCCGTAGTGGCATCGACTGCAGCACCTGAATCTTGACACAGTCCTAACCTTCAAGCCCCTGTCCGGTCTACATGCGTATCTTCGGTCAGAGATACATGAAGTGGTGAGGATGAGATTCATCGGCTATAATTTGCTGCGTCAAAAAGAAACAGAAATTGTCTTTTTAATGGCATTCTGGCGCATTGCGACAAAAGGTTAGAGGAATTCGAAGCCTGAACGCTGCATAAAACACACTGGTGTCACTACTGTAGCCACTAAGCACCATTGACTATATTTAAACACCTTATCTCAACTTGGAATTTAAAAAAAAAGAAAGAGCAAATTGATGCTGAAAGAATGACACTACCGAAATGACGCCGAAATGGTTGGGAGTTCTCTGAGCTGTGGCGCGCATTTAAAAGCTAGCGCTATTGAATGCGTGAATGAGTAACCTTACAATCGCTACGCGACTTCTTTCAGTACAGCTGCGAGCCTCTAATGAACTTAGCGCTTCCGGTCGAGACAAGCCCGGGACGGGCACGGCTGGCCATGCTGCTGGGCATGTTCTCAGCTGGCTGGGTGCGCTCGTTTACGCACCGCGTCGAGCGCCAATGCAGTCTGGAAAAACAAAAGTGAAAGGAGGAGGAGGAGGAAAAAACTTTATTCCAACGCAACATTAAGCGTCGAGAATGTCCCGGGCCAGGTTCACCAACGCCAACTGGTCCGAGAGCTGGTCCGAGGCTAGCCACGTCCGCCACGTTGAAGGAGGTGGGTGGGAAAAATGTGGGGATTAAATTGCAATGGGGCAGGCGAAAATGCAGTGTTCTAAATTAGCGTATGGTTTGGGACAATTGGGATATGCTGGCGAGTGTCGGATACGGTAGAGGAAGGAACGAGCAGGTGTAAGGATGGCATTTAACTGTACGCGTCGAAGAATGCGTAGTTGCGTGGTTGTTAGAGATTTGTCTTGAACAGGAAGTGTACGAAGAGTTCCTGTGATGTTCTTGTAGTGAAGCTTTATTTCTTGTTTGTTGTGGAGAGTAGTGTCCCACGTAGGTGAATAAGGCCAGGGAATCCCAGGCGCCCGGTGCAGAAGTTCGCGGGCGAGGCTATGCACTACCTCATTGCCTGGGATTCTAGCGTGACCAGGAATCCACCTCAGTGTGACAGTGTGGGGACGTAGCTTTGTTAAGGCTTTGCGTAGATCATACTGCAGTTCTTCAGGAATCCACCGGGTCATGATGGAGTAACATACTCCACCTTATGCCACATAGGCCCTGGACCTCGACAAGCCCTTCTGGACCTATTTAACCAGACATGGACAGATGGTGTCGTACCCCCACAGTGGAAAACAAGCCGTCTCGTTCCATTGCTAAAGCCTGGCAAAACTCCCCTTGATCTGGCATCGTACCGTCCTGTTGCCCTGGCAAGCTGCCTTGGCAAAGTCATGGAAAGAATGATCCTCACGCGGCTACAGTGGTTCCTCGAATACCACAACGCATATCCGGAGGCTATGGCCGGTTTTCGACGAGGGCGTTCTTCTATTGACTGTGTGGTAGATCTAGTCACGTTTGTACAGCAAGAAAAAAGCCGCAAACGGCTCTCAGCAGCCCTCTTTCTCGACGTCAAGGGGGCCTATGATAACGTGCTTCACGAGTCAGTACTAGACGCCCTTCAGCACTTTGGACTCGGTGGCAGAATTTACAAATGGATACACAGCTTCTTGTCCGAAAGATCATTTTTTGTAATGACAGAAGACGGCCCAACATCGCAGCACATCATCAAACGTGGTGTTCCTCAAGGTGGGGTGCTAAGCCCAACCCTCTTCAACCTAGCGATAATCGGGCTTGTCCACGCTCTACCGAAGACTGTCCGTATATCCATTTACGCCGATGACATCTGCCTCTGGGCTTCGGCTGTTAATCGACCTCAGCTGCGAGCACGGCTTCAAAAAGCGGCCAATGTGACGAGGGCATACCTCCGAAAGCAAGGACTCAGTATTTCTAGTGAAAAGTGCGCGGTCGTTGCGTTTACCCGCAAACCCATGTCCCGATATCCCATAACCATCAATGGAAAGTCGATACCTTACTCCAGAAATCACAAATTTCTTGGCGTGATCATCGACAGGGACCTGTCATGGAGCGCACATGTGTCTTTCTTAAAGAAGAAACTCACCGCCATCGCCCACGTTTTCAAATTTCTCGCTGGAAAGACGTGGGGCACATCGGTCAGAGGAATGCTGCAACTGTACCAGGCACTCTTCTTGGGAGTTTTGCGCTACAGCTTGCCAGCGATATCCGGTACATGCTCCTCTAACCTTCGGGTGATCCAAAGCATCCAAGCGCAGGCTCTCCGCACGTGTCTTGGTTTGCCGCGATGTGCTTCAACAGTGGGCACATTATACATTGCCCAAGACTATCCTACAGCAACTTATGTGACCACTGAGACGCTACGCCTACACATGAGGCTCCTCACGAGGCTACCAAGTCACCACCTTGCGCAGCTTCCTCAGAGTCGACCACGCTCTTCCTTTGAAGCCATTGTCGCAGCGCACAGGGCTGAGGTACCGTCAGACTACACGCCTGCGGTCACAGCGTCCTCCCCGTTGTGGTGCCTGGAAACACCGGACATTCGTCTGCATGTTCCAGGCATTGGAAAAAAGGCCGACTTACCACCACTGGCTCTCAGACAGTTTTCTATGCAGTTAATGTACGAACAACACAACGACCGGAAGCATGTATACACAGACGGTTCTGTGACGTCCTCGAGTTCGGCAGGTGCGGTGGTTATACCATCAGAATCAACCAAGATTCGATTCCGTGTCGCCCATGTGACGAGCTCGACGGCTACTGAACTTGCAGCCATCCGTGAAGCTCTTCAATACATCATGGAAGCTTCTCCCCAAAAATGGTCCATTTTTACCGACTCCAAAGGCGCCCTGCAAAGCTTCCGAGCAGCCCTGCGCTACGGTCCTTTGCACCAACTAGTGACAGAAATTCGGGAATTATTTCACCAGGCTGTCATAAAGGGCCATAATATTGTATTTTAGTGGCTGCCAAGTCACTGTGGAATCACCGGCAATGTCTCGGCTGATGCAGCCGCCCGGACAAGCCATGACAGTGAAAGGACCATCTTGCTTCCGCTTGCAAGGACTGATGCCGCTAGGCTGCTTCGTCAGTTCGCGCGGAGGACCTCCATCACTCAATGGAATACACCGGACTTTGTGCACCCACGCCTCCACAACCAGGACCCTCTACTCCAGCGTCGTCTTCCGTGTGGGCTGACTCGATCACAGTCTACTTTACTTTGTAGGCTGTGGTTGGGAGTGGCCTTCACGAAAGCCTACTCCTTCCTCATCGGGATGGCCAGTAGTGCTCACTGCGACGCCTGCGAGGTTGAAGAGACAATCGACCATGTGCTTTGTTGTTGCCCCGAGTATTCATCGGAAAGACGCGTTTTGGCAGCCGAGCTCAGAAGATTGGACAATCAACAGTTCAAGCTAGAGACTATTCTAGGACAAAGACCCCTACAATCGACTTCGCAGAAGGCAACAAAAGCCCTTCTGCGTTTTATGAAGGACACAGGTTTAGCTGAGAGACTCTAGTGCCCACGAAGGGATTAAAGCGTGTGCGCGACCCCGCTCCTATCCCCCCTTTTTCGCCTGCCATCTCTTTTATCCCCTGAACACCCCTTCCCCAGTGCCGAGTAGCAATACGGGCTCTAAGCCTGGATAACCTCTCGGCCTTTCCTTTCGCTTTTCTCCTCCTCCTCCTACCCATGTGAATGGCGCGAATAGCTTGCATTGAATCAGTGTATATGGTATATCCTGAGGGGTTTAGGGGGCCGTAATGAGAGGTCCTGAATACTGGTGATTATTGGGAGGGTCTCTAGAGTCGCTGTAGGTGGGGGATTAGTGAAAGCACCAAGGGTGTGTGTCACTACTTCATTGCCACTTGCGATGGAATATGCGGCTGCTCCGACATGCGTCCGTGATGCATCCGTGTAGACTTTCGTAGAATCAATTGGATGGACATGATTGACAACGCGAGCACATCGTCTCCCTGGATTCGTATCAGCTGCAACGTTTTTTGGGATGGGAGCTATCCTGAGGTTATCTGGGAGCGGTGCAGGAGGGGTGATTACAGGCAAGTCAATAGGCTTGAGAGCAACTTGATGAAGGATCCAGTGTCCTTGTTTTGTGCTAGAAAGACGTGCCATTTGCCGGTCTTTATGTTGTTGTATGAGATCTCCCAGGGGCAAGAACAGCCCCGTAGAGTATAGGCGCTGAGTGGACGTATTAACGGGAACGTTGAGGGCGGTCTTATACAGTGTATGAAGTGCAACCTCAATCTGATGTCTTTGGTGACAAGTCAGAGAAAGATGTGGAATTGTATAAAGAAGTTTACTTAGAGCTAAGGCATGTACTAGCTGCCAAACTTGACCCTCATGTAGCCCCGCGTGCTTGTTGACAATGCGGCGCACTAGATGGGTAAGCTGATAAAATCATGAGACGGTTTTGTTCTTCCCTGTAGCAAGAAGGAAAAGCTTTTGGAGACACTGAGCGGGAAGTTGAAACAAAAGTAGCGCCGTGGCCACAGCCCCGGTAATGATGTCCCAGGCGAAATCGACGGGTGACCCTTCATGCGGCTGTTCCTGTGCCTCCCGTGCCCCTTCCTTCCTCTCTGGTGGGCCCACCTTTCTTTATTGCTGTCAGATAAAAAGATGCGGAGTCTTCTGTATAGAGTATTTGGTTTTGCCTCGGAGCGGAGTCTTTCGCACCGCACGAGTTCCAGCGCGATGTACGCTGCGGATATGAATGACAACAGAGATATCGGGGCTCGCTGTTTTGTGCACCTTTAAACAAGATAAGTTAGACCAAAAAAGCAATAGTTCTTTGAATATTATCCCCGAGAATACGAACAAAGAATTTAGCAATTTACTCGTCTATGTCACGTGATCTATTCAGCATCCACACCACATCCCGAGTTAAGACACACAGCGATCTAAGCTGGTGGAACGGCCAAATGTTGCTAGGAGGTTTTTTAAATGCATTTGCCGAGGGGCACATGTGTAACATGTAGCGGAGGCAACACACAGGAAGGTTTGCAGACAAAAATTGAAATTCCCTGACTCTAACGATGACGATGGTAGAAACGCGACACTTTCTTGTGGGCAAAAGCCCAATGGCGAAGTGCCATAGTCAAAGCCGCTGTAATCAAAGTCAAAGCGTCAACGATAAAAATGCAAACCACCTGAGAGTCAAAGTCCAAGCGTCGACGAGAAAGCGCGAACTGCCTCCTAGTCAAAGTCCGAACTCAGGCGACAGCACGAGAAAGCTGACTGCCCCTCCCCCACTCCCACCCGTCATCATCGTTCAATGTGAGGTGTTCAAATTCTCCTTAAAATCCCAGCTCCTTCGGCCGTGTCGGAGTGGCCCATTCGGATAGACGTCGCCTTCATAACACGTAAGACCCAGGTTTGATTCCGTCCACGGGGGGCCTTTTTTTCTTGCGTCATCATCATAATGATGTGCCTTCCCATTGTGTAAAGTTGGCTTTCCTGCAATGCGTTTTAGGTAACGACACCGCCATAAGTGAGAGCGATACAGCTCAGCTTTAATAAAGCACTGTGTATGTGGCGTTCTTTGCCCAATGCGAACTAAGAAGCTCCGATTAGTTTGTATTTCACAAAAGCCAGCAAGTTACGCCAATTCTTGAATTGGCCGAAGAGTAACTGAAGGTGTGTCGTTGAGCCTATAGGAGAAGAGAGCACTCGTACCACATGTAACAAATTCCTTCATCCATTCACCCATTCATTCGCCTGCTTATCTTCTGTCCATCTTCCGCTATCCCAATTGAGACACGCTTCATCTCTAATTAGGTCAAAAGCGCCGTTCTTCGCTGGCACAGGGCAGACAGGCCCCCATCGAATTAATACGCATAATGAAAGCTTATTGATAGAAAGCCCCTTCCATACACTTCCGCACTGTAGGGAGTGTTCCTGTATGCAGCCTCATACGGGAAGAAATAGAAATCGTTCAACGTGCTACAGCGAATCTGGTCTAGCATTTTTTGCAGCTTCCCAGTTTCTGCCACTTTGTGGGACAGTTCTCTCCAATCAATCACTCGTTGCACTCGTCTTTGCCTCTCTGATGCATGCGTCTTCGCTGTACCCAATGGAGAATCTCCGGCGTAGACCTCCAGGTTCCTGAAATATTGTCCATTTAGAATGCAGTATTACAATTACCTTTCCTCCAAATCTGTTTATATAGTATACAAGCACGAAGAAAAGGAGGCGGGGGGTATAAATAGGGCCCGCCTGGTTTGGTTGCAAAATCCAATTCAAATTATATTAGTACCACTTCATAAAAGCAGGTCCTGATTTCCTCCAAGCTGGCGATTTTTTTTTCGATTACAATTTAGGATTAAACATGGAAGCGTACTATAACAGGAACAGCTTAATTCAAGCATCAATAGAGTTTCACAAAAGACAACAACGCATTTAATAGAGACCAACTATCGCGTATTGCTTAATTCAGTGTTGAGAGCTCGCTATTTACCGTTATTTTGTACGTAAGTTAGAAGATGATTATAAATAACGAGAGGATAAAAATAGGCGCCAATAAGCTCGGGAACGGGAAGAGTATTTCTGTTTCTGCAACCATGCAGCCAATCGGAAGCTGGCTGGAACGAAAACAGTGTTATGCACTGGCCAACTTTGAAAGAAAAACAAAGAGCGAAACATTTATAAAATCACAATAACAAATTCCCGCCGAACTCGCACAAACATAAAGGGAAAAAGAAAAAGCTAAAAGCGGAAAAATGGCGGAAGGCGTCATTTGAATTGGTTCACAGCGATACCAAGTTAAACAACAAAAGAAAAATAAATGAAAGAACGCGAATGAGGCACGTTGAAAACAAAATTCGGGAAGGAAGGGAAAACGCTGAGGAAATGTTACTGCTACCCGCTCCTGCGGATTTATTCAGTTGTTACGCGGATAAGCCTTTCTAAAGGTGTCAGCTTTATTATTGAAAGGCATAAAAATAAGTACCTAGTAAAAACCCTTCATGAAGTCATGAAAACCGCCGCCGAATACTTATATTTTGGGCAAGTCATAGCTGTTGACCCAAACCATGAACGGGACATTTCCCGCAGAATAAGCATGGGGTGGTCTGCTTTTGGTAAGAATTCTGATATCCCGACTAGTAAGCATCCTCAGTCACTCAAAACGCTTGTATCTAATCAATGCGTCCTTCCAGTATTGACTTACGGGGAAAAAAAAATTACGAGTGGCTTATCTCGGCTATGCCAGGATATACGTAGAGGGAGCTAAGGTTCAGCTAGTTATTCTTAGGTTTCCTGGGTGTCTAGGATTGGCTGATTATCATGCTTGCTGCTGCTAAAACGATTTTCAATCCAATCCAATCCAATCCAATCCAATCCAATTCAGTCCAATCCAGTCCAGTCCAGTCCAGTCCAGTCCAGTCCAGTCGCGGCGGCGGCGGCTCCAGCGCGCCAGCTGTGCGCCGTGCGACGGCACTGCTCCTCGCGCATGCGCAGCACGGCTCTCCAGGAGCAACGCGAAACTGCTCAAACTCGGCACGTTCCCTCCCCTCCATTCCGGTCTCACCGGTCGCGAGCAAGTAGTCATTCGGCAGGCGCAAACATATACACTGCACACACCCACTCGGCTACATCTATTCCAACGCACGCCAGACACCCCTGTCCCACTCTGTCCCCACTGCCTTATTCCCCCTACCCAGGACCACATTCTGTGGGAGTGCCCTTACAACCCTACCCAACCACACAGTTACACCGGAGAGTGGCTGGCTGTTGCGGCGAGTCTCCAAGAGCAACGGGAACTGGCGGCCCACATCATCAGGGCCCTCAGCGGCTGCCTGGACCGAGGCGGCTGATTCGCCCCACCAACCCATGAACAATAAAGTTTCTATCTATCTCTCTATCGGCCAGTGTAGCTCACCCTACAAAACTTGTCTCACCAAACTACTTGAAAGGAAACAGATCGGACCAACGGGCCATGGAACGGAGAATGCTTGGTGTCACGCTGAGGGATAGAAAAACAGCCACGTAGATTAGGGAACAGACTAAGGTGGAGGACGTTCTAGTTCCCATTAAGCGAACCAAATGGTCATGGGCGGGCTATGCAATGTGTGGGACGTACAAAAGGTGTACCACCCGTTTAACAGGGTGGCTGCCATTAGAGGGCAAACGCAGCAGGAGTCGGCCGAGAACTCGATGGAGAGGTGAGCTACGAAAATGTGGGGGAAAGCATGGACGCAGCTACCACACGATAGGCGTGGCTGGAGATCTTTGGGGCAGGCTTTCGTCCTGCAGTGGACGCAACTAGGCGTATGATGACGGTCCTGATGATGATGATGGTGGCGATGATGATGATGATGATGATTCTGGTGGTGGTGGTGGTGGTGGCCTATAACCGGCATTGTGGGAAACACGGGAACATCAAATTTGGCGACTATCTCCTTTTCTCCGACTAAAGTTGCAGCTAAAACTGTAAGCGTACTTAAAAATTAGTAGTTAAAGCAAGACATGCTATATAGTGCAATTCCTACCTCCGAATGGGGGACGATACGGTTCGATTTGCAGTAGGAGTCTACATATAGAATACGTTCTTCACTCTGCTACAGTTTTATTATCGCACTCTGACTTTGCAAACAGGACCTTGGGAACTCTGCCATATGCAGCTGTCACTAAATAATAAACGAATTTCCCTTTCAGATTGTTCCTGAGTTCGCCTCGCGTTTCTCCTGTTTTCGGTGACACTAAAAGAAACTGGTAAACATTTAAAAATTATGAGGGAATTCTTTAGTTGATTGAAGAAGTTCAGTATCGGTACAAGAAATTCGCGAAGCTGTCAGGGATATAAAAACATTGAACTCGAGCCGTACTTTGCAAATCAAAGATTATAGTGAAGTTTATGTTTTTATTTTATGAGCAAATATTATACAGGGCAAGTAACTAAAACTGCCTGTCGGGACGTTTTCGGGTGCTCGGATAATTTACACGTTTCTATGTTCGGCCTCCACTGACTCCTGCAACCCTCCTCAAAAAAATAAACCCAGATGCTTCAATTCCCCACCCCTGCTTATTGCCACACATTCGGCGTGCCAAAGTGCGCTACATGAAAATCTATTCAAGCTGGTCCCACTCTCACACGCGGCGCCACGGAAACATCGTTTCCGCCACATTCCTAACTTCAGTTTTTTTTTTCACCAAGTGCAGATTTCTTTATAGCAAGGCATACAAAGCAAGGCGCACAGAGCCAGGCGGAGAAAATCGTCCTGATAGGCACAGGGGGAGCCAAGAAGAGTATAGTTGTCGATCACTGCCTGCTCAGGGCTAGCACTGCGAAAGTCGGCGGAATAAGTGTGAACGAAGTAACAACAGGAAAGATTGGTGGGAATGTTAGTGCTAAAGTCACACTGTCTGCATCAGAAGAACGGTTCAGGCTACGCGCTGATTCTTGTTCGGTTACAAGAGAAGAAAAAAAATTCCAGACCACCTCCACTAACGTGAAACCTGGGGAGGGGCGAAGCCTTCGATGTATAAGTGTATTCTTGGCGCCTTGGCCTTTTTTTTTTCATGGAGATGAAACCGTGGTGGTGGGGGTAGACTTATACAGCTTTGCTGTAAGTCTCGTGTCTTTGAAGTACGAAGCGTTCTTGAGCGAGGCGTTGGAAAACGAGTGTTCCGCTGTGTTCTTTTAGTCCGCGTTTTACCCACGGAGATGAAACGTTATAGCTTGAGGCGTAAAATGAGCATCTCGGTGGGCTATTTTAGTACGCGTTACGTTCTGGCGCGAGGCGTTAGAAAATGGGTGTCCCGGCATTTTAGTACCGCAACTACATGATACTACTACGACAGGAGACGACGACAGCATGAGACGCTGACAGCCCAAACCCCTCAGGGGCTTCGCCCCAAAAAAGCCATTTCTATCACTCGCGCCTTGCCGTCAGATAAAAGCAAGTGGCCTTCGACGCATAAAGGGCACGGGTAATGGCGCCGTCGCACAACACATATGCTCTCTGTCGCTAGCCGACAACACATCTCGGCAAATCAGTGCATCCTTATTTTCTCCTTGTCCGGCTCTTAATGTCATTAGGTAGAGCTCCCAAACGGGGCTGTGTTCCAAATGGGGCGCAGAACAGACGCTCTATATACGGCAAAGAAGGCCATCGTCGCCCACTATATGTGGCCACATTCTAAGCCAAGCCAAGCGAGGCCAAGCGAAGAGTGAGAACACACGAAGGCACACCTCGTTCTGACAGGAGCGTAAAACCAATTGGCGGATGGAGCGTCGGCCGCCGCCATCCGGGGCATGCGCCGCCAAGAGCGCTCTTATGAGTTCCTGAGAGCCAGGGCCATGGCGGGACCGGCAGCAATCAATGCCGGCAACGTCAAGGGAAAACAAAAGAAAAATAAACTGCTATAGAGTAACGTTAGAGATGATAATAAGGAAAGCCATCATCCGCTCGAATACGGTGGTCTGGCTGAGAAATGCCTCCTTCGCGTATAAGCTGGCCGCTGGGATAACACAGTCGCGAGCCGTTTTAAGTTGTCCCGAAGGAGCAAAATTTTTCGCCTGGGGCCTCCCTCACTTCTACTCCGCTTGTATCTTTTTTGTGTATTGTTTTTCTGGTTCATCCCCGCTGTTTTTTCCACTTCTGGCCCGTACCACGCTATTGTATATGAACAAATAGGCCTTAGCTAGCCAACGTATCTCACCCTTTTGGTGTTGTTGCGCTCGGTATTGAGATTGCCCGGCCGCGTTATGGCCTTTCTGGGAACCACAATGACTTGCAACGACCACGGATGCGGCGTTCGTAGGCGTTGAATCAAGCCAGTCCCGCATTCGCGGCGATAAAAAAGTTCACCGTCAGTGGTATATAGCTTTTCCATCTGTTTTCCAATGCTGCTGGCATCCGCTATAACGGAGAATTGCGCTTCCTTTACCGCAAACCTATTCCTATAAAAAGAGGCGTCCATATGCAGTAGAGACGCGAGGAAGTGGAAACGGAAGTAATTTACCGCAGAGGAAATATTTTTAGAAGTATAAAAGCAATCGCATGTGTGTGTGTGTTTGTGTGTGCACACGCATACGCACATGCATACGTACATACGTACATACATACACACATACGTACATACATACATACGTACATACATCCAGACATAAATTGTGAGCAGCGGTACAGGCTATATTTTAGCATGTGGATCAATCGCCCTCTTCTGGTTGTGCACCCTATCATCGTCTCATCATCTTCATCTCGGCGGCGACAGTTTCATCGACATCGTCGTTCTGGCTGGGTCTTCGTAGCGCTGGGACCGCACGAATAAAGGCTCCTGCATGGCGATTCCCAGAGCCTCTCCGCGTCGTCACCGCGAAGGCTAGCGAAAGATAGAGGATCGCTCTGAGGCCTGGTGATAGTAAAGGTAGGCTGGATCGGGGCTGGATCGGGGCTGCAGCGTGGCTGCCCGAGTAGCTGCTCTCGTGCTGCATGGGGCTGGTGGGCCGTAATAATCGACGACCTGATCGTAGCCCAAGTGGTGCGGAAGCCAGAGGTAGACAGCGGGACCAAAGCACCCGCCCCCATTCGAGAGGCTCTGGGAGTCGCCAGGCAGGAGCCTTTGTTCGTGCGGTCACAGCGCCAGGAAGACCCAGCGAGAAAGACAATGTCGATGACACTGTGGCCGCCGAGATGAAGATGATGCGATGATGATACGGTGCACACCCAGAAGAGGGCGATTGTCCACATGCTAAAACAAAGCCTGTACCGCTGCTCACAATATACAATCATTGTATGTATACATACATACATACATACCTACGTACATATTTACATACATGCGTACGTATGAACATACATACATACATGCATACGTACATACATACATACATGCATACGTACGTGCATACATACATACATACATGCGTACGTACGTACATACATGCATACTGTAGGGATTCTCCCCTCTCAGCCGTCGCGTCGCTGCATTCGAATTACCGCTCGCCACCTCTCCTGCCATCTCTGAACGCACTGCGGGAAGACGGTGCGATGGAGGGGGGCGTGGCACGTTATGTGCACGCTAGATAAGCGCAGCGGTGCTTGTTAGCGGGGGGAGTCGCCAGCGGGGAGTCGCCGGCCGGGAGTGCCGCCAGCCAGAAGAGACAAACCACCGCCAGCCACTTTCAAGGAGCCCGCACGGCAGCAAGCGGTCAGCCGTCCGTCCCGTCGTGCCGTAAGCCTCCGGTCATTGAAGTGCTTTGGTGATATGCGTTGGTGATTGTATCTTCCGTGCCCTTTATATTTCGTTTCCACTGCTTCAGTAAAGCCCCTTATTCCTCTCGCAATGTTCTGTGCTGTAATGTTTTGACGAGGCTGGTGCCTGAACCCCCCTCGGTAGGCAGAATTACCTACAATACATACATACATACTACATACATACATGCGTACGTACGTACGTACGTACGTACGTACGTACATACATACATACATACATACATACATACATACATACATACATACATACATACATACATACATACATACATACATACATACATACATACATACGTTGTGCGTGATCATGTCTACGTGCGTGTGATCATCTCCGAGAGGAGAATAGAAAAAGTAATGCCGACATCCACTCCTGTAAACAGGAGCATATTTTGCGGGTGACTTGCATCTACGAAGTTCCTCGAGACAAAACAAATCTGTTGCACAACTTAGTTATATATATAGTGAAATGTGCCAAAAACCACTAGCATGCTTCTTTGCCGAAACGATATTGCCACGAAGCCAAAGACGACGCAGTTGTCTTCAAGGAAAACACGTTTATTGAAGAGAACTTGTGCTCCCCTAACAACTCAAAGAATACACAGGCGGCGAAGCAGCAGTCAAAAAAGTGACGTGTGCAGGTGAGCGTCGGCGAGTCGAATGCCACGGCGTCTGCTATGCGGGAATTTATCTTTGGGCGCGAGTGTTTCTCGAACCGTCGATTTCATTCAGAACACTGTAGACCAAAGAAGATTATTCTCGACTGTTGACGTTAGTTCGAAACGCTCTCCCTATCAAAAGAGATAACACGTGCGGCATAAAAATAAAGCATGGAACACGGGCTCCACTTGGCACACGGATAACACAGATAACACAGCCCGGCGCGGCCTGCCGGCAAAAACAAAGCATAACAAAACCCAATCCATGGTTCGCGGCAATTTCTTGCGAACACATTGCAACGGCAACTTCAAGTTAATAACACTGAACAAAAAAAATATGGGAGGGGGAGAGTGCTGTTCTAAGTCTCCGCCGTCAATCTGTTGGAACCAAGCCCGTATCAAATTGTTGCCATGAAAGTCTGGGGTCATTACCAGCGGCTACGGAGGAGAAGCTACGGTGAGTACGAACGTGATACGCCACTCATTACAGGCATTAACATCCATAAATCATTTCGTGTTCACCCTAAATCCAGTATTAATTACTGAAGATGATAAAGTCGAACTTCTCTATGGCGAAAACTTTTTTTTCAGACATTGGAATACGAAGCCTGATTAAGCCGCTGCAACACCGAAAGCGAAACCGACTTCGAGGAAACAACTTTCTCGTGCTTCGCCAGTCGCGTGTATGCTTTATCAATAGCTCTGCTAATGGCTTCCTACCACTCGTTGTTAGAACGTGCACTCCCCGGTTTTATTGCCCTGTTCTGTGGCTATTATAACCTAATAGAGTTCCGTATTATTTAATACAGTCAAGGCTTGGCCTGTACGTCGCATGGCGGCAGCTATTCACTCCATGGTCCCAACAGTCTACAATGCGTATGCCTTGCCTCGTGTATGGAGTTTAATATCAAGCAAACATAATTTATTATCTAGATTTTGAGAAGGTAAAAGGTATGGTTATGCTGCTTGGCTTGAAAGACTCGTTGTGGAAGCCAAAGTTGTTGGCACCTACAACCAAGAAAGACGATCCGGATACATTAAATGGATATTAGGGCTCAAGCTGAAAGACTACTTCCCATACAGGCACAACTTGAAGCCGGCTATGCGGAGGAGTTCTAATACAAGGGGAAAGCGCTGACGTGCGCCATGATCTACACGAAACATCGGCTATTCTCCCCTATTTTTGTTACATTGACGGTATTTGCTTCCAGTCCGCATGGCGGCTGCTTCAACCTTATGCCCTTATCGTTCTCTCTTCCCTTCTCAATACGCCCCTGTGGTCGGCTCGTCAAGTACCGAAAGAACGACTTCACTGCCTGTCTCCGATGCGGCGCCGTTTTCGCGCCTTCATGGCTCCGGGTAACCAACTCCTATTTTCGTTCCAACACTTTATTCACCTAAATATTCACTATGTCAGACTTCTTTATCTTAAATTTTGTGTTCCCTTTCCCTGCTTCTCCTCTTACACAATTCGAAAAACGATCTCGCGGTTTTCGCGTATCTTTACATGAGGGTTTTCGCAGTCGAACCCTATCTCCGCCTCTAAGTCTTCCGCATTGATTATGTTTATCCGGTTTCGTGTTGCGGTGCTACTCGGTTATTAGTTTCGCAACCGCCACACTCTGATTACCTTACAGCACCCACAGCTCTCCTCATCTTAAGCATCCGTTTTTTGAAGCAATGTTTTTCATTGTTTAAAACGAACAGTTTTGGCAACAGTGGCTTCGGAAACAGAGCTCCAGTTAGTCATCTGCCGGGTAAATAATCAGCCGCGTATCTGCTCACTTCGCTGCAAATGTCGTCTAAAGACGATAGTCTTTTGCCGCCCACGTCACGTCAATGCCTCTCCTCTTCCTCCCGCACACCTCTCACGCTCTTCCCCTCCCGTATCATTCCTCCGACGGTAAACAAGGTGGAGGCTTGCTCATGTCCTTTCAATTTCACTCGGTGCCGCTGCTCGCGCTAAATCTACCAGAACCTTTCGTTACTGTCGGACTTCATGAAATGCCGTCACCAGTGGTGTTGGGCACAAGCCCTTTTGCTATTTTTCGGTCAAAATATTGTTTTCAATACGTATTTTTTAGTTTGTTCTCGCAAATATCGAGCGCAATTATTTCCAATTTCCAATTAAAAGAACACTGCGATTACCACTTATGATTTGGTGTTCTGCCTGAAATGTGCCAAAGGCTTTCTTTTTGCTGAAAGCGGTTTGGAAAAGTTTTGCCAATATAAACTTCTCTTTCATGGATTCATTTAAACTTTTGGCCAGGTGGCTAAATTGAGGGACCGACAAGGAGACAGATGGGCAGACACACAGACAGACAGACGAAAATTTTCGCTTTTAAGTAGACCAAGAAGCATTATCTTCTTTTAAACGGTTCACACTTACGCTTGCGAAGAAATTTGCGGTGTTATGCAGAAAATAGTGTAAGGAAAGTGAATGAATTCGTAGTATAATTACAGAGTCAGCATTAGTACAGGCGGGCGAGAATCTTGAAAATAAAGTCACCAGCTATATGCAGAAGCGAAGAAACTTAATGAGAAACGCGGGAGCATGAAGGCGCCGGATCCTAGGGGAAAAGAGTGCATTGGCGATGTTCTCATTTGGTTCTCCGAAGCAGGAACAGCTAGTTCAGTTCGTGCCTGTACTAAGGGAAATAGACAAGCTAGCTGTGCATGTACCGCCCTATTGTCGGGCGCGAGAGACAGAGAAAAGAAACTTTTATTGAGCACCCACATAACACCACCTCGTGACCACTGGACCTTATTGACGGGAATCAATATTGTTAAAGTAAGTAATTAACAGTGACGCGCCGCGCCTTGATCGCGCTATAAGACGACGAAGCAAGCAGGTGGTACATTGCCTCGGGCTCGGTCTAATATGACCGCAGAACCATAAGTCTTCATCTCGTCTTCATTTAACCATGGTTCATGTCACCTTTATCCTGCTCCCTACTAACAGAATCGACCAGATTTAGGGGGAATCCCCAAGGTGGAGTAAGTTTCTATGAAGGAAAGTTTGACATCCACCTGAGTGCAGCCATACGGCTACAAAGGAAAGCTATACAGCTTTCTCAGAAACTTCGCAGTTGGAGAAAAATTCGTCCTGGTCCAGGATTCGAACCCGGGACCACCGCTTAACCGTAGCAGTCGCTCTACCAACTGAGCTAACCAGGAGGCTGGCAGTTTGTAGCGCGAGAGCGAATTGATCAACAACTCGAAGTCAAGGACAGGTGTTAATCGACCAGATTTAGGGGGAATACCCAAGGTGGAGTAAGTTTCTATGAAGGAATGTTTGACATCCACCTGAGTGCAGCCATATGGCTACAAAGGAAAGCTATACAGCTTTCTCAGAAACTTCGCAGTTGAAAAATTCGTCCTGGTCCAGGATTTGAACCCGGGACCAGCGCTTAACCGGAGCAGTCGCTCTACCAACTGAGCTAACCAGGAGGCTAGCAGCTTGTAGCGCGAGAGCGAATTGATCAACAACTCTAAGTGAAGGACAGGTGTTAATCGACCAGATTTAGGGGGAATTGCATGCGGCTTAACTAACTTGTGTGCTCCAATTCTCGCAGATGACAAATTTCTTTAAGCAGTGCAGCATTCACCACTTTGTTATGGAATGTCATTCTCTCATCACAGCACAAGTCACAGCAGTGTGCTTGATGAAAAAAAGAGTCATAATACCCATCACTAACCTTTAGATCTGAACTTCTGAAGTATATGTTTCACCGAAATGTGCAATGGTAGCATGTACACAAATAAAACACCACTGTTGCCATCATCAATCTGTGCTGCATTTGTTAGTGAGTGACCACTGTAACTGAGACAAACCGTTGGGCACCCCAAGGAAAAAAAGAATACTTCAAGGCGTTTAAGTGACCTTATCATTATGTATCGGTGACTGACGCAATGCTATTGAGTGCTAATCTCTGCAAGCTTTCGAAGAATTTTCTTAAAGTACACACACTGCAGCCTGTCCAAAAGTTCTCTTATGTGCTGCACGTCCCTTGGCACTTCAAGCACAAGGCTTCCCACAGGAGGGTACGCAACAAAGTGGCACACATCCATAGCGAGAGGGAGCAGGCCCAGCTGCACCTGAGAATAGTAATTGTGCTTCTTCCTTAGAACAACGTTTTCTCCCTCGGCATGGAGAAATTGCACTTTTTATCGCACGAGTTTCACTATGCTGCTCTCCTTACCAAGCACGGGGCACTTCGATTATAACGCGCTTGTTGCCCTGGCTGCTCCCACCATCTGGACCGTAGCCAAGCCACGGAACTTCTGGCGCAACTACGAGCCCTAGCCTGCCGACCTTTGCCTGGTGTGCTGTTTCATACTCCTCGGTGCAACGGTTTCATTATCTTTTCCATAAGTCGTTGCTTCGTTCCCTGTGAAGGAGCTGTGGCAATACAGGCGATCGAGCTTTGCAGCCCACGTGCGGTTGTTCTTCTCTTCGAACGTGTGCAGCTCCCTACAAATACTCCCAGTAATTATTACTTTTTCCTCTCACTCTGCCAGACAGTGCAGTCTTTGTTAGCTGTGTCTAGACAGATTTGCTTGGCCTGTGCGCGACGTAGGTACACTTTCTCTTCGTAGAATGCCCGTTGCTTGGCGTCCAGCATTGACAAAGAAAATCTTTTATTTTTGAGGCTCATTCCTTGCTGAACTGGCTCAAAAAACTGAAAGTCTGTGTAATCCCTTAGAATCGGATAAACATGTTCTACGGAGAACATTGTGTCCATCACACGTTCTGCGTTGCTGCCATGTGGAGCAGCCCCCCTTGTCTTCCTCCGTCGTTGCTTATGCTTCGCAAGAGCACAATTCGGCGCTGCCTCTATGAGCTCCTTCCAGATGTCTTCTTGAACGTTCTGCGGAAATATGCTCCCTTCCCTGCGTTCAACGTGGCAGAATTCGTGGACTGGCCTGGGCTCGTACAGGGTGTTGACACTCACTCAGCCTCACTGCTGCTGAACATCTGTGCACGAAAGAGAGTCCAGACGTTCGGTGCTGACTCTGAAAAACATGAATAAAACCTTTAGTATCAAAGAACGCTGAGTTTAAAAACTCTGAAGTAATGAATTGGTACAAGTTGCCTTAATTTTGAGCCATAAAAATTATGACTGCGTGTAAATGTAAATAATTTTTTGTACTGCTTGCAATAAATATTATTTTACAACGCAGATGGAACAGGAGTCGGAAAAAACTGCTCGCAGGCAGCCTGACTAGCCCACCTAACCTATTAAATTTGGTTTAGCATAGGGTTCCCGTTCAATGCCCGGCACAAGCGGCGCCTACCTAAGATGCGGATGTCTCTGTGACAAATTAATCTGACAAAAAACGCCTTGACTGACCCAGTTCATGTAGGCGTGGACAGACACAAGCCCACGTGGCCTTTTTTTGTTACATCTTGTACGTGCTTATACCAAACACGCCTTTCTTTTCTTCCATGGGTGCCTTCTTTGTCTTTCCTCTCTTTACACCACGGCCCGGGGCATCTTGATATGGGAGGGTCTGTTTGTAGGTCGTTCCGTCTCATTAGCACCTTAAAAGTCCGAGTCAACATAACCCCACCTAGCTTTACCTAACGTTTCCTAACCTAAACGCAACCAGAAAGTAACTTAAACTACTTTAAACGTAACCTAAAACTAATCCAACGTAATCTGACTTAATATAACTAGAGTTTTCTTCAATTTTATTCATTCCAAACTGCGCGATGCGACGGAGCGACCTGCAAAAAGGCTCTCCTCCTGATATTAGCCCCACGAAGACTCTTTTCTACGTTTTCTCTCCAGACCGGAAGAATAAGAGAGGCAGATGCCAGGAAATGCCAACATCCAAACCACACACCCCCCTCCCCCACTCCCTACATTAGATGACCGCAAATATGGGCATCATCCTCGGCTGTCACTGGATTTGTATTAGGCATTAGCGTCATCGCATTTGTTGTTGTTTTCTTCAACGTATTTTCCAGGGGGAAATGGTTACTTTAACTCGTAAAGTGCCTCATCCCACCGGTTCAAATAAGTGGATGACAATCAAGGGGCACGTCAGGTTAATCACCATAAAAGCCTTGAGGGCGTCATAGCGGAAGACGTACAGACTCTGAATTTTATGTTGTGTGCTGTGTGCATGGCGAATGTTTGGTTGTCTAGCCTATGTACGACGCACACCAACTACACCACCTTGGCATTCTGAAAAATGGCTACAAAGCGAGTTGCAATGCATTGCTAATGGTAATGCAAGTTCCTGTGAGCAGCGGCAAGAAGAAAAAAACGTTTTTTTGTCTGCGTGCGCTCCCCATTCTGTCACTCCGCGTGGTTCAAGTAAGCGTACCGACGTCCGCGTCCCCAACTCATTCCCCTTCTCATATGGAGACTTGCCTTCATCACAAATGCGCAAGATTTTTAACCCCCAACAGTCCCTTCCTTCTTCTGTTTCTTGAAATCTAGGGTGATCATTGTGATGTGAGCCCCCACGCACAGACATCAGCAATGCATGTTGTGTTCAAACTTTCACTTTGCTCGCAAATAACCGTATTTGAGCCGGACAAGTATGATCTCGCGGTGGCCGTTGGAAAACCTCCCTCAGATGATAATACAATGAACCATCTCAAGACATTACGAAATTCGAAACGCAGCCGCTAAGCTTCTTTCATCGGACCTTAAATCACGCACTCCCCACCAACCGGCGCAATTAGGTTCCCGTTCTCACTTCGGTTTTCAGGCCATCGCTTTCGTATAAACATACTTACCACGAACATTGAGCCCTCACGCAAAATCTTGTCCGAAAAAATGGAAGACATGATAGCGAAAACATCGCGCGAGAAACTCTGAAAATCGCCCTCGTCAGTTCATTGTGCAAGAGCTGTCACACGTACCTCTTAATTAAGCATTGGGGATGAAAAATCTCTTTCAGTTCCTCTACTACCACAGGCGGCGCTTTTGGGTTAAAAATCCCCCCCCCCCCCAAAAAAAAAAGAAAAAAATTGCATTTCCACCGACCAGCTGGTTCGAACGACGTGGCACTTTTTCTTAGGTTTCCATTACCCCGTAATTCTTTTTTTTTTACCAGAGGGTCATGCTTGCCTGGTGAGGTACAAAGAAGAGAGTGGATAAAACTGAAACTGTCCCGCCACCACCACTTCTAGGTCGCCCTAAAGTCCGCGCAGGAGCCGTAGTACGAAGCAAGGCGATTTACGTCCATTCCCTTATTAAGAGGAACGAAAACGCTAAGAAAAAGCGAAATAGAAGTACTTGAAGAAGGTCGAAAACGTCTTTTTTTTTTTTAATAACAGGGTTTCTGCTTCCCTCCAAATGGCCCTTAGGAAAAGAAAATGACTGAGGTTTGAAGAGAGAAATAATGAGGGATTGTTAAGGTTCATATCGAATGAAGCCGGTCGAGGCGGGCACTCTGACGAATAAGCAACTCGCAAAGACTAGAGCTTATAGGCATGCAGGCGGGTTTTAGGCGTACCTAAATGGCTAAGAAATTTGTGTAGTGCATGAATACTTAAAAAAGGAGTATCTCGCCCCGACATCCTCAAGAGTGACGTCTCCACGGCACGGTGCAACGCTGTAGCAGCGAAAAAAATCTTGTCCTTACAGCAACAATGTTTCATTGCTACTTCGTTGCTTGAAACAGACGGGGACAGCTCTTCATGTCTGTGCATATACATTTCCTATTTAGCTTGTACTCGGAAATGCCCTCAATACTACTTTAGTTTACTTGTTGCTTCGAAGGCAACTTTAGCTTTGTTCTTTGAATATCGAGGACACCACAGATACTCTTGTGACGAAGGGAAAGAATGGGTGCGTTTGGGCGGCATTTTTGAAGCATGTTTTCGGGGACAAAGCAAATACATGCCTAAGGTATACTGTTTCACCGACAGTTGTTTTGCTGATGCCAAACAAAGTTAATTTACGCAGCGTAATAGCCCCAATAGCGTGCGAGCTGAATAAATAAAAATGCATGAAAAAGAGAAGTCACCCCCCGTATCCAACATTTTTACCCTCATGTCTATTTACACTTTCTTCATGTAAAAAGAGAAATCGCGCAAGATATTTCAACATCGCCGGAGGTAAATTATAACTTCCCTGCGTCATTTACGTGAGCCTTGTTCTAGTATTATGATTGCGGATCAAGGACGCAGTTATATGAGCAAACCCACACAGTAAAAATGCCCAGAAAGACAAAAATCGTTGATGTGTCCAATATTATTCCGCTAAGTATGAGTGAGGAAAAAACTTTTGCTTCCGTACTATACCACCTCCTTGCTTACTCATCTGGGTATGTATAACAGCGAGGTTTACCAAAGAACCGCTGTCGTACGCAGACCTAAAGGCAGACAAACGGCTTACACCAGTACATTAGGCTCTGCCGGGCGCCCAAAGACCTGCGACGCACTGAAAGATACATACCCGCCAAGGGCGAGCGCGCTTGATAGGAGACTCGAATCGCGGGATCGCCATGTAGGGAGTCGTCTTTCCCGTCGCATATGAGATCATTGCAGGCCGCGCGCTGGCCCCATTACATATGAGCAGCGCCGGAATCGAAATTCGCGAGGGGGCCGGGAACGCTAATGCTCCGAAGAAGCAGCCACTCGCGCGGCTGAATGTGTTGAAAGCGAAATGCCCTCTTCCGCCCACATCCGCGTAGTTCGTGATATTTTAATGCACTAGCTCATTTCAGCGACACTGGCCTCGAAAAAAACTCCATGCCCTCCTGTCCATATAAGCGCGGCAGATTTCACTCGGTATCTACCGTTATAATGCGGATTTCTAAAAACAAACCCTTTGATGCTAAGGAAAACCCTGTGATGGCGTCCAGTTTGATATCTCTTTAATAACTGGTTAATCATAGTGTGGGTGTAAAAAAAATTCGTGCGCTTCTAATTCAGGTATATGCAATTCTAGAAGAGGCTGTGGTCCCGGGCAAATCACTGCAACCTGCGCTCTAACATTGAAGCAAACTACACTACGTTTGTCCATTATAACTGCACCGAGTAGCACGACGCGTTTCTGGTGAATATTCAATTGAGAGCGAAGCTGCGAAAAGTGTGGGCTTTCTCGTGTCACTCCAAGCTTTCACGTGTATATGATCCTACGGCAGCATTATGATACCGTATAAGATAGCCGTGAATCAAGATATTTAATTAACGTATACTAAAACAAACTATACGGTTGTTTCGCTGTTAAAACTGCTCTAATAACCGTGCTTGGTTTCCTCTCACACATTGCTACGCGATTACCAATCGCAGATTTAGTCGAGCATGCCTCTATTCCTCGCAAGGTACCGCAATGGGAAGGTGAGCCACCAGCTCATCGTTCCACTCAAAAGAGGGCGGCAGCACGCCTGCGCCACTAACGCGCCCGATCAACGATCCTGCTCTGTGTACGCGGACGCTTCCGGGCGTGAAGACAATAAGCAGAGAAAGCTCGTGGTCGTTACCGAACACGGGACCCACACTGGTAGGCAATCGTGCTATCACCATGAACTGCACCTCACGCAGATGGAGCTGAGCACCATTTCACGCGCCACCCTCAGCGTACACGTGGAAGCCGCACGAGTATATACAGTCCAAAAGAATCCCTGCCAACGGATGCACAGATTGCAGAGAACTTACCGCCCAGCTTTGATAGGCAAGCACCGTTGTCGCTTTCGCCTTGCTGACTGAGCGCGAGTCCTACACACTTCTCACCGACCTGAACGTATGCGCCTATACTGGGTGCCGAGACACGCGGGAAGTTTCGCAAATGAGCGGGCCCGCGGAAGAGCGAGCGGTGCAGAAGCCACTCCCCTTTCAACACCTACTGACGCTATGCCAGGAGATCGCACCAGACACGCGAAACAACGCAACTTTCCGCCCTATACTCTATCCGAGAACAGCAAATTCTAACCTAAAGGCCTGCCCCTCATCTAGAAGGCAAGAACCGGCGCCGTGCTGACTGCGGACGAGAAACCGAGCATTACGCAAAAATGGCCTACCACTCCACGGATAAGACCGCCGCCAAAGACCTAAAGCAAGAAGCACATGCTGCAACCAAAAATTTTCGCCAGACGTGAAACACTTATAAGGGCAGTATGCTTCACAGGCTGAGGACGCACACGATTGGTGGGTAGAGACATTGACGTTTCATTATAGCGCGGCTACGCCAATCACGGCGCAGGCTCATGTGCGCCGCACAGGAGGCCCCAGAAGAGCGCGAGGCATTGCGCAATGTCAGTGGCGATCGAGAGAGACGCTGCGCGTGATGACAAGTGTACACTACTGGGGAAGGAGGCGACGAGGTGAAGACGAACGCAAATGGGGGCTGCGCAAAGCAGAAGGTGGGAAATTCAGTGTACAAAAACCCAACTTACAACTATTACTATAGAGTTAGCTTCGCCTCTAAACACAAGTGCATTGCTGGGAAGGCATCTGTCAGGGGTCCAATTTCAGCTTCCTTATATCAAAATAGGAAAGCACTAGGGCCTTTTCTATTTTCAGTGCAGGGAACTTTAGGGTCGCGCCGTGTTGTCGTAGCTCGCTTTCTGGATCCAAGTAGAGCCGCTGTCGTCGGGGCGCAACCCAGAGGCTTCAAAAGACAAGCGGTTTATATAGTCATAAGCGTTCGAAACTCGCGAACCGTTGGCGCTTGTCATACATCTCCCCATTTTTTAGTGCAAAGAAAACAGTAGGTACATTTGAGGCCAAATATACGCAATTAACCAGCAGCGCCCGGGTTGATTTAGTTAGGAATGCTCGTTGTGTTGGTTATTGAGGTAGTAAGCGAAAAAAAAAGTGGCAGTGCAACGCCGGCACGTGCGAGAGGAAAAGCAAGCACAAAAATAACAGAACTCCTGCTGACGCAATTTCAGGCAGGGGCCACGCGACCACCTCAAAGCCGGGAAATTTCATTTGCATTGGGTGGTAGCAGTAAGCGGATAACGGCGCTACAGCCCATTATGGCGAATCACTGCTCTGCACTTCTGACAGCTTTCACAATGAGTAGAACGGCCTTAATTTTTATGAATATTTTTATACGCTAAAAATAGTTGGAATACGCTCGGTCTGTCACCGGAGGTGATCTGCTGTATCCTAACCATAGACAGCTTCCTGTGAAAAAAAAAAGAAACCTCTACAGCTATGTCATGCCAGGAGCGATGCAGATACATGGGAAGAAGGCAACATAGAGTTTTAGCTTACCGTGTGCACCGTGTTACCGTGTGTACCATGTGTACCAGGACCCGAATACGCAGGCGCGTGCGAGTCAGCGGAACTAAGCCACCCTGCCGGAATGATTGCGCACATGCCCTGTCGGGTCCCGGTACGCACGGTATGCTAAAACTCTCTAATGTTTGGGGTGCTAAACTTGATAGCGAGTCCTTCATGGTCTGTCGTCAGGATGGGTGACGAGACACCATGACGCCACTTGCAACGCCGCTGCATGGCCATACCTCTGCTGCCACCAATCTCCCATAGTCTTCGCTGCCGGCTCATCGCTCGTTCAACGAGCTGCCCCGATTATCCCCGCTACCTGCGAAGGTTCCTACCTCGCGCACGCTGCGAAACCTCAGCGGCGTCTCCCACGACATTAATCACCGCCTGTGACATGAGAGATTGCTGCATCTTTTCCTTCTAGAAGGCTATTTTCTCCGCGTCGTTTTTGGCTTCTTGTCACGCATAAATGCTCAATGTATTCGTTCCCACCAAAACCAGTGTGGCAATCTCTTAGTCCGGCGTCCGTTCTGCTAGCGGTGATGTCTCCCGTCTCCTCATAATATCACATCCTCATCAGAGCTGTCCTGAAATAAATAGTATGACATTAGACTGCTCAGACGACGACATAACCATTATCTCAGCAGGTAGCATATTTTCGTGCGTAAAACCCGCCCCTGCATATAGCCCGCACCCCCACTTTCAGCCCGCCGGAAAAGAAAAAAATTCCTCGCGTATTGCCCGCAAATTTGTTACACGAAAGGCTGCACCAAAGCTACTGCTCAAGCAACACATCGCATACTATGTAGACAGAAAAGGCGTATATTTAGCAAGTAGAATACACTGACTGCTAAGCGAAAGTCACAATTCACTAATAAAATTCAGTTGTTAGAACGCGCTCGTCCTTGTTTTTTCTTTCTTGTCCTTGTATGTTTTGCTCAATCGCTACCATGGAAGGCTTTGTAAGTGTTACTGCGTAGGAGCTTCACGGCACAACGCGCATTGCCATGGAGCTGTACTAAAGGAAACACCCCGCGTTTTGTCCGCACCCCTACTTTGCCACTAAAATTTTCGCATTTTTGGTGCGGGTTATACGTGCGAAAATACGGCATCATGGCAAACTATCAGCCGAAGTTCTAGTACAAACAATTTCAAGCTGCTACTCTTGGGCCAATCCAGCCGCCGCCGTGTATCGGAGAGCCCCATGCTTTTCTGCGAGGACATAGTCCTTCCAAATTTTATTATGCTTATGAATTCAGAAGAGGAGGAATAAATGCCTGTTGATTCCTATAAAAGGAAAATTGAGCGCTGGATGATCTTCATTGTAGTAGCGTTTTTCATTCAGGGTGGGTGGCGTCCCTAGTCCAGGATGCCATGGCCCTCAGCTGCTTGTCTGGCCAGGCTGCGCTGGTCATCGAGGACCTCGCTGGACAGCAGGGCCTCCCACTGCTCCGTTGATGGCGCCAGGACCTCCGGGAGTTCATTCACACCCTTGCACTCCCACACCATGCGGTAGTTAGTGTTGGGGGTGCCGCAGAATTGACAGTCGTAACTGTACAGACTGGGATGAATCATGTGCAACTGTGAGACGGGCGGGAAAGGCTTAGTTTGGAGGCTTCTTAACTGCGTTGCTTCTTCTTTGGTGAGTTGTGGACGAGGAGGTGGATATTTCCGTCTGCCCAATCTGTAATGTTCCATAATGTCCCTGGTGTGTCGTGGAGTAGGTGGTAACATCGGCGGGGGAGTGAAAAAACTTATTTCGAACATAAAAACAATAGGACTTTGTTTCTTGCACTAGTAGGTACTAAACGCCCCGCTCAATACAATTATAAATATAGTCAAACTTATATTCAACGCGCATTGGCAATTAATTTCGTAACACCATTCTATTGCTATTTTCACCAATCGAGTGAGCAGGGTTAAGTCTCAATAAATGTTCAAGGTATTTATTTTTGTTTTTACGGAATAAACGTGCCTGCGGGACCAGAAGTTCACGGAGTGGGCCATGTAACGAGGCATGGGTAATTAATCATGCAAATTAAGGATAATTGATGTATTTCAGCGCATCAACCCTGCCAAACTGATCAGTTTGATTGACAGACCACTCATGGGCGTTGCAAGCTGACGGAAGTTTATCTCCAATAATTTAGACGGTGCGCTCATGAGTCACTGTTTAGATCAACGTCTCGAAGCTTCCATAAACTGCATATTCCAACAAGAAATACAAGTTCATATGGTTCAGGCTCATTCCTAATAACAATTAAAAGCCTAATTGGGTGGGGTTTAACCTAGAACTGTTTTTGAAGTCCATTGCAGATTGTCCGCGGAAAATTCAGCACAGCCGCAATCAATAAAGGTTCCTTAAATTGTCTCCAGCACATTACAGAGGCGACAGGTAATTGGCAGCTGAAATATTCGTCGCTTGTGAAGCCACACTAAGGCGGGTGAAGTATCACGGTGCAATTGCGACCCCGAGTCCACACCGATAACAAGTTAAAATTGGAAGGTTTACAAACTTCGAAAGTCTGTGGCCTGTTTTAAGGACCAAGAACGGGAGTCTCAGTTTTGTCCATTTCATGTGCGTTTCAAAGTGCCCATTTCGAGCGATCCCTGACCGGCTGAATGGTATGCAGTTGGAGAAGGCGCGACGTCGGTTCTTGTATATGTCATTGGCCTGATGCTTCGCAACTGCGATGACGTCACGACTTAAATGGGCCCGAAATGGAAGCTTTTTCTTCAACTTCCTGGAAAAAGCCTAAGCAGAGGCAGTCTCTAGATATCTTCAATGTGTGTCTCAGTTCGTTTCATCTGTATTTCGGCTTTATCTTCATGCCGAAGACTATTCGGGTATTAATAATTTACCTCCCAAAACTTGGGCCACAATGACCGCAGAAAAAGGTACGTGTTCTTTTCTAGAGGTGTATTTTTATAACTACGATGAAGAAACAGGGCTTGAATACTCTTCATTCATAGAGGGACATAAAATGGTCTTAGCGGGCAAGAAAAAATAAAACAGTGCACTTGCAACCCGGAAAACTACTACTTAAAATTCATTTCAAGCCGCCAAGGATTTCTCTCACTGAAATGACCGTGCGTGACTTATACCGATTAAGAAAAAAAAAAGCTATGAGCTGGACTGGAACCATGCATTTTATTCCAGTGTGAGCCGGCGCATAATCAGTAAAGAAAAATGAAGAAACTGTGAGCCAAGGAAGAAAAGCAACTTAGATAATAATCCCCGAGCCCCTAATATCATATGAGCCGCCATCTTCCACGCTGAAGAAGCACCTTAATCCCTAAATCCGCGTGCAGGTTTTTTTTTTCTTCTTCTTCTTTGAGTGAGCCGTCGTAGTTTGGAGGTGGATGTTCGCAATTTGTTTTTTTTTTTTTTCACCCTCTATGTCTATTAGCTCTTTTTAATGGAATATAAAGGCGAGCGTTCTGAAGGAGCTCTCTATTCAGATGCTCAGAAAGCGCTGGAACTTCGCTTTCTCGGCAAGAGAAACGACAATTAATCAGTGCAATCTCGGACGCGCGAATGCCGGCGAAGGGACGTCAAAGGAGGCACAACACCGCATCCTTCAAGATATCGTTAGCACAACCAAGGTTTTTACATGTCCGTCCGAGCTTAATTTCCGCGGCTTCGAACGAAGATTGATGCAACGTGGGTGAAAGGGGGGATAAAAAATGGAAGTTTCAGCGTCTTTAATGATTGAGACAAACGTGTATAAAAGAAAAAAGAAAGGTGACTGATTGGACGTTCCAAGGGAACAGGGAAGTCGGTAAGTGTTTGAAGAGCCTTCAAAAACCGGCCACCATTTACGAGCCTGGTGAAAATAGGACACGGCGGGGATGTATGCTGACGCCTTTAGTAATAAAAAAAGTAAGCTTACATGAGGAACAAGGACCGAAGCGTCCGTATACAACGTTGTGAGCCGGCCTATTAAATGACTGATGGGACAGCCTGACCCATGTGGCACGAACTGCCTAACAGCCTTCGCTGGTTAACGACCGCTTGCATACCAGCCATTTCTCCTCACCTCTTGCCGACTAGTATTCCCGCGTATCATCTGAGGAACGGGTGATTATGGATGACCACGCGTCCTATGCTTTCTTCGTGTGGGGGTCACTTAGCTTCTTATAAATAAGCACGCCTTATGTATTTACATTGTCGTGCTTACGGGTCAAATAAAAATTACACCCATCTCCCCGAAGGGAACCATGAATAGGATGCGGAGCGTCATGGGGGTTCCGTTTGCGTTTCCGTTATGTTTGTTAGCCAAATTTGGTGGAAATGTAGTGAACCCCGTAATGCTCATATATCCTACTCATGGTTCCCTTCGGGGAGATGGGTGTAATTTTCCTTATTGCATGCGTATATACGCGAGTGAGACGAGATTGAAGTGGTATTTAAAGGTCTTTATTTAGGTTTGCACGTCTTCTTACTTTGAGTATGAGGGCCTTATGGTCGCTGAAGTGCACAGTCAGTGGATCTCGTAGCAGCGGTTGTATGCAGTCGTCGCCGTTGCAGTTGGTAAAGACGAGATCGATACACGTTCCGTGGATTGTAGTTGGGTGTAATTGCTGTTAGTGTTTGCGCTGATACTCTCACTTAATTGCTTCAGCACACTCACTGACGGGGCTGCTGCTTCCATCCTACTTCATCTGATGAATCACGGAGTCAAGCGCAATCACAACCGGAGTTGTTGTTGTTGTTGTTGTTCCTCTTCTATGGCACGTACCCACGTGGGGGATTGGCCAAGAAACGGTGGTGTGCGGACGCCGGACCACCGCCGACGCCGCGGGACATACACCCGAGCATAAGACGCTCCGCATCTAAAACATCGGGAAACGCCGCTTATGCGCCTTCTGCGTTGGACTGCAAGGACGATAAACAACGTAGTTTAAGGCGAAGCAGGCGAAGGCGCGCAAATTTATTAAACCGGCTAACTACTTACGAAATTTGGCGTGCAATGTTACCTCACCTGACAAATGGTTCAGTTTGAAGTAAAAGGCAAGAGCTCGTTGAGTTGTGTTCTCACGCGCTACAGTTGAAAACTAACCGTAAAGCTGAGATTGATGCGTTAAAACTGAATAAAAAGAGCTAGCAGTCTTTTCAAACGAACGCGCTACGCCTTCAACTCTGCTGCTACATAGCCGCAGTAAGAAGACAAGGGCACACTTTCTTAGGAATTACGTTCTAAAGGCTTTAAACAAAAGCGGCTTATTTCTTCGCGGGCGTATTTATTCGCCCGATAAGGGATTTTAAAACATGTGACTTTTCATATTTTCCCCCTCATTAATTTTTGCATGAAACTGCGTCTCTCAACCATCCCTGTTCTCCGCCTGCTTAAGATATACAATCTAAGGCAGGGAAACATGCCTAGGGAGCCCGTACCATAAGTGCACCGAGAGCTTCTCGGCCGGAATAACGCTGGGAGAGATTGGTGAGCTCACTTCCCAAGCTCGGTTCCCCAGCCCACTTGAGCATTAGAAATCAACTATATAGAAACTGTTGCTTCCTTTTTTTTCCGGTTATTTGCTCGCTCTTTCTCAAATTTAACTAAAATGTACAGAGCACACTTTTTCTGATGACGGGGCATGCAAGCACAAAATGTGTTTTAGTACTGAAGGAGCAATGTTTAGCTTTAAAAGCAGAAATATGCCCCTTTTTAGCCCTCTGTTTATCCTTTCTAACAGAAAAAAAAAATTTTTTTCAGGTACGTATAGTTACAGGGTTTGCTCTGCGAACCTCAGTCAGGTACGATATCAATGCTCGTCCTCTGACTGGGGTAGAGAAAGGTAACGTCTACAAAATGACACGCACATATGCGCCCACGCGCGCCCACGCACGGACAACTAAATGTTGCTTTGCGATTGACTAAGGTTTTGCTTTGCAAACATGCGAATCTAATGAATTGTCGTACCTTTTCCCCGCCCTGAAGCAAAGATCATTGTCCACTGAAACTCGTGTATCTCGTTTCTACTCAAACTCGTCCTTTTCTTTTCTTTTTTCTGGTAATAGACTTTGGTGCTCTGCTAACCTATAAAACTGCCACAGAGTAATTAAAATCAGTTTGTTTAATAGGTCGCATCGATCTTTAAAGGGAAAGTAGACGTTTTTATTCCTTGCACGCCACGCTAATGGCCTGGTGGGGCAAAAGTGACCTATATTCGATCGGAATAAAGATGTGATTAGATCAGCCTTTTTACGGGCAGTGTGCAAAAAACAGCGTGTGTATGCCATAGCGTGGGGTTTGCTTTCCAAGACGCTGTTACATCAACTTAGTCCACCCTAGAGAGAGAGAGAGAGAGTATTAAAGAAGGAAATGCAGAGAGAGAGGGAGAGAGAGAGAGAGAGAGAGAGAGAGAGAGAGAGAGAGAGAGAGAGAGAGAGAGAGAGAGAGAGAGAGAGAGAGATCAAACTTTATTTAAAGCGGCCCATGTCCGGGGTGCCGAAAATGGGGTCGCGGTTTGCCAACATGCGTACTGGACATGTTACTCTACAGGGAGGGGAATGGGCAAAAGATAGATGAGTAGTAAAAAGAGGAGTAATAGATGAAAGGAGAAAAAAAAGGCGAAAAAAAAAGAGATAAGGTCATATAGAGGGACATGTGATGTAGCGAAGACTGTCCGCGTAAGGGGGGCTATAAAGTCTCAGCTCAGCGCAATTGGCCAGGGTGAAGACATGTCATCTTCACGCCTAATTTCTTCTTTTCTGTGGGTTTAGTAAGGCAGACATTATTTTTTAATGTCCTGACTATGCACAATACCGTAAGGGCCGGATTCTAAGCGTCTAGGGATTCGAAAGTTCGTGTCTGCAAATTTCGAGCAGAATTGTGGTTGCTTTTAAGTAATTCGACATTGCTGTTGGCCAATTTTTTTTTAACTTCTCGCGTTAAAGTAGTTCAACGCGTTTTTTTTCTTTCGGTGACGAGCCATCTTTTCATTGCAACTGTCAGTGTTATAGGCGCATGCCTACAGCAGCTTTTTGTTACAATGTCCCTTCACTTGGCTCAGGATAGTAGGTGGTTTATTACGTTTCTCATTTTCTCAAGAAAAAAAGTTGTATAAATACAGAAAGTAATTTTGCGAGGAATTTTGTCCATTGCACGTTTTTAGTGAACCATTTTTTTACGCTCCCGGCAACGTCCCTACTCAATCTCTCCTCCGCATTCCGAGCACGTCATGCGGCGAAGTCTTCTTCGCAGGCGCCTGCTCTGGTAGCGCGTGCGTTGAAGCTCCGCAGTGGGGCTGAAAGTGGATTGCGGGTCGCCAAGCGTCGCAGTGGGATTAATCGTCATCCTAATTAAGCGGCGGTCATTCCGGATTGTAAAAAAATGAGGTACGTGTTGGCCGACCGAACGCGGTTTCGAGTGATTGCTATCCCCTTCCATCCTCCCTACAACGAGGCGAAATAGCGGTCAAAACATGAAACTAAAGATAACCGAAATGTCATAGCAGTGCAACAACAAAGAAAAAGATGGCGCCCTGATATGTTCCTTTCAACTGGTTTTCAAGACGCAAGATCTGCGGACTGCTTCGCACGCCGCCTCTATTGTGTCCACTACACTAATGAACTGAAGAAAACTACCAACTAAGCGGAAGATCCTTGGGTGCTATAAATGTCATCGCTTTGCAACTCATTAGCGAAGAGCCCATCTCCTAGACAGATATTACTTACTGCTATTTGAGATCGCTTTCTTTAGAAAGCTTCTTTCGAAAATGGCATGGCAAACCGCTTGAATCTAGGGGGTAACTGCGCTTCGCGAATCCTAATTGGCAAGTGCGACATCCGCGCGCAAGGTCAACGGCATGTTTTAAAGTTGACGGAGGTTGTGCGAGTTCTAATGTCAATAATCCAGATGTCGCTTGCATCCCAGATATGTCTGAGAGGAGCGGGTAGCCACTAGAAGTACAAAGACTGACGAATAATCTATCCACGAAGTCAAGCTCTCACATACGTGTGGGTACATTGCGATGGCGTGCTAGCATTGAGACCTCCGCGAAATTAAACCCACTTAATAAGCCGAAGTCTCGGCTAACTGAAGCCGGTGTAAATAATTTCATCGCTTTTTCCGAGTCACAACGTGTAGACAGAAATCACTCCACACAGACCGCACGAGGGGGCAATAACTGTTGGGAGGAATTATTTCGGCGGCCTCGAGAACCCGAGCACGCCCGACGAGCCGTTTAGCAGGAGGCCGCGTACCGCCTGGGAATGGAGCACCTACTACCATACATCAGGTTATTTAGGGTGTCGCTGTTGCTCCGTTTAAGCATGTGAAAATTTTGAAAAGTACCGTCCTATCCCTCACAGGCTTTAGGTGAAGGCCGGAGTAGGTACCCTATACGGAACCAACATAACGTTTTACACTCAAAACAAGCAAGAAAATTAGCCCAGATTTACTGACTTAACGTCGCAAGCACTGATGTTACCAGCGAAGCTGCCTTGCGTTTCGTATTCGCAAGGTTAATCTTTATAGGACTTCTGAAAGCCATCTGATCGATTCCCCGTTCACGCCGATTCATTATTGCCCTGTTCTACTGCTCGCGCCATCTGCTGGAACCTTTTGATACTTTTCACCTTGAGACCACGGCCGGGCTAGAGAGCGAGCGGCGCGCGCTTTCATCGCGCCGCTCCCTCTCTAGCCCGGCCGTGCTTGAGACACTGCTACAAGGGGGCGCTGCGAGCGCATATGGTTTTGTTTTCTTTCTTCGGCGTATTGTTCATTTTCTATTACAAATATACAGCAGTATTTTTCTTAAAAGAACAACACAAATATTACTTATATATTGATGTCTTGCCTCAAATATCTTATTGCATTTCTATTGCTCAACAATGGTGACAAGTTTAAACATTGCTACCAGATTTAGTAGGTTAGAAGAGGCCTGGTTATATAAGCGTCTCGTTCCAGCATTATTTTAACTTGCTGCATGTGTGTTTGGCGCCTGCTCTCTTCTCGCTAGGCTACGCACTTTCCACGCCGCTGCGGTCGCTTTAGCCCATTTGGTCTCATGAAAAACCTGGACCAAGAATAGCTTCGCTGTGACCTACGTGTCTAACTTTCACTTTAGTAGCATGGCGTTGTGGTTCTCCCTTATTCCCGAACGGTCTTACAAGACTGCTTATAAAAATCTCCACCCATTTTACGTAAATATTTGAACAGGCTAGACATGTTTTTGGGGCATTTACGACATAAATACAGTCGTTTATTTAACTGCGTACAGCGCTGCTAAAGTCTGCCACCAACCTGCTGCGGCCGTACAGCGCTTGAGGCATTGTGCGCCTACACTGCCGGACATCAGGCATTCGACTGCAGGCCGTGGTGGAGGTTTTAATTATGCCCGCAAAGAGGAAGGAAACCCGCGTGTTCCGAGGTTTTCGCGCACGGCAAATCACCACAGGCAGAATAAATTATTTCGCAGGTTATAGGCTACGGTGCACACCACGGCCTAGCTGCTGCTTCGCTACCAAGACCTTAATTTTTGATTAAGCAATCTAATGGTGAGATATAACCTTGGCTGAAACTTGTTCTTCGCGTCTCTACGTGAGCTCAGCACAACATTGCACCAAGCATGCTCTTTATAATTCACGGAAATGTTTAGCGTGTAAACTGGGCTTTGGGAACCTTCGGTCACCGGCGCTTTTTGAGCTGCAGTGGTTTTTCCTGGTGAAACCACCGCTGGCATCATCAGTGTACCTTCCATAATAGCGAGCTTGAACGCGAAGCGCATACGTATAGGCAAAACCCTCCAAAACTACTAACCCTGGGGGTACGGTTCGCACATGTCAACAGTGCTCAGCGCCGAGAGCTTTGGGTAGATTTAAGGCATAATACAAAAATATATAAATAATATTTGAAGTGTTCGTTTAATCAAAGTCTTAGACTCTGGTTTAATTAAGAAATTCCTTCAGAATGGTATTCATGTATCAGAGCAAAAGCAACAAAGAAGGCTGCCTAGCGCCGTCGCGAGCAGCACCGAACAGAACACGTCGGCTGGGCGCTCTGCTGCAATAATTCCCAAGTGCGCAAAGGTACCCTGAGTGGTTGTTTTGGTCACTGCTAAGGTTCCTAAATTTTGGTGAAATTTTTTTGCGAATCTATAGTTGTGGAGGAGGCTAGGGCTATGGCCCTAGGTTAATTCCCCGTGGCCCAGCATGGCGTCTCGGCCCGCCAGCTTTCCTGGAAGCAGCTTACCCTTAGAAGCATTCAAGCGACATGATGTAGAAAGCACTCTGGTGGCACTTGTCCCCGCAGGCGACGGGGTGATCCGAGAAAATTCCAGGCTCCGTGGAAAGCAGCTGAAACAGGTGAGCCAGCATTATATCGTGCCCTCGGTAGTAAGGCGATATGTCAGGGCAGCCTTGTTGTGCCCATCCAGACATATCGAGACTGTGTCGCGGATCTGCTGCGGTGCACATTTTTATTTATTTATTTATTTATTTATTTATTTATTTATTTATTTATTTATTTATTTATTTATTTTTATTATTTATTTATTTATTTATTTATTCTCAAGGCAAATGGGCATTACAGAGAGGGAGGGGGGGCGAACACTCTACAGGCAATGCAGCGGGAGTTCGGTTACACATAGGAAACTTATTTACATATTTGAAATATACACATCAACTATAAATATAAACAGCAACAAGAAAAAATTTATAAGGTGCATAAAACGTTTTTCACACTCGGAAACAACACAGCCGGATTTATATAAAATCGCGGAATACACGAGAAACAAAGAAAATTCAGGTAATATGGCCTTGAAATTGACTGGATTAATTATGGAAGCAATGCAGGTGGGGAGGTGGTTCCAGTCAGAGCTGGTTTTAGGAATGAATGAGTTGAAATGGTAGTCTGTACGGCATCTGGGTACGCCAACCTTGAACTGATGGCCGTGCCTTGTCGAGTGATAAGTGCCTTTGTTCGCGCCAGTGGCGTTCATTCCGCCGCACCTGGCTCGCGTGAAAGGCAATGTTCAGGACGTTGATCCAACCCAGACGCTTGAAGAAGTCGTAGATGAGTTGAAAATGGCACGTGTCACTGCAGTATACCGCTGCAGCAGAGTGGAGAATGGGAGGCCCATTCCTGCCGAATCAGTTACCATGACATTCGCAAGACTAAAATCTCCCCATAAGGTAATGACATGTCCCCTGGTGCATAGGGTACACCCTGTAGAGCTTAGGCCCTTGCAGTGCGGGAAGGATTGGAAATTCGTAGATTAGATCACGGGATCTAAGTCACATATTATGCGCGAAAAGTGGGGAGATAGTCATGGTAGGCAATCCTGCAGATCAGACATTGAACTCTGCTGTCTCTGTAAGGGAGTCCACGAAGCCGCCTATTCCAACCGCCTGGCTATTTATCGGGAATGCTCCCTGTCAGAGATAATAGAAAAAACCGTTGCTCTAGGTTTGAGACCTCAGCGGTATTAAAAAGTCGTTCCCAGGGATTTGCGGCAGCACTTCACAAAGAAAGTGCAGCTGCTGATGCCGCGTTCCCAGCCACTCTAACCCCAGTAGTAGAAAATTCCGTCGCACACGTGATGCACCAAGTGGCTGCTCCGCTTACTGAAACTCTTCTCATCTTGACCCATATAACCTACCTTCTTGCGACAAAGTTTCGACGTTTCGACATTTAAGCAAAACATATAATTTTGCACTGTTACAGTATTCCGCGCGAGTTCTGGAAGTCTCTGAATTGTTAGTTCATAATTTCGCACACAAAAAATAATGAAATCAAATGCCTCAAACTCTGCTTGCTTTTTTTTTTTTTTGTTCAAGCTGGCGTAATATTTCTGAAATTTTTTGTTTCTAATTTCTAACGTGAACTGGACTTCATCTGTAGTGTCAAGAATGTAGACCCGGTACAATTTGCCGTAAACTGACGGGAATGTTTCCCAACAGTTTCTGTTTCGAAACGCAGACCACCGATTA